>NC_044501.1:8830163-8915163 GCF_902362185.1 Chanos chanos | reverse complement strand
ACTTCTCCACAGAATCAGAGGGATAGTTAGAGATGTGTATGTGTGTGTGAGAGAGAGACAGCTGGTGTATGTGTGTTTGTGCATGTCAGTCTGTGCGCGAGAGTGAGAGAAGGGAGAGCAAGAGACTGAGGGAGAGGTAGAGTGGAGAGAGAGAGAGAGAGAGAGAGAGAGAGAGAGAGAGAGAGAAGAGTGTGTTTGTGTGTGTGTGTGTGTACCATGTATTTGTATTTGTCTTTCTGGGGACCGCAAGTCCCCAGTAATCATAATCTGACAAAATTGCCTTGTGGGTACCAAAGTGCTGGTCCCCACTAGGAGAACAACGTTTTTCTAAACTATACTGTTGTTACTGATAAAACAAAAAGTGTCAAAACATGTCTTTGGTGAAGGTTAGGGTAAGGGATAGATTGGTATTCTGTAGTTACAGGACAATGGGAGTCAGTGGGAAGTCCTCACTAGGATATGAATAAAGGCTTGTGTGTGTGTGTGTGTGTGTGTGTGCGCGTGTGTGGTGTGTGTGTGTGTGTGTGTGTGTGCATGCGTGCATGCACATGTGTGTATGTAAGCATTTATTACTCAAGCACACACACACGAAGACTTAATCTGGAAGAGTCTTCCATTTGAATTCTTTCTGGCAAAGTTATAAATTATGTATTTAACAAAATGTATTTACAAAAGCCCAACACAGAGTCTTCCCTATTCGCGACTAGCTCTGTTTCTGCTTGAAAAAGCCAACACACTATTAACATTCATTGATGTATTTATTCAGAATAATTTGTGATAAGTACAAAAAAAGAATTTGTTTCAGTTCTGACAAACAGATTTAATTATTTCATTCAGTCGTAAGTAATAAGAATTAAGATGAGTCTGTAACATTTTGTAAGTGGTGCAAACCACACACACACACACACACACACACACAGAAACCCAGAGCTTTGAAGTGGTCTGTGAGTGTGTATGTGTGTGTGTGTGTGTGTGTGTGTTTATGTGTGTGTGTGTATACGTGGATGTTTGGGCTTGTATGATAATCCACTTTGACACTGTGGAGGTATGTTGCCTGCCTCTTGACATCAGCAAACACTTCCCACCGCTGTAGACACACAAACACACACATACACACCCACACACACACACGTGTACACAAACACACACACATGTACACACACACACACACACACACACACACGCTAATACTGACAGAGTGAGAGATGAAAGAGACTTCCTAAAGAAACAAGCTCACACACTTATACACAGAGACACAACAAACATGCATCAAACATCCAGTGGGTTGACGCGTATTTCACTGTGTTTGTCCTATGTGAGATATAAGCTGACTCTCTTTCTCTCTCTGTCTCTCTCTCACACACACACACACAAGCACACACACACACACACACACACACACACACACACACACACACACTGATTAGTGATAGATAGGTTCAGCTCTGGCCTGAGGAACTGGTTTTTTGGGTGAAAGTTACATTTCTCCCCCAAGAGGCTTAGCGATGGCCTGCTTCCCCCATCAACCAATCATACTCGAGCACCCACCCCCCCCCCCTCCTTCCTCCCACCCCACCCCAACACACTGGTCATGGGTAATTAATTACCAAGCTGTTCCTTGTTAAGGCCAAATGTAGATCAACACATGGATACCAGGAGACAATGGGCAAGTCTCAAATCACTCTCTTGTACAGTATTTAGTGTTAACTTGTACCCTGTTTAGACTTCCCTAGACAGCAATATTCCCATTCAGTGATAGAGGAGGAAGACAGTAACTGAGTGTTTATAAAGGTGGTTTTGGTAAATGCTTATGGCTTGTGGGTTGAATTGAGGTATGTGGTCAAAAACACATGAGACATATAGTTATGATAAAGGATGTCCTCTCCAAGACAAGATTTGGATAAGAGCCAGACCACAGTCAGAATTATGAAGAAATCCAGTCTGGTGAATCATTCAGCAAGCAGCAAATGTGTATGTGTGTGTGTGTGTGTGTGTGTTTGGGGGGGGTTTAGGGGCAATTGCCCCACTCTGTGCTATACATATATACGTACATACATATACACACACACACACACACACACACAAACGCACGTATGCACACACACACACACACACACACACACACACACACACTGCCTGCAATTATCTACAGCAGCAGCGTCTGAGGAGAATCCAGGCTTTCTCATAGCGACGTAAGACCATAGCGTAAAATAAATACATAAATAAATAAATAAATACATAACTAAATAAATAAATAAATAACATCCTGTCATAGAAAAATATTTACAGTCGGCCAAAATCCACTTCATCTCAACATGTTTCTCCTCATAACATTTACATACTCCATCATCCATATTCATTTCACATTCAGCAGTTTCATACACTACCACACCACCTCGCACGCCGAAGCAAAAGATACTGGAATCTTTTCCAAAGTTAGAGTGATGTGACTTCACAGTTTTCTTCCGATGAAACTCAATTCATTCCTCGTGTTAGACAGACACACCAGACACATCTAATATTTGAAATTTCAGACAACAATGACAGTTAAAAGCAACGCGATACAACACTTCACTCAGCATTCAATCAGCGACAAGTCTACATGTTGTTAGTTCACCGCGTGATCACACGTAGAATGGGACACCATGTTTACACGAGGAAGAAGACAAACAACTTCAAGCTAAACAAGACGCTAACATGAACTCATTACATTAACAGTTTGCTATTTGTTAGCAAATAAATACTAACCAAAAATGAATTTGCAATGAAAGACAATATCTGAATACGAAAATACTAAAACGGTATTGGGAAAAATGTTGAATATAAAATTTTTCCATTTGAAAATTAGTCTTCTAATTAGAGGTCTGCCTGTAGTTTCTTATTATTTTTTTGGTGAGGGTCTTGAAATCCTGAAATCAGGATTTCAGACTTGATTTGAACACTGCGCTTTGAAACTTGAGTCTCTTTCATCCTTTCATGGCTATATCAGCCTTGTACTCAATCCCTGATGGTGAAGACTTGAATCTTGACTCTGACTTGCAGAGCAGTAAATTGGACCCATGTCTGGTTACTCTAAGAATATGGATAAGATGTAAAAAAAAAAAGAAAAAAAAGATGGTTTGTTGTGGCATGGGCAGGGACACATTACACATTTTGCATTGTTGAAACATTTGAATGCTCCATAGCTAACTTATTATCATACTTAATACATACAAGCTTTATATGAAATAACTTATGTCATATTACTGTTATCAGTGGCTATTACGTTCACATAAACTGTAAATAAAACATTTATTACCTGTTATAAGAAGGAAACACGGAGCAGAATAACTTTATGCTGGAATTGCCTATGGTGATAATTTAGCTTTGTTATGACACGGTACCCTGCAAGTATTTTGATTGGCTGTCCATTCTATGACCTCACCTTCTAATACAGCAGCTAAAACCCTATTAGTGCTCTCTGAACTGTCTTAGCTCCTCCCTGTAGCCTCTCTTTAACAACAACACCTGGGTAACATAAATGACCTCTTTTATGTTTATGGCAGCTTTGTACACTCATTCACCCATACAGACACACACACACACACAATTGATGAATTAATGTTTGCCATCTAAGATGTTTGTCTCAAACATCTTTTATGTGTGACCCGTTCTCTTATTTCTTTGCCCCAATTCATAACAGACACCCTCTCAAGCATGTACAGGCACAAACACACAAACACACACAAGCACACACACACACACACACACACACAGACAGAACCTAATCCTGCCCTTGCTGTCCAAATCCTGTTAATTGCTTCGTCAATATTTTGAAGTGGTTCAGGTGAGTTGTTCGGCACTGGTTAATGAGAACGTCGCCCATCTGTTCTTCTCTAACACTAACTCTAACGCCGTATCGATCGGCGAAAGAGGGTCATTACGAATGAACTAACGCTCCGCAAGACACCTGTGCAGCTTAACCATGAAAACCATCAAACAGACCATCACAGGATAATCCTACTCTTGTCTCTCATTGGACCAAAAAAAAAAAAAAAAGACACTACCAAAAAACGAAATGATACCTCTACCAAAAATAAACTCAGAGATAAACTTAAACTCACCTAGCTTTATCTGACAGAAACAATAATGTCAGCACAGTTTGTCTCAACTGGATACAAAACTGTCATGGTTTTCTTAATGGTCATGGGTTGCTTACAGATTTTGACTTGGGTAGGTCCAAAAGTGGATAAGACATGGGTAAATCCAGAGTGCTCACTGTCAAGAGATGGAAGGTTCTAGAAAGTGTCTTGAGCACTAATTATACAGGGGAGATTGAGACATTTAGTACAAGTGCACAATATTCTTCTTCCTCTTCTTCTTCTTTGTAATTTCACTATCAAGCGCAGTAAAAAATTACAATTAGTATAAACCAAAAAACTCCATCACCATATGTGAGACGTGATAAGATTTCTATATCATTAAAATGACGAACATTGACGTAACTTTGACATAGCACACCATGATACTTTATGACAACTGGCGTGACTGTTTTTTTTGGTCCTTAAATTATTCCTGGGCTGAAGAACACCAAGCTAAGGTTGCATTTCAACACTGCCAAAAATCTTTATGTAAGGCTCCAGAAGGTTGCTAGACCCCCTCCCAGTAGATGTTTCACCATCCCTTGGGTCGATGTCAATCAAACTCAAGCATGGCAGACAGCTCTTCGTGACCCCATCAAACAAGGTTAAAACAAATCTGTCACCCCAAATGAAAAGCCTTGAATGACTGGGACGAAGAGCCGTGTCATCGTGGATCTCGGTTAAGTAAATGAGCCTTTTTCATCCATACGGATCCACTCTTTAGCGATCTCACTACAGACCTCTTAAAAAGGGCTGATAAATGAATAGAGGACGACCTGTCCTTCTCTCTCACCCTTTCTCCCTCTCTCTCTCTCTCTCTCTCTCTCTCTCTCTCTCCCTCTCTCTCTCTCTCTCTCGTCTGTGACTCTTCAGTCGATCCACTTAGCTGCTGTTTCTCACGAAAGCTGAGACGCGTGACTCAAGTTCAAAAAAAAGAAAAAGAAAAAACTATCAGGCTCAGGAGTATTACTGCACACTTAATCTCCAACAGGTACTACTGATATAATACACACACACAGTCACACACACACACACACACACATACGCACGCACACACACACACACACACACACGTACACAAACACACACACAGTCACACAGACACACACACACACACATATACACACACACACATACGCACGCACATACGCACGCACACACACACACACACACGTACACACACACACACACATATATAAACACACACACATATATAAACACACACACACACATACAGTCACACAGACACACACATATACACACACACACACATATACACACACACACACACACATACACACAAAGAGAGAGGGGGGTGGGGTGTCACAGCTAATATGACACAAAGGAAATATGAACTTTGCTTATATAGTACAGAGAGAGAGAGAGAGAGAGAGAGACAGAGAGAGAGATCCTGCATCCTTACCTTGAACATTGCCAGCCCAACTCTCATCCTTTCTCCTCAACTCTGGCATGATGGTGTGATCTGGAAATCCTCTCTTCCTCTCATAGCCTCGGATGGAGAGATGACAGACAGCTGAAGCCACACAAGGAGGAGAGAGCAGAGAGAGAGGGAGCGAGGGAGGGAGGGAGATCTGGTGCGTAGGTCTGGAGTGTTGGCTGAGCGAAGTTCAAAGGTGAAGTATGTCGGGCTCTACAGCGCAGCCACGCTGGACCGACAAGAGCTAAGAGGTGATCCTAAGTTAAAATATTTATCAAGAACAACTCAGATTAACGTTTTACGGTTTACATCTGACCATCCATCATGAGTTTAAAAAATGTAGAGATAACACACGGATACACTTACTGACCGAAATGTACAAAACGTGCCTAAAGTAGCCTAAATGTATTGGAAGAAAAAAAAAATTCGGCGATGAACAAACAAAAGAATGGCCGTTTAAATTAAAAAGTACTGTCGTACGGTTCTCTGCCTCTTATATCCATATTCACGTCAAAAAAATTGAGATTTTGGTCTCAAATATTGAGCTACGCTTGCAACGGCGGCCGACAACGTCTGCTACCGCTTCTTCTCAACAAACTGCACGTTGAAGAGTAGGTAAGGAGTGGAATTGGAGGTTTGAAGACACATGCGGCTGCTCATTCACATATTTTTTTTTTTCGCTGATCCTTGTTCGTCTTTCGTAGGAGAGGAGGCCGCTTAACTGAGTTTTCTCCGCAGGTAGCGCGCACTCTTCCCCGCGGCCGCGCTTTCCGAATTAGATAGTGAGAGTGGAAGAGTTGCACGTTGCACAGTCGGACGTCTCTCTCTTTCCCGAACCCTTCTCGCGGTTCTTTTGAGGCTCAGTCCCTGTTGAGACTGTTCACGAGTCTTTGTTGCGTTTTCCTTATCGTCAAACTACAAAAGGAAATGAAGAGAACGTTTGAATGTATGAACGTGTGAATAGGCAACATTGTTTTCTACCTTTCACCAAATCTAATATTACTTTTTTTTAAATCAACTCTCGTTAACCATCTCTCTCTCTCTCTCTCTCTCTCTCATTTCAAATAATCAAGGACTATCAGACAGTTTCATTTAGGAAGTGTTATCCTATCCAGTGGCGTATTCCCAACTCCGTCAACACAAAACCTGAAATGGCATGCGTAATCGTATATATCTGTCGTATATCACATATATGCCTGTATTTCTGGCATATAATAATAATAATAATAATAATAATAATAATAATAATAATAATAATAATGTTGTTATTATTTCTGTGTCTTAACCCACAGTTAACCATGTTATATTGTTATCTTGAATATAGACTTGATGTTATAGACTTGAAACAGGGTTGTGACTGACCGGTTGGAATAAACAATATATTGGGATAGACCTTTCTCAAATACTGTCAACGTGTGCTCAAGCGCGCACACACACACACACACACACACACTTACACACATACAGAGATGTGGCATGTTACTCACCAAATTAACCCATTGTTGTATTTCATCAGTAATTTAGAGGTGATGTTTTGAAAGACTGGACACACAGAACAGGAAAGACAGCACAAGCACTCAAGAACACAAGACACAATGTTTTTTCTCCTCCGCCATGTTCCTCCACTCAAAACCATCTCACAGCCATGTCAATAGTCCACAAGAAACAAATAAAGACAAAAAAAAAAAAAAGTTTGATTTCTTAGGAAAAAAAAAAAAAAGGATATATATTTTACTTATAGACCTGATATG
Source organism: Chanos chanos (assembly GCF_902362185.1). Taxonomy (NCBI): domain Eukaryota; kingdom Metazoa; phylum Chordata; class Actinopteri; order Gonorynchiformes; family Chanidae; genus Chanos; species Chanos chanos. The sequence goes on along the minus strand of NC_044501.1, from coordinate 8,907,853 downwards.
ACCAAATTACAAAAACAGTTCTTTATGGGACACACACTGATAACAAAAAAAAGTGCAGTGAGCTAGTCTTCGAAATTGTTTGGTTCAGTTTTTTCTTCAGACTAGTCAACCATGATAGGGAAGAAATCATTGCATGAACCTTCTCGTGTGAATCACAGGTGGGGGGGGTCGGGGTGGGGGGGGGGGGGTAATGGAAGGACTGAGACAGAAGGGAAGAGGGGGCAAAAAATGGCAGTTTGACATGAAATGGAGCAGTCTTCACAGGTTTAAGCTTTAGCATTAGCCTGACATGATGTTCAGAGCTGTTCCGTTTCCTACCCTTTTATAATATCCTCTTTTTGTCTCTGTCAACAAACCCCTGGTTCCGCCATCATTTCTGGCCAAATTAACATTTAAAGCGCACAACCGTTTAAAATAAGAGTATCAAAAAACCAAAAAAGCCTCAAACTTTCTCACTTAGAACTGAAGCACATTTCCAAACAGACTAAACAATTATACCCCCTGTTCAAAAGGAACAGATGTATAGATATTAAATAAACTACATGGAAAGAAACTGAATGAGTATGGTATGAAAAAACAATCAGAAATGTTGTTAACGTAGAAGAAGAGGAGGATTCAAAGACAAAAAGGGGTCCAGAAAAAAGACTTTTGGACACAGGGAAGAATTTATCAGGGGTAAAGAGGAAAACCTTGTGGGAGTCTCCCCAATGTGCATCAAGTGGACCACGAGAAAGAAAGAGAGGAGGAGAGAGAGAAACAGAGAGAGAGAGAAAAGGGGTTGATGAAATTCTTACATGAGCAAGATTTGGTCTTATATAATAGAAATAGATAATACACAGGAAGAGGCTAAATTAATAAAGAACTAAAAGTGAAAGAAGAAAAACCAAACGTCAACGTGGGACGAGATGAAACGGATCCACAAGGACCGTCACCCTAAACCAAACCCAAACCCAAACCAAGATCCGGGGGGGGGATGTTCCATGTGCCTTGTACTGTGATGAAATCTGTCTCACAGGTCTAACAAACATTCCAGTTGTCCAAAACCCAATGTAATCAGAACCCTCTGAGACATCCTTAAAACCATTTCGTTCAATTGCTTAAGTAAAGGGGACTGACAGAACCGCAGTCGAGGCTGTGCCGACAAACAGGCTTCGTAATCTCGTTTTACATCCTCGTACAGTAACACATCAGAGAGATCCTCGCGTGTGAACAAATGTCTTTACCAACGTCTCAAAACAACATCCAAAATCCAAAAGCCAATGATAAGCCAAACACGTAGCCGCCGAGGTTTAGGCTGGAACGTGTACTACAACCTGTTTGAATTTTTGAAAACAACTAAAAGATGATTTTTTTTGACTCAGAGCAGCGGAATGGACAACTCATGCATAATCTCTGTTAGAAATGCAAGGCCAGATTAAATCATCTGAGGGAAGACGGAGATTATAAAGAAAGACGGATGGAACGAGGGATGAGATGGTTAACCCCTCTCTTGGTGAATGACAGAGAAAAATGAGAGATTTTTTTTTTTGGGGGGGGGGATTGGATAAAAGAAGTGGGTAAAAACAAAATGAGTAGTAACTGACTGCTATCAAAGCCCTGGAGTCATTTGGATAAATCTATAGTTTAGTGTGTGTATGTGTGTATGTATGTGTGTGTCAATGTGTGTTTTATGTACACGTAAAGAACACACAAATACACACACAGACAAACAGGTAGACAGACACTAAACAGTTATTAAACCTACCTAGAAGTATATTAAAGCATCCAGCAAGAAACCGAGTGATGCGAAAAGAGGAGGAATGGTGAAGGGGCCAAAGGAGGAAGTAAAAGAAGAAAAAAAAAGGGCGGGAAAAAAGAGAGAAGCAAAGAACTGATGAGGACGTGCTGAGATTCGTCTCCCGAAATTCCGTCCAAGTTTCATTCGGAGCGCGGTCGAGTTTGGTGACGGAGGGAGTGGGAGGTCTAGAGCGAGGGAGGTGGGGATGGTCAGAGAGGGGCAGCGGAGAGATGGAAAAGAGGGACCGGTGAAAGGATGAGGGGAGAATGAACCGGGTGGAAGAAAAGAGGAAATCACAATAAAGAAACAAATAAAGAACGAAAAAAGGCTCTCCCCCTCTCTCTCTTTTCTCTCTTCTCCTCTCAGTCATAAATAGACAAAATTGTACACCAGGTAGATGGAGAAGTAGATCAGAAGGCAAATGATGGAGAGAGCGAATAAATGAAAAGATGAAGCACCTCCCAGCACCACGATGAGGAAGAAGAAAAACAAAAAACGAAAGAAAAAAACGAATACTCCAGTGCCTTCCGTTTTCCTTTCTGTTTTTTCTTTTTTTTTTTTTTTAAAGGAAGGAAGGAAGGAGGTCTTTCAGTTTATTCCCCCTGTCCCCTTCCTCTATTTTTTTCCTCTTTCTTTCTCTCTCTCTCTCTCTTTCTCTCTCTCTTTCTCTCTCCCTCTCTCTTTGCATTCACAAAAAAAAAGTGTCCTCCGTTCCGAATGGGAAATAGCCCTTTTCCATTGACTCTGAGGTGTAGAAGACAGCCACTGCAGACAGAGGTGGACTCGCAGCAATGTCTGCTTAAGAATGCCTAACTGTGAGTCTACCCGCTCTCTTTCCCTACCCCTCCCTCAGCAGCGTGTAACGGGAGTGTGGGAGAGAGAGAATGAGGAGGTGTGTGTGTGTGTATGTGTGTGTGTGTGTGCGAGAGAGAGAGAGAGAGAGAGAGAGAGAGAGAGAGAGATGAAGGAAGAGAGTGGGAGATGGGTCCCTCTACAGGATTATAATTCAGTTGTGTGCGTGTGTGTGTGTGTGTGTGTGTGTGTGTGTGTGTGTGTGTTTGTGAGGGAGAAATTGGCAGTATCTTTGAAACAAATGTCCTGTATGTTGTGAATTGTTTTGTGGAGTAGAGAAGAGAACAATGGGGTCACTCTGGGATCAACAAATAAAAGTGTCTGTCTCATATTGTCTTGTGCACTTGTCTGTTTTGAGAATTTAGTAGGAAAAAAAAAAAAAATATATATATATATATATATATATATATATATGCCTATATATATTGTCTCAAACGTTGTCAATTCAATGTACAAATACACATTTAACAGCTTTTGATTGCTGCAGTGTTGTGCATTGAAGGTCTTCTCTTTAATACCACATAAGCAGCGATTTCAATTACATCTCTACCTCTACCTCACTCATTTCATCTTAAGGCTATACCTCGTCTTTTCTCCCTCTCTCTGTCTCTCTCTCTCTCTCTGTCTCTTAAGTTGAAGTGCCTGCTTTTTCTTTTGATCCTTTCTGTCTTGGCACCTATCATATTCTTCCCTCTGAATTGTCTGCCTGCTCCACACATGTCTGTCTATACAGTTTTGGCTCATGAAAAAAGGCATGTATATACAGAGAGAGAGAGAGAGAGAAAGAGAGAAAGAGAGAGAGAGAGAGAGAGAATTGAATTTGAAATCCCCATTTTATTAGGTCAGAACCAAATTAAAGATCAGACAATCACACCTCAAGTAGTTTCCTCAAAAGAAAGAGAAAAGGGAAAGTGAGTGATCAATAATAAATTAAAAGAGAGAGAAAGAGGTGGAGGGGAGAGAGAGGAAGAGAGAGAGAAAGATTCTTTACGTAAATGAAGACAGGCTGGACTCAGGGAAGTGTAGGTAGATGAGAAACCGACAGAGATATTAAGTCTGTAAGTATTTCAGAATAAGTATTGAAAGATTGCACTAATGTTTGTGGTGTTTACTTTGAAGACCGGCTAAGATGGTTTTGAACCTTCCCAGACTCATTATGAGGTACTTACCATGACTTAACAGACTAGTCTTCAATATCTCACAATCATAACTAGTTGATATGAAAAGCCCAAGCTGTTTTTTGTTTGTTTGTTTGTGTTTTTTTAAATGATTTTTAATGTAAACTTATGTAGTGGTGACTCATATGTCAGTCAAAATACTTTTAAATACTTCTTGATTATTCATGATCTTAATACTTAGGACTTATCTATTATTTCTGCTGACTGCTTGTTGTGATCAGTCCTCTGTTCTGGAAACTGGTTGCCATGTGAGTGTATCTTACTGACACCTCGTGGTCATTAAGGTGTATTGCTGTCACGGGCTGTCAGACTAAGGCCAGTTTTTTACTGACACCCTGTGGTAAGATTCTGAAAATTTCAGTAGCTCAGTCTCCTGTACCTCTGTGGCATGAAGTCAGAAGCTGGCAGTCCATTGGTTCATTGTTTGTTAAATGTGACCATGAGAATGTCCCCTTCTAATTTTTATTCAACTGGTTCTCCACCTCTAAGAGGTCACGTATGGCATCATATGGTGTATATATATATTTCACTTCACTAAAAAACATATTTACGAAGACCCACCCTAGCCACTTCCAAAACACTGAGATATTCAAAAAAGTTTAGGTACTGAAATTGTCCAGAATGTATCACACTCATTCATAATTTACAGTTAATGACAGCTCAAACATGACTGAAAAAAGCTGTTTTTAACAGTCTCAAAAGAAACTACCAGTACTTAAAGAGTGCCTAATGAACATCTAATTGTGGAAACAGTGGTTACTATAACCAAGTCAAGCTACAACTGTTTTTTTTTTCTCTTTTTTTGTAGGATTCAACTCCTTTTCCATCATACTGATACTTTTGTGATGAAGATGTGATATCAAACATCTGAAGTGCCCCGAAGATTGTCTTGCCCACATGCAGTGCAGAACAAAATGTAATACCAACAAAGCTGTTAACACCCCCCCCCCCCCCCCCCCCCCCGCCCCCATCATTCAGATTAGACCACTACGACTACAACTTTCCATTTGAACTTCAAGATTTTTCTGTGACGACTCCTGCGTGTTGAAGATGTTGAAAGTCCTAGAGCTATTTCCCAGATTCACCTCCCAGGTTCATCTCTTTTTGTCATCACTTTGACAAGACTGAATTTTATATAGTCTCATATTTAGATTTACAGACACCACTGATGTCATTATCTTACCCCAATTCAATGCATTTTCTCATCAGACAAGACTGCAAAAATGTATAGTCTCCTGCTGGTTTCCCTGTGGTGTTTTGCTATAGCCGCGTTGAAGGGAAGTTGGCTTACCTGCGCTGTGCCTCACTTGTGGATTCATACATTTTCTTTTGGTCTCTCATTCTGCATGATGGATACACCTGGCTGTAGATTATGCCTTGCTCCTCTTAACCCTCCTGATTTTCATAATGCATTCCCCTCCGGTCAACCTAGACCTCCTCCGTGAATCAATCACAGGGCCACATGTGCAACGTGCTGTTCTCCCTTTTTGGTGACGCGTGAACATCAGCTTGCGAGTTTAATTCTGGCAACGAATAATATGTTTCCACTGTCTGGGGTACCTGTATCCCTGCCCACTGAGAGGAACATAGCCTCAAGTACCACCATGCCACCTTGACTGCAAAGTCAAGCCTGACACTAAATCAGTGCCTCTTATTGGGGATGATAATCTCTCCACATCTGCGGCTCATTTAGAATCACTGCTGTTCCAGTTTAAAGTGTCGCTGGGAGCAACTTCCTGCAGGTAAATCGCTCATTCTAGCCTCAGTTCCATCTGAAGTGGATGCTAGCTCCTCTTTTGAGGTTGATTTAGCTTCCACGGGAGTCGCCGACTTCTTTCCTCATGGAGCACGGCATGAGTCCCGTGAACTCCATCAAACTACAGCATCGGGAAACTCAAATGATTTCTCGGTGGGCAGGTCTCATGCCCTGTCAGCCACTATCTAGTTATTCTTGTTCCCTATCCAGTTGGCCTTGCTTGGCTTCGGTGTAGTGCAGCCTTTTGGGAAACCTGTGGTGTATGTGACCCTGCCTGAACCTTTTCACCGAAGAGACAGCGACTCACTCTTGACCTTACATTGCAAAACAAACTCTGAGTTCTGGGGAGCACGAAGGATGAGTCCTAATTTGTCAGGGACTATGACCTTGCCGTCCGGATCTGCAACATCGATAGAACAATTTGCTACCTTCTTGCTTTGCGGTCATCCTTTGCAGCAGATGGCTGTTAGCCAAGGATTAGCTACATTACCCGTGAGTTGGGTGCCTTATTCCCACCTATTCTGATCTCATTGTCCAGGGCTACTCTGTGCAATCCGCCCCTTGATTGGCTATTTTTGGCCTTGTTCGGAAAGAAAAAAAAAAGCCTCAAACTGCTGTGAGAGCATCTCTGAGTCTTTTGCCGGCAAGTGGCAAATGGAAGCTCACCAATATCTGGAGATCTGATTTCCCTAATGCCCTATGCCCCTTGGAGTGCGGTTTGCCTCAGAAACGACTCTGCCTTGCCTGGGCACAGACTAAATAGCGTGTTGCTGTAGCATCCGTAACCAGCCTCGATATACCAACCTCCCACTAGTGCACTGTCTAGCCTCTGTTACAATGAGATCTGCTGGCCAATGGGAGGGCTGTACTATCCTTCCATGTGAGTCTAGGGAACTTGAGTTCTCACAGACGCTGTCAGGGAACTACCACCACCTGCAGCTCTGACAGGCTGGCACATTTTCGTTTTCTCTGATTTCATTTTGACATCTCAAATACAAGATCTTACTGTACCTTTACTCCAAGGGAACTCGCAAATTGTATTCATTTCAGTCCTGATTCATCTCTGCTAATGGAAACAGGGACAAAAATTCTGTTTTTGAATGACTGGCTCAGGCAATTTTGGGAACACAGTCTAATAGATAATTTGGCCCTGCTGTACCACTGGGCCTGTATAGGCAGAGACCTTGGAGAGGAACTCTCGCACCGTATGCATTTCATCCCATTCTTTATCCTCTGGAGGTCTTACGCTGAACTCAGCAGTGTGGCCACCTAGTGGGTACATAAAGATTGGCCTAGCATTAGTCTAAACTTTTACTCTCACTTCTAAAAGGCACCTTCTGCATCCAGCTGGAGGTGCTACCTCACTCCAATGACAAGGCGTGGAACCCCCTTAGCCTGTGTGACCAAGTCGGTTCTAAACCTGCAATCCTACTGATGTGAGCATGACTCAGGATTGTAAGACCGTGTGATTGACTGCTGTACAGAAATCAGTGGAAATTGTTCCTTTGACTAGTGTGCTACTGTGGTATACTGAGCTATGCAGTTCCTGATGATGCTGAGATCTTGTCAAGGATTCCTTGATGTTGTAAATGTCACTCACGATGAAAGAGTACGTTCTTGCCATTATCTGCTGTCAGCAGCAGGCTGGATGCGAGCCGTGGTGTCTGTGAAAAGTTCCGGCTAATTGCATGCACCATCCGTTAGCCTTAGCTGTGCGACAGGGTTCTGGCGCCACACTGTGGACTAATCTGGTATTTCTGGATACGTTTTTCTTAAGGTTTCTGCCAAGGTGCAGTGGAACCCTGCAGCGACGCTTGACTGGAAGTGTTTTGACAACATGGTTTGTTTACAAGGGGTGTTCAACGGACTCTCGACAGCGCGACACCTCGTGCAGTTTTACAAGATTCTGCATGAACAGTGCAGCTTCAGCCACTGCGATAAACCCCTGTTTTTCTGCCAGCGGAGGACCTACACATGGGTGAACTGCCTTGTGTGTCTGTTTTCTGAGGATGTAAAATGCATGAAAATGGCTTCTATGTCAAATCCTGTATCATCCCCTTTTTGTAGGGGTAAATACATGCTACATGCAGGAGGTGATCCATAGGTATAGCCACCCTTTTTACAGTTCTCCAGTAACCAGAGTCCCAACCAGAATTCGTTGCCACAGGTGACATGGTTGCTGTAGGCAAAACACATGTGTAAGTGAGCAAGACTTGGGCAAGAGGAGGATCTTTTAGTGAACTGAGCCCAAAGTTAATAGGTCTCTGTTTGAACTGGACCGTCCCAAATTCGTTGCCACAGGTGACAAGGTTGCTGTAGGCAAAACACATGTGCAAGTGAGCAAGACTTTGGCAGGAGGAGGATCTTTTAGTGAACTGAGCCCAAAGTTAATAGGTCTCTGTTTGAACTGAACCGTCCCAAAGTCGTGAACTGTCCCTTACTCGTCTCACCAGATCAAGTCCAAAAGGCTGTCGCTAGAAAGCTCCTGATGGTCAGTTTGCAAAGTCAATCCCTGTGCCCTTGACAGTATCACCAGAAAGATACCACGTATAGAGAATGAAATACAGGCTGAACAGGCCCTCTGAAGCCCCCCTCCGAGACCCCCCCCCAAATGTGGTTTCTAAACATTCTAAAAGTTACTGTCGGTTTGCTTCGGAATGTTATTTCATTTTCTGAGTTACTTCACAGCACAAACGTTTCTCTCTGTTTGTGGTGCACAGCAGCGAACAGTTTGTGAATCGTGAGGCATCTACTCAGTGCGTTTATTTAGACCTAACACAGTATCTGCTCATCTCTCTGTAGTGCCCTGCATTATTTCTATTGCATAAGCATAACGCTCAGTTATTTGTCCATAAATAATTCAGTACTTTGCAGCTCAAAATATGTAATCATGTATGTGTGGCCTAAATCTGGAGTAAACCTTGAGGGCATGAACGGGCAACTCAAGACTTTCAAGATTGTGAGACTGCACACGAATATTTCAATGAGCTCTAACAAAAAACAAACAAACCAAACCAAAAAAAAAAAAAAACAATCCAAAGTTTTATTTTCTTTTTTATGTCAATACCTTTATTGAACATCATTCCTGTAGCGTCTGGTTACCAGACAGAAAATTTCAAAACGTTAACGCTGTCATTCCCTTCAGCTTCAGACTGTATGTATGGAGCGTTTGTGCAACTTATTGAGTGTTTTTTAAAAAACAAAAGTCGTCATCCTTTTAAAAAAAAGAGAGGGAATAAAAAAAAAAGAAGAAGAAGAAGAAGAAGAAACAGGGGAACACAACCGTATAAATATCTGACCCGTCAGGCAAACGTTTAACTCTGTACAAGAAATCTACGCACAAAAAGTGTAATTTTTAGGCAAAACGAAAACCACCGTCAATTCCCTTAGCCACTGTTCAAAGTAACATCTGAACACATAGTGTGTATGTTTATCTGTTTGTGTAAGTATCAGTGTGTGTATTAATATCTTCATGGCATCCTCAAGTTCCAAATACCACAAACAGGCAAAAAAAAAAAAAAGACAAAAACATAAACATAAACAAAAACGGCAACAACAAAAAAAAAGTTCAGTGGTTGGACACACAATAAGCTATGACATGTTTTTCTCCAGTTTCTCATTTTAAGTATTTTAAGCCTCACAGTTGTCCATCATGTTGTCCACAGCTGTCCCATCAGTCAGTCTCGAACGTTTCTCTCTACGAGGAGAACAAAAAAGCTAGAGAAACCCTGATGGCACAAAGGATGCAACAGGAAAAGAAAAAGAAAAACAAAACAAAACAAAAAAAGATTGTGTAGCTTCGCTGTTGTCAGTCGAAGCATTCAGTCCTTAATGGCGTTCCCGTGCCTCCGCTCCGTCCGCTCAAGAGGACGAAGTACTGATGACGTCAGTACACTGAGGTTCGCAGAAGGGCCCGAAACGACCGTACACGTCTTTGGCCCTCACGGCAAAGTAGTACGTGGATCCGGACACAAACTGCGTCAGGGTGCAGGCCATGGGCAAGGGGAGAGCCTTCACCTCCCCGATCTTCTTCCAAAGGGACTGGGTCGCGTTGGCAGAGTGGTCCTGGTGATAGGCGTACAAGTGGTAGCTGTCCACCGCCGCGCAGTTGCGGTCGGTTTCGGCCACGCACCAGGACAAGACGATGCCGTTCTGGCTCTGGACGCGCGCCAGCTTCAGCTGAGGCTGCTGTGGAGGAGACGTCTGGGCCGCTTCCGGGGGCAAGCGGACCGGGATGCCGGGTGGTAACGGCAAAGGAGGGAGAGTCACTGAGGAGGAGGAGGAGGAGGAGGAGGAGGTAGCAGAGGAAGACCCCGGACGAGATTTGGATGGGGAGTCCTGCAGGAAGAGAGAGAGAGAGTGGGGGAAACAAGAGTTAGAAGGAAAAATGATGTAGTCTTTCTTAATGAGTATGCGGCTACGCATCACGCAGAAACTTAACAGTTTTAGCTCTTTAAACGTTCATCAAATGAGCTGGAAACACTGCCGCAGTATTTCAGAATGACACAAGTGTGTCTGTTTGAGAGAACTGGGGTGCAAGAACTCCAAAAAATGGGTGGTGTCAATCATTTTCTTTCTTTACGGACATGGTGGGGATAAATTGGACGCAGTATACTCACCATTGGGGAGCGGTTTAATGCGAGCTGAGAGTTATTGCCAACGCGCTGTCCTGGAGAAGATCGCGCAGTGGAACCTACAAACGAGATCATTTAAGAACCGTTTACTGACGTCCTGAATAAAACACTGACTGAACCGACTTAACGCTGAATGTTTAAAAAGCACTGCTGTTTATAATACAACAACAAATAACACAAATCAGATTGCACTCTCAGAAAGTAACAAGTAACCCCTCTGAGGCAGGGACGGTCTGTGGCCAGTGAGTAAATACTTGAGCCAAAAAGAAGAACTATATAACAGTATATGTAATTTAGAATATACAATAATATATAATATAACCCTATATAATATAGGATATAATGCAGAGGCAGAGAGAGGCAGACAAAGAGAGTGATATAATACAGCCAGATAATGCGTATGGGGAAATATAAAGAGAGAGAGAGAGGGAGAGAGAGAGAGAGAGAAGACTACTTAACACTAGTAGCGCCGTGCTGGTTTTACCTACTTATAGCGTGGCTAGGCGGTCAAAAGACCGCTGAGTCTTCAGACAAGGACGCTGTTACTGACACATAATGGTCGCTAGATGGCGCTACTTGCACGAAGCAAATAGTTGAGTCATAAAATCAGTTGGCGTTGGGCCAATCTGCCATTCATTTTCGTGTTGATAGTCAGTGATTATTCATGAGAGCGTTTGTTGTCCAGTTCTCCCATCATTCCATTAAGCACAATGTTTTGATTATTTATTTATAGGCGGCAACCATGTTTCCAAAGGCATAAATTCCGGAGTCTTGATGAAACTCGACTGAGAAAACCACCTGAACAAGACTAGACAAGACTAGTTCAGCTAACTGTTTCATAGTGCTTGTTTTTAATCTGCAGTCTTCTATCCTGGCGAATTCGTTTTTAAAAGGGATGTCACACACGTTACGAGTTAGACTGCAGCTGGTCTGTAAATGCGTAACCTGACTATCAGCATTCAACTGTCGGCTGACAATGATCATATCGTTGTCCCTTGTCATTCATTAACTGCAAGGGCATGGTCTAAGTAGTGCAAAACTCAGAGACAACTGTGATTGTAAATTAAGTATCGTCGCGACAGATTACAGATTTGGACATTCCAATTGTTGGGCGACATGTCGGGTGACGGAGTCGGCTATAAACCGGACTTGATGCCTATTCAATATAAGAACCTATCGGAATGACAAGACAGGCACTAAAAACGTCATACTGATTGAGAATTACAGTGAATTACAATGTGTGTGAGACGAAACTTGCGTAAGTTTAGAATGTGAGGGGGCTTTGGGTAGCGCTGCAGAAGTAGGCTAAGGCGCTTCAGTTCCGAACTCGTCTGTCTCCGTGAAATTACTGCATGACGTGTTTGAAACGAGGACGTTTTATTTTCCGAAGGGGGAGGGGGTTAGTGCAAGAACTGAAAATGGGTCTGTTTCTAAATATTGCTCAGTATTGACTACATTTCCCATACTACTCTGTTCTAGAGTCAGGGAAACTGAGAGAACAAAGGGGCTGCCGGGATGTTTTCAGAGTGTGAGAGTGCTTTGAATGGCGCTGGAGAAGTACGCGTGTCAGTTCATAACTCGGCTTTTACAATAAATAGCGTAACATACGAGAGGCTGCATTTTTACCATTTATTGAAACTGAATTACAGCCAGAAAAAAGGGGGAAAAAAACCCAAGAAAAACTTCCTTCCTTCCACAGCTGTAAAAATGTGTAGTTTATTTACAATAAATACTTAGGACAAAATAAATTATACATTATACAAGATAGATACGTTAGATCTATACAAATTCTATACAATGAAAATGTACAAAGTAAATACATCACAAAGTACTTTTCGAGCTATTCAGTATCCTGTGTGTAGAGATGCTGCTACCCCCTTTGCACGGCATGCCTAAGCAGGAAATGTTGCACCTTTATGTTGCGTTTACATTTCAAGTGGAGAGATATTCGACCGACAGCCTAGAACAATGGCCTAGGCGTGATCCCAACCCCCTCCTAAAGACCGCGTCATGAATCATTTGGACAACGGACCAACTCAGAGGTTCCCTCCAACAGAGGCTAATGTTTTGCTAGTAGCTTCACCACCATTCAAAGGCTTACATTGCAAGGTTTACATTTGGTTTGCATTTCTGGCAGATGTCATAAGTTTTGTTCCCTTAACATTTGCACTGAACATTGATACAGTGAGGAAATAGTCTCTAGCAGTTTTCTTTGCGCCAAGGTCAGCTGCAACTGTCTGATGTGTTGTGCTCGTAATGACAGCGTCAAGAATAGTTTGATTCGCTGACCAGCTCGAGTCAAATTCCCTTCAACGTAGCGAACTGCGCACGTCGCGTTGTCAACATTCCAAGCACAGCTTTGGTGCATTCTTGGAGCATCTGCCACAGACAAGTCGCTTGCAGATCAGGCAGATGTCACAAGTTTTGTTCCCCGAACATCTGCCGACTTGACACTGTCTCCTTTTCACAGGTGCGAACGTAATTTCATGCAAAAGGGTCCTACGCGCTGCTGCCGCTGCTGCCTTCGCCATTTTCTGATTCGCGCACAGCTCCCTCACCAGCTCGAGAATAAATTTCCTTCGGCTTATGGTAACGTTCATGCACTGTTTGTACAGAATGTGTGCATTAATTGCAGCCAGGTCTAGGAGCTTGTAAAACACAGCTACAGGCCAACGGCGGCTGCCCCCCTTTACCGAGTACAGCCGTGCCATGTGATCCATAACATCAACGCCAACTTTAGTGCTGTTGTAGTAGGAAATTGTTTCAGGCAGTTTCTTTGCGCTGTTATCCGTTGAAACTGTCTGATGCATTGTGCTCAGGATGCAAACGTTTTTCTTTGGTTTTGCCTGGTAAATCGTGAGTGTGACTTCTCCAGCCCTCAGCACCTTAGTGGAAAATCTTTCAGACTGTGTCCGTGTACAGGGGGGCATCTCTCTTCTGTTTTTATTCAGCGCGCCAACAATGGTGGTTTCGTTCACCAAAAGGTAGTTTGCCATTGCCAATGAGGTGAAGAAATTATTTGTGGTTACATTTCTCCCTTTCCCCAGGAAAGGCTCCAGCAGACGCATCACAACATTGTCCAATAACTGCTGACCAGCCAGCCAACAGTCATCTCTCCCTAGATAGGGAATTGCATTCAACATATATTTTGTTTCAGCATCAGCGGCCACCCAGAATTTAATACCAAATTTCTCAAGTTTATTGGCCATGTACTGTGTGAAACGACAGCGCGCCTTAGTAGGGAACAGTTGCTCATCTACAGTTATGTTCTCACCGGGGGTGTAAGAGGCAATACTGTTCTTCACAAATTTATCAAATATCTCAGATATCAGTGCAAATTTATCTGTCACAAGGCGGAGAGCCCTCGTGTTCTTGTCGTCGAAGCGCAGGTAGCGCATGATCTCTCGGAATTTCTGCCGAGACATCGTCTCTTTGAAAATGGGATTTCCCAAGTCAGCAGACCAGTAGTCATCCAGTTTCATGTTTTTACCGCCCGTAATACCTCTCAAATAGAGGAGACCCACGAACGCTTTAAGTTCGTCGGCCGTCAGTTCGAACGCGTCAGCGTTATCTCGACCGGCTTCCGCTTCAGTGTACTTCTGAATCGTTTCCCACATTTCTGTGTCAATCAAACACAGTAAACTGCTCAATGGACTTGTAATATTGTCCTTGGCATAACACGTGGGCCCTGGGGTTTCTCTCATCGTACTGCACTCTCGCGCTCTACCCCCAGGGTTGCCAGCGGTTTGCTCAACCCATACTGTGCCATCTCTCGCCTCCTGAAACGAGTCCCCAGCGCACTCAATTTCACAGTCTGATTCTGAACCCGAACCAGATTCAAGATTCAGATTCAGATTCAATTCACTTCCGTCCTCTCTCTCATCATCTCCATCCGAAACCCCACACAGTTCGCCCTCCGATTCCATCTCATCAATATTCCACAGCAGGTCCAGCACTGCTTTGTTTTGAGGTCGGGAGAGTTCAGAGAACAAGTTACGCCCATGTAGGCCTACATGAAACAAAAATGCGCTTCGTAATTATTAAATTAAGTTAATGTTGTCATTTTGCAATATGTTATACATATTGTGTGCAAAATGATGACAATGTATGTGTATATACATACACACTGTACATATTATTGCTGCTATAAATACAAATCTTATTCACACGTCTGAATGACAGAAAACTCATTTGAGCGAACCCTTGCGACATCTGCTGACAGAAAAGAGAACTGCAGCCTCGAAAGGCAGGAAACAACATGGCCGAACGTAAGGCTGGCAGCAGTTTCACACAAATAGGAGCAAAACAGCTTTAAACTAGCTTGTAACGGTGTGATCTGGAAAATTTAAGGATGCTGGGTGATACAACGCACAAATCTAGGAAAAATCTTGAAAGGAGGACTTGGAGTGCAAAGAATTTTTTTTTTTTGGTCACTACGGTCAGGTGACTGCTGCTCGGTGCTTCTGGGTAGTAAGTAGCTTAAACCAGCGCGGTGCTTCTAGTAAGACGTCACAGCGGTCACATGACTGGAGCTCGGCGCTTCTAGCATTAATGAATGAAGGACAGGCTGGGGAGACACTCACCGGTGGGCGTGGAGCTAATGAGAGGAGGGGGCTGTCCTGAGGGACGCTGGTTAATGGCTGATGGGGGAACTGGGGCTTTCTTCACTCCAGTCACTATACGACAACAACAACAACAACAACACAACCAGGGAGAGGGAGTGAGAGTTAGAGAGAGAGAGAGAGAAAAAAAACCAATAAGTGTAAAAAGAAAGAAAGGAACAACCACAAAAAAAAAAAAAACAGCTTTGGGGTAAAGGTAGTGGAAAAAGAGGGACGATCAGCAAAGGTCAGATCCTCACCTTGGACGTCGTCATCGTCTTCTGTGAGGTCGATGACAGAGCCTTTGGCTCGAGCAGCCTGTGAAGGAGAGTTTAGAAACCCATTCAGTTTATTCTCCACACAACACTTCAAAAACTCAATCTGCATGCCAACGTGAAGCAAGATTTCACTGAATCAATGCAATGGGCAGATTAATCTCAATAAAACTCAGTGAATATATGTAACATAACGAGTATGTTTAAACCCAGAGAGAGACAGACCTGTGTTGGCATCTTGTTTACAGAGTTTGATGCTTGATTATCTGTGACAAAGAGAGATAGAGAGAGAGAGAGAGAGAGAAAAAGATGAAAATCTAACCCATCTCATCCAGACACACTTTGCAGTAAAAGAGGCTTTAGTGACACAGTAATAACAGGTTAACATGCCACCTTTACATCCCAGGTTGCACTGCATGGAATCATGATGTCATTTCAGCTCCTGCCGTCTCACACTCTCACCTGTTTTTGATGCCATGGCAGCAGCAGAGGGCGGTCCGACCGCCCCCGACCCCGTGGCCGCCGGGCCTGTGGTCGCCGGAGACGAGGAGGCGGAGGCTACGCCTATCCCGGCGGCGCACTGGGTGGGCACGCGGGCCGTCGTCACGGAGACGCCGGCGCTCGGCGTGCTGATCATCCCGCTGCCCCCCTGGTGGACCGGCCTCGCCACCGCGGCCTGGCCGGACGAGGATGATAACGATGAGGGCGTCGAAGACGTGGTGGCACTGGTCTTCTGCAGGATGAAGGTCGTGCCGGGGGTCGTGGTCTTGGCCTTGTTGAGGTTGTTCACGGTTGCTAGGGACGACACGGGGATGAGTCCGACCCCACCGGCAGTGTTGTGCGTGGTTACCAGCGCGCCGCTCTGCCCGTTGGCCATCGCTAAGGGCAACTGGATCAGCAAAGGCTGGATCGACACAGGCTGCGACCCCGAGGTCGCAGGTGACGAGGTCATGACCCCGGTGCCCGGGCCAGTTTTCAGCAGCAACGTGCCAGTCTGGGTCTGACCCGTCAGCGTGGATGAAGACGAGGGGGTGGAGCTTGTCGTCGTGGAGATGATCTGCAGAATGGGGGGCGCAGGAGAAGCCAGAGCGGAGGAGGTGGGTGTAGCCGGGGTGGAGAGGGGTTTGGGCTGGGCTGGTGTAGCTGGGTAAGAGATCAATGAGGAAAGAGTTTAAGAAGAGCAACTAATAGACAGTCTCTCTTTCAGCTGTCAGGTAACGCCTCTTATAAAACTTACCAGAACTGGTCGCACTTGGACTCTGATTGTTCATCTTAGGGTCCACTGTGACCTTAACAGTCCTGCAAAAAAAAAAGAGAAAAAAAAGCCAGGTTTACAGACAAATTATCAATAGAAGTTCATGACCAGACTCAGTCGGGCCACACATACAGTATACTCTATATGTGGATGACAATGAAATTCTGCATTTCACCACCGGGGGGAGTGAGACATCACTGAAAACTTTGAGCTGTGTGATGTGAAAGCATAGATCCAAGAGTCTTAACAGCTACAGGTTTTACACATGAGAGATCGGAGAGTTGTAATCAGCCGACATAATAAAGATCATGCAAATGTATGGAAATGCTGACAGATAATCAAACAGAAACACTGGAAGGTATAAGATAGCAAGAACAGTTTATTTACCGTTGGGCATTTTGAGCTGTGTTGGCAGAAGACGTAGCCTTTGCAGCAGCAGCGGCGGCAAGTGCCTGATGAAAAAAAAAAAAAGAAAAAAAAAAGAAAAGGTAAACATTTTTTTTAAAAATTAACAGAATGTTTGTTTTTCAGCTTCTGGTTCTCCGTACTGTGGCCATTCCATGCGTCTCCTGAGGGCATAAAAAAAAATGAATATCTAAAATGTGGTGAATTATTTAACAGGGTCGGCCTAACACACCTCTTGAGTTTTCTTTGTGTTCTCGGACGCCTGATTGGCGGCTCCAAACTTCTTGGCCAGTCTCGCGATCTTGGCCTAAAATCAGAAGAAACAAAGTCATGAAGGAAATCAAGGCGTAAGTGTGAGGGAAAAAATGTTGATCGTAGCATCGGAAGCCAGTTTGTGCAAAAGTGTGTGTGTGTGTTTGTGTGTGTGTGTGTGTGTGTGTGTGTGTGTGTGTATTTGTGTTTACACCTGTGAGCAGAGTCTTTTCAAATGGCAAAATCATTAATCCTAGAACCTAGCCAAAGACTCTCGGGTAACACGAATGCGGTCGTCTTATTAATTCAAAAGGTGAAGTGTAGCAACTCTTCACTCCGTATATCAAACCAAAACAGCTTTCTCCCCCCCCCCCCTCGGAGGGACGGCAGTTAGACAAACAGCCAAGCGAGCGGTCATAGTAAACGTTCGCATTCCACAGACGCGTGAAAGCCGGTTGAGTGAGTTAAAAAAAACCCCAAAACAAACCAAAAAAAAAAGGCTGACGGGGGTAAAACGCTGTCTGACCTGTAGTGTGTTAAGGGTTGTCTGGTGTTTAGTGGCACAGTCGATCTTCTCCACCCTCTCTCTCAGCTCCTGTAAACTCTGGTCGAAGACGGTGAGCTGCAAAGCCCGCAATCTCTCCTCAACCAGCTGCTGCACCAACTGAATCACGGGAAAGAGAAGGATTTAAGTCTTAGCCGTTCACGTAGACACAGTAACCAGTCCCCCGGCTGATGCTTTTTTGTGCCCCTGTGAAACATTCTGGAGTAGTCATGGACTTGCTGTTTTTTCGTCATTCCATATTACAGTACTGACTTACAAGACCACAGCGTAATGACTTGTACTAATACAGACTAGGGTTAAATATGAAGTCTATGCAAAATAGGATGTTCTTCCATAATAATAATAATAATAATGATAATATTAATATTAATAATAACAACAACGATAATAACTATTATTATTATTATTACTGACACATCATCAATAACAAAATAACAATAATAATAAAATAGACAAGATTTAACAAAATTAAACAGTTAATGTTTATTCCCCCCCTCTAATATTTAATAATAAATATTTAATTAAAATAAAAACAACATTAAGAATTTAATCAAGCTAGCATTTTTTATAACTACTGCATTCGCAATTACTGCAATACTACAGAGGTCTTACTCCCACTGCTGCAAAACTGTGAATAGAAACTTAAATTAACTGACATAGCTGATGCAGGATTAAATCAAATGAAACATTTTAAGAAATAAAATAAACATTGAATGTCATCATTAAAATTCTAACGAAGAAATATAAGAAATCAATTTAACATTAAGAAAATCGACAATCATGAAAAATAAATAAACAAATAAATAAACGAATAAATAAAAATCACGCCTCTCACCTTTTCCAGTTTGAGCCGACTGCCAGCGTTGGCCGTGATCTTCAGTTCCAGTTGAGCCTCCAGTTCCACACCTTCCACCTTCTGCCTCTTCTCGTCTCTTTCGCTCTCTGCACCTTTCCCTCCGTTCTCCTCCTCCTCCTCCTCTTCCTCTTCCGCTCGGCCTCTCTTCCTCCCGGTGGGAAGGCTGTCGTCGGGCGCTGACGTGACACAGCCATAAACAGAGCGGGTCTTAATTCAAAGGCATTCGTTCTATTCTACGGTCCTGTCATAATGTGTTTTACATCACTGTTGAGTCGACTTCATCGGCGTGCCAGGGCTATCTTTAACGATTACAAACAATCTTGGCTTTTTCGTATGTGTTACTGAGCGAGCAGGGGGGGATGTAAGAATATTAAAGTCGGTTTGAAGACGGATTTCTCCGGGAAAGACAAAGCGTTGTCATGAAACGAACAGTAAACTTTTCATTTTAATTTTTAATTCGCAAAAAAAAAAAAAACATGAAGAGAGAGAGAGAAGGAGAAATTACGACCCCGAATTTCAGATTGAAGGGGCCTGAAAACCATGCTCAGCCCAGGCTAAATACTCAAGAGTAAATTACTGGGTTATTTTAAATAAGGCTCTTCCGGCCTGTCATACTCCACCAGCCACCAGCTGACTCCACAATTCAAAAGCAACGAGTAATGTGTACTCAGGACAGGACGCGACCGCAGTCAAGGAAAACTACACAGGCGTGACTGTAACACTTGATGAGTTGTTGAGATGACTTATCGCATGTGTCACTGCTTTTACGAGTCCCAGTCTGAGTCAGAGTGAGAGTCAGAGCATGTCTGCGTGGTGTCCAATAGCAACGAAAGATGGGTGTTTAGAGGCAATCATGCGGAATATCTGAACTGGACAGGATAAAAAAAAAAAAAAAAAAAAAAAAAAAAAACATTTGCGCTCTGCCTAGCATCAGAATCACTTTGAATCAGATTTGGATTTTAGTCTGTGACTAAAGATGAATTCGAGTCAAATATCTTACTTTAAACAAATAAATAAATAAATAAACAGGTGTCTGTCACACCAAATGACCAGAAGGATCATAAAGTGGCCTCCTGATTGGGTGACGTAAATTCACTGCAGGTGAGCTTACGTCTGCTCCTCTGATTACCTGTGCTAAACGGCGTACCTTTTTTCGTTTCGCAAT
This sequence comes from Chanos chanos, assembly GCF_902362185.1. Classification (NCBI taxonomy): domain Eukaryota; kingdom Metazoa; phylum Chordata; class Actinopteri; order Gonorynchiformes; family Chanidae; genus Chanos; species Chanos chanos. Next base: position 8,888,282 of record NC_044501.1, on the reverse strand, counting down.
TCCTCCGTTTTGCCACGAAAAAAACATGCGATTCCTCCATGTCTCCTTTGAGGTGGATGGAGTTTGAAATGCTACATCAGAAGCCCAGTGCTAATACATCTCAATTTTTTTAAGGATTTTTTTTTTTTTTTGTTCAATCCCAGAGGTGAATTTTTTTTTGGAACATGGGACACACTGATAAAAGATAAGGACCAAGATATAGAACACATTCCAGTGTTTTTGCAGCCAAAGGAACCATTTTATACCTGTGTCCACTGAACCAGCAGATCTGGGTCTGGGGGAATCCTTCTCGTCCTTGACTTTCTCGCTATCCGAATCCATCTTTTCGTCTTTCGTATCGTTCATGTCATCCCTCTCTCCCTGCACGTCATCCTCCTCGCTGAGACAGAGGAATCCCTCTTTCACGTCGGGGTCCGATTCCAGGCCGGCCGACTGGGCCGGGGACGAGGGAGAGGAGGGAGACGACAACTTGCTGCTCTTCTCCTCGGGGGAGCTGGCGGGTCCGTCATCCACGTCCATGGTGACGGGTTCCTCTTTTTCCGTCTTCTCCTCTTTCTTCGGTTCTTTCGCGTCTGCCTTTTTTTCCGATTTCGCAGGGGATGACGGAGAGTCCAAGGAACGGGCGGCTTTCCTTTTCCCCTGAGGTTTCACATCCTGGGGGGGGGGGGAAAGAGAAGACAGAGAGAGACTTGAGTACAATTCATAACAGAAGGACAATATCACTGGACCGACCAACCATCTCAATCTCTGCTATCATCTCCACCCCTGAACCCTGCTCTCAACGCGTTTGCCTAGAACAGAACTACTCCACCGAGGTTCCTCGAAGACCCCATGAACCGCACCATCCCACCCCAGTTTAACCTAGGGCTCAGGTCTGATAATGTGGCTAATCTGATGCACTTATTTGGCCTTGTGTGTTCTACCTATGATAGGACAAAAACAATTCATCCAAAATTTGGATTTGAGGGCCAGAGTTGAGCACCACTGGCCCAGAACAGGTGTTGCTTGGCATTGAAATGAGGAACGTTATTTAAAGCGGTAGGAGCTAATCTTAGATGAACCCGCCTTGCCACAGAGTAACTCTAAAACCATGTGAACATCCTGTTCCCTCATGATCGTCTGCTGTTTCCTGTTACGCGGAGACCAACCTCTGAATCCATTTCCTCTTTGTCTGGCTTGGTTTCCTCTTCCTTCTTTTCACCTTTTCTCTCCTCTGTTTTGGCAGACTCCTTGGTTCTTTCATCCTTTTTGCTCTTCTCCGTCTCTTTCTTCACGGCCGGCGACGGTGAAGAGTTTTGGCTCCTGATGGCGGCTGCGGACGGCGACGGGGAACGAGAGAGAGCGAGGGTGAGGAGCGGAGAGTGAGACCTGGGCGACTTGGAGTCCGTCTCCTTGTGGTTCGTCTCTTTCTCTTTCCCCTTCTTTCCGTTCTCTGCGTGCGTGCCGTTCACTAATGGGGTGTGGGGTCGCGAAGAGGAGGAGGAGGAGGAGGAAGATGATGTCAGGGTGTTGTGGAGAGCTTCCAGCTGCTGCCGGTCGCTCGTCTTCATCGTTTTCCTAGCGCGGAAGATCTTTTTCTGGGGTTCCTCTGCCACAGCAACCTCCATTTTTCACCTGTGGAGCGAGAGAGAGAGAGAGAGAGAGAGAGACAAACAGTGAGTTAATCAGTGAAACACAGGTGGTTTTAGTACCTTGCAGTTCTGACTGGGTCCTTTGGTCCAGTTACACTGTGCACACCGCTTTGCTCCCTAATGCAGCAAAAAGATTCACACAGCGTGGCCAGAAAGTATCTGAAAACTACCACTAGGGTGCACTCTAACGCCTATGTTCCATTTCTCTTTTGTTCCAGAAGCTTCTCTTGACCTCCTAAAAAAAAAAAAAAAAACCATTCTGGCTAGTTCTTTTTGTCATGGAGGTTTTGACCTGTGGCTGCCTGGTCCTAGTAAATCCACAAAAGACAGTTGGACCACTAAGTTTCTCTGAGGTCAAACTGGACCCTACTCTCACATTCCTGACCCAGGAATGAAAAGGTCAGTAATGTGAAATACTCCCCAGAGTGGGGAAGGACACAGCAGTCAGACCTTTCCTACATCAGTGTTCTCTCTCTCTCCATTCATGTAATCCAATTTTCATACCTTTAAATGAATGTTCACTACAGCAGCACTTCTGTAGTGAAAGTGGTTTGAAAGAACAGAGAGGGAAAAAACCCTCTCTCTCTCTCTCTCTCTGTCCCCTCCCATTTGCCCTGATTGGACAGACCCTCAGCAAATCAGCAAAGTAGAAAAATCAGCCTTGCTAGCGACAAGGACAAAGCATATCATGTAATGCTGAGATGATTTGCAAAGTTTAAACTGCGATTCGTAGCTTGATTTCGGGACTTCACTTCCCATCTCAAGGACTAGATTAAAATCACTAACACCCAATCTAATCATTCATATCAAGAGGATCTTTGACTGTACTGTAACGTTTCATTTGCATTAAAATTTAAGTTCACTGCACAGGGGGAAAATGAAACATTTGCTCCTGTGAGACGCAGACCAGCGCAGTTTTATTTTAGCATTAGAGCTAATATCACAAAGGTCGTCCACAAGGTCACCTTCACGTAAAGGTTCAACTCTGTCTGAGAGCTGTGAGATCAAGAACAGCCCAGCTCAGGGATATATATGATTTCTCTGTCGTCTGTCATTTGCCCGAGAAAATACCTGGATTTGTTTATAGGGTTTCTAATAGTAAAGGTTTATGTCAACTATTGCTGTGTGACTACGATTGCTACGTAACGCATACCTATAGCCTGCTTGAATTTAATACTTAAAAAATACTGGAACAAAAAAAAAAAAAAAAAAAGAAGGAAAAAATTACAATAAGTACATAAAATACAAAACAGAACAACAACAGCGCTATTAAAAAAAAAAAAAAAAAAAAAGATTTATCATGAATTCTGTTAACCCGTTTTCAGGTTAGGGTCATTCCCTGAAACAAACCAGCGATCACACAGGCCTATAAGCTTAGAGCTTAGTTTTAGTATGACATCTTTTTATTTATTTATTTTTATTAAAAATCTGTGCTGGCGTGGCAAGCATCCACATGCTTACCTAGTGTACACCATGTGGGCTAACGTCATTCTTTACACATCTGCTCTAATACAAACAGTCTATACAAATTTACTGCATAACACTGCATAACCTGTCATCTACATCAGGCAAAAAAAAACAAAAACAAAAACAAAAAAACAATCAGCATCAAGTCTGAAGTAAAAAGAAACAAGAGCCCTTGGATCACTGGGATATAATTAGTTCTGGACAAGGTTTTAAAAATAAAAACAACAAAAAAAAAGAGTTCAATAAAAATGTCTCCGGGAATGTATGTGAGCTTAAAATAGTTTCTTCATACCTGAGGAAGAAAAAAAAAAAAGAAAAGAAAAAATAGCCTAGCTAATAAAAGATACGGCACTAATTTAGCTCTGGGGGACAATCAGTGAAAGGTGTTACCATTCATGTAAGGGAGTGTAGCGTGACAGTGTGTTATAAATGAATTCATCAAAACCTACACTGGTCTTCAGTATGAGTTACTATGGATACAAACAGTAGCAGGGCTGAATCCCCGGGGGGGGGGGGGGGGTGTTGATGATCAAAATTTCACTCCCCCCCCCCCCCCCCCCCCAAAAAAAAGACAATTCACTCATGACAACTGCTGTGACCGAAACTAGATATTGGTGAGTAGGACAGAATGACTTTTCCCTCCAAACCGTAGCTTCAACTGCGTGAGGTTTAAAGGATCTGCTTCTGAGAAGAACCCTAGCTCTGACTCCGCAGCCTACTGACTGTGAAGACCACACAAGGACACCATTCAGATCAGGCCAGTTGCTTACACCGCACGTCCAAAGTCATTATTTGTAATAATTGAGGATATTAGACGCTGTTCACCATTGCTGAGGCTCTCTCTGAGCCAAACCTAACAATTTCTGGCACTCAGGGTAGCGAAGCATAAACCAAACCAAATATAAATATCCTGTTAGGCCGTAGTGCAAACAAAACAAAACAAACACACCACACAAACGCTTCAAAACTTGGCATAAACACACGCTTTCACCATCACACGTCAAATACGGGAGGTGAGAGACACGAGATGGATAGAAAGGAGGAAGAAGAAGAAGAAGAAAAGGGGGAGAAAAAAAAAAAAGAGAGAAAAAAAATTCCACCGTTGCAATTTCTGCTGCAGCGCTGCTGCATATATGCAAGCTGCATTACCGCTGCCGCTGAAGTCTCTGCCTATATTTAGCCCTGCTCTGCCAGTTCTGCACTGCAGCTGTGCCTCCACCAGTGAAGACTCTCTCGTTTCCTGTCAGCAAGCTCTTCTTCAGTGGAACTCTCCCCCTCGGGCTAGTATCCATGACAACCGGAACACAGAATTTTTTTTTTTTTTTTTTTTTACTAAATCGAGGGGAAAGATCAATGGAGCTGAGAGAGAGAGAGAGAGAGAGAGAGCGACTAGCTTCCTTTACACGCAGCGTTCCGCCAGTGTGTTAAGTAAAGGTGAGGATGAGAGGGAGTAGGAGATGTTAAATCAAATTCATACACAGATTTTAATAACGACGAAATTGTGAATTCTACTGGCTCAATTTTTTGGTTTTTTTTTTTTTTAATCTCATTTTTTCCGCTGCTTGAAGTGTAGCTATGTTTCAAAAACACACGAGAGGCAAAAAAAAAAAAAAAAAAAGAAGAAACTAAAAAACAAACCAGGGCGAATGCAGAAACTGCAGGACATGCCTTGTCTTCCAAGCGCATGAACCATGCAGCATAAGCTAACGGCGTGAAGAGTCTCTGTTAGCAAAACTGAGGGACACTGAAGAATGGGGAAAGAAGTCCACCAAAGCAGAAGAGCTTCAGAAACTTCAAACAGAAGACTGGTTTGTTTGTTTTTTTTCCTCTTTGAAGCATCATTCGTTCGTAGAGGTGTAGGTATTTGACAAATTATTCGCGTTAAATCACATCACAACCCAAACCCGAAAGGTCAAAACGGGTACGAGAGAGAGAAAAAAAAAAAAGATCAAAAAAGTTTGACAGGCCACATCTTTCACTTGGTTCCCACTTCTTTTTTTTTTTTTTTTTTTTTTTTTAAATAGAGGACTAAACACTCTCAGATTGAGTGCTAGAGCTGAAGGAAGAAAAAAAAAAAAAAAAAAAAAAGACTGCTAGCATTCAGTGCCATCCTCAAGTCAATACTGTGGTTTTTTTGTTTTGTTTTGTTTTGTTTTGTTTCTCTCTCTCTCGGTATTCCCCTCCCCCACACCAGAGCCAGGCCATTCTGCCGTAACCGGGTTGAGTCTGGCTCACGTCTGCACAGACTCAAAATGGCGGCCGGAGCCGCAGCGAGCTGCCAGGTTTTATAGCTCCACAGTCGCCCCTGCAGGAGCTGATAACTCCTCCTGAGACAGGGCCTACTGTTCCTCCTGCCCGACGAGCGGCTGGATCCAGAACAGGGCTTTGATGGCGTTCCAGGTTAGACGAGGATTTTTTTTTGTTTGTTTTTTTGTTTCTTTGTTTTGAGCCACCAGATTGGGATTTATGTTGTTTTGTTTTTTTTTTAAAAAAACTTTCGCAAATTTGATTTTATTAATATCTTGTGCTGCTTTAATTCTTTGTGTCAAACAGTCTTGTATTTTCCGTGTAACTTGCTCGAGTTCTGCTGTCTATCTAAAAAAAATATATATATATAAAAAAAATTTTTCCATTCCAATAAAATCACTAATTAAAAAACAAATTCACAAAACTGACGACGCTCCCATTACAGTGCTCCAAATCTTTCCCAAACATCAGGCAAACAGCAAACATACTCTTTAAAGAGAGTTCCTCATCTTGGTCTCCTTACCTTAGTCCCATCCAGCTCAGTCTCCTGATACGCTCACCTACAGCGACACGACCGTTTCAGCCGGATGACTCACGCACCCTCCGCACACAGCTGCATCTCCCATTACTACAGAGTGCAGGTGGAAAGCCCTCCATAAACAACCGAGGCATGAATAAAAACAAACACGCGAGTCTTCAAGACACACGCCCAAATGTTCTCTCCAGAGTGGGTTTTTTTTTTTTTTTTGTAAGTGATAAGTAGGAATACTGGTGAAGAAAAAACAAAAGACTTAAATGTGTCTGACCAGAAAAAAAAAAAGAGAGGAAAAAACGGATTGTTCTGTTTCTCAGCGGCGTCCGTGGTAACGACAGGTGATAGTTTGAATATGGACACCGTTCACACCTAAGGATTAGTTCACTGATCCATATGAAAACAGCCTCGTAAGAGAAAAACAAAGGACAACTCTTCAGATAAGTATCGTACCACGGTAAATTCACTCTAACGTTGGCAACAGCCTAATAGCGGTATTCACTAGGGGTGTAACGGTACACTTATCTGTACCGTACTGTTCGGTACAGGACGTACGGTTTGCTGCGCTTTGTGATCTGAGTGAATATGGTCCAGCTTTAACCCCGCACGTTACGTGCCTGGCTTTTTACGCTCTGACGGTCAGTCGACCAAACCGTGAGTGAATGAAGTGATACTTGACAAGATCCAGTGCACCCTTCTCTTCTACACTTCTGTGTGCAGAACTAAAACTAAGTTTCCTCTCCGATTCTATAACGGAGCTGTAATGTAGCAACTGAATTAGCACATGTTCAGTGATGCAGCCTCTTTAAGTATGGAGGCCGCAAAGCCAGAGCTTGTATCCTTCCTGTATCCTTCAGGTCTCCTGTTTGGGAACATTTCGGTCTTCCGTTGAACGACAGCCCCCCCCCCCCCCCCTACCCAAAGCGTACCAAACCTTGACCTCAAAACTGAGAGTCTTACTGAACTGTGACTTTTGCGTACCCTAGTATTCACCGACAGGCTGTAGTTGAAACAGTGGCGTGTTGGAGAAGAGACAGCAAATCGCCTGCTGCTATAATTCAATTATATTTCAGTTCATTTTTCCTTGTCTGCATGTATCTTCATTCCAGCTACTAATGCAGGCAGAGTGTTTAGCTTAATCACAGACTTTAAGCTGGCCTAGAAAAAGCCAAGCCTGTAGCAGATGGAGTAGACTGTCCACACAGTATTACATTTAACATTACATTTAACAATACAAAGTTGTGTTATAATAAATAGAAGGGATTTTGGTTGGGTTTTTTTTTGGTAATAGAGGAATAAGAGGCACTGTTGGTCTTTCCAGTCTAAGAGGAGCAGTTGTAGCCCCGGTTTTATCAGGTTAATAATTGGAAATGTAGAAAAGCAGAAGTGAGAGAAAGGGCTGGTGCATTAAAAAGAGAAGGGGTAACACAGACCGATGAAAAAGGGTGAAAGGGTGGGGATAAACAGATGTCCGGACGGATGGATCGGCGTTTGGGGGGGGGCGAAAAGGAGGAAGGAGGAGATGGAAAAACAGACAAGAAAATGTCTCATAACAACAGACGAGCGGGGTATGTTAGACGCACGCTGTGTAAGAGTTTAACCAAAGCAGAGGACGGTACAGAAGGGTGAAATGAAAAAATAACTGAGGAAGGATGAGGGGATAAACAGACGGATGAAGACGACGGGAAAAGAAAGGGTAACAAGGTTACCGCGTCGTTACGAGAGATTTATGGAATCTGTGGTTATAGTAACCGCTGTTACCGATGGATATATTTACGAATGATGGTTGTTTAGCAGGTAGCTACGCAGAGTGGGTGGCTGTTAAGAGGAGTCTTCTTAACAGACAGCATACAGTAATTTCACAGACAGATTACAGAACTGAGGCAGGATTGATAGAGGAAAGAGGGGATGAATAGAACAACAAGAAAAAAGGCAACAGACTTTCGGTCCAGTTATGACGGGCGTATTGCTGGCATAGTGAACAGTAAAAGTCCTAGTGATTAATTAGCGAAAAGCTTGCTTAACCAGACACACAATCACAAAATAGGAACGAATGAATAAATACAGAACAGAACAGAACAGAGGGGATGGACAACAGTTTTGTGGTAATAATTAAGAAGAGGACATGGAGAACATTAGAACATCTCTTTTTAATGCACCAGCCCTTTCTCTCACTTCTGCTTTTCTACATTTCCACTTATTAACCTGATAAAACCGGGGCTACAACTGCTCCTCTTAGACTGGAAAGACCAACAGTGCCTCTTATTCCTCTATTACCAAAAAACCCCAACCAAAATCCCTTCTATTTATTATAACACAACTTTGTATTGGTGACAAATGTTGAATGTAATACTGTGTGGACAGTCTACTGGACCTGCTACAGGCTTGGCTTTTTCTAGGCCAGCTTAAAGTTCTAATTAGAACATTAAAATGGTCTAATGGTCTGGATGGATGATGGATACATGCATGGGGAGGACAGAGGGAGACATGGGGGGAGAGAAAGAGGGATGGGGTTAAAGGACAGAGAGTGCTGAGGAGCTGTGTGGTAAAAAAAAAAAAAGAAAGAAAGAAAGAAAGAAAGAAAGAGTGTGTATTGCATGAGCCACACTAACTGTTCACTGAGGAGTACTGGGGACTGTGAAATCAGCTGGTACTGGAATGGTTCAGATTTAGCTTTCTAAACATTCTGAGCTTTTTTTCCACCTCCCCCGAGTATAAAACCGCTAATATCTGAGAATGTATTAAAAACAGCAGAATATCTTCAATAAGACACTAAAATTCAACAATACTTTAAGGTATCTTCCAAGCTGTAAGAAAAGTTACCTTCTTAGCATCAGAACCTAAGAACATAATTAAGACTTGACATTTTTAAAGAGCAGCAAATTGGGTATTTCAAGCTAAATTAATTAGTAACAAAACGGCCCCGTTCATTGTTTTCTCCCAAAGGGACAGATGAACGTACATGCCTGCTTTTCCCTGAGAAAGCACTCCCAAAAATATTCTACCCCAGTGCCAACAAAGGGCGCATTCCCACCAGACTCTCTTGCCCTAACCATATCAAGACAATGCAAAAAAGCCCTCAGTGCAAATACCATAGCGTGATGTTCACATTCGCCTGCTACGTCACAAGCTAACTGAGCTTCTTCTAGTTACAAAACAGGTGAAAAAATGAAAATGTTTGTTAATGACATTAAGTATTTGTTACTAGCAGACTGTGGCTAACTGCAATAATCCGACGTTCACCTTGGAAATTAAAGACCAGAACATATAACTGGTGTTTCCTGCTGTAATTTGCTAGCAGTCTGTGCTGCTGTGTTAACACTCACAAATCCAGCCACGGTGCTAACCATCTCACCAAGAAAGGAAAACCTTCAAAAGGCAGAATCCACAGTTAAGTTAAACAATTACTGTTCCAAAATAAACAACAACAACAACAACTATATATATATATATATATATATATCAACTTTTTATTTTGTTTCTGAATACCCCAACAGATAACAGACAGGTGAGTTCGGATCACCATCATCTAACTCCATAACACTAACTGCAAAAGAGATCAACTTAAACTTTGGGCGCAGTCTTCACACGGGGGCCAGTCGCAGTGTAAAGAGAGTAAGGACAATGAGAACGCGCTTGGCCTCCCACCGATTTCAACAGTCTGTTGTATGTCAGCAGGACAGAGGAGAGGGGGGAGGGGTACCGAACCAGGACACCACCACGTGTGGAGTGTGCATTTTTTAGCAGTGTTGTGGTCGTCCACAGCTACAGTCACCACTGAATTACAAAACACTCACAGAGACTCTGAAAAGCACGCGCTTCATTCCTATAAAAGGAGATTTTCTCACACACAAAGACCAACAGTAAATGTTAGTCTCTATGTCTCATAGATTCTGTAAAACCTTTCATTTGTCATGAGACAAAGAGCAACAATTTCCCAGCCTAGTCCTCTGCAACGGAGACAACAATAACAACTACAATTCTACAGAGTAAGAATACAACAACAACAACAACAACAACAACAAAAGGCAACAATGACTGCAGGCTGACCCCTCCCCCACTGCAGCACAATGAAGAACAGGGTGGAAAATTACAGACAGCCACGGACCGTACCATTCTGTTTAAGCTGGGGGGGGGGACATGTCTGAACACAAGGGGGAGCAAGTCAAATCCACAGAATATTCCCTTTACTGAGAGAAACAAGCAATCTCAAAAAACCAAAAAAAAACCCCCAAAACACTGAATTTCTATTATAGGATGGCTACTCATTCAAGTGTGCAGGCTCTAATATTTCATGTTTTCCTACATCTTGCTCTTTTGTGTAATAGTAGATTTCTTCTAAATCTGCTACGCCTACAACGCAACGGTGGTTTCAAAGCTAGCACAATGCCAGGATGCCTTCCAACGTTCCCAGAACGTTGGCATAGCGTGTACGGCTGAGGATCGGGATCCAGAGGAATCTCAGTGCATGCAGCGGTTTCTCGGCAACCTCTCTGTGTTCTTGGCCGTTTGCAAACCTCTGTGGCATTGCACACGGCTTTCTCAAGTCAGAGGAGGGCACGAACACGGCATAAACAAACAGGCTGCACAGTAATTCGGAAACGTTTCAGATAATCTGACCTTGAACTGGAAAACGCTCCGGCCTGATTGCTGATCACAAGCCTGGTTTCAAAATCCAAGCTTGACTCCGAACGTTGCCTTTGCAGCTTTGTTTATTTCTGTGCTAAGGTCAGGGACGCTGTGTATAGTGGACATGTGGAGCTATCGGATGTGCATCTGTCTATGGGAAACAACATTCCCTGTCTGAATTCCCATCTCTACCAGCTCTATGAAGTCACACAGAGTCCAGTCACCCGCGGCATTCCAGCTTTTATCCCTCGGGGACCTTGATCCTAAGTTTTTTTTTTTTTCCCTTCAAAAATGATAAACACTATGTATTATATTATAAGGGAAGACTTTAATTCAGCAGGTGGAATTAGGAGAAAATGGCTTGATATTAATTAATAAAATGATACCTCTTACAGTGCTTGAGCAGGGTAATACTGGCAATGGGATTTATCGCTGCCAAGGAAAGCCTGGCATTTTTACACTGACCCTGGAAGGGCTGTCTAAAATGAATGCAGTCGGTCTACTGGAGGAAAATACTGCATTGTGTTTATTAAAAAAAATATTGATACGCCTCTATTACAGTATGCTACTAAGTGTTTGGACGGATATTTCAGACTCCATATCCAAATGTCAGTTATGTTACGTCTGTTCCATTTTGGGTTTTTTTTTTCTTTTTCCTTTCTTTCTTTCAGGTCTGATGGTTTTTGTCCTCCCTGTCCTATGTTAAGTATCTCCAGGCCTTTTGATGTTGTCCATTTTATCATAACATTAAAGTAATGAATGTGTGATGTGAATAGACATTTCATAAATTATCCCATATTCGTATTTTCCCGATGGCCTGCTGTCAAGTCAATAAAACATATTTAAGATGTCAGAACAAGTCTGTAAAATGGTTACCCTTAACAGGACAGAGGTGTTCCACATCATATTGAATTATCTGTGAATATTTGTGTTTGTATTTATGTTTTTGTAGTGCAATAATGGCAGTACACTGCCACGCTCATTTAAAAGTCAAACGGCGTTAATATTCAGGTGTATAAATAAAGGCTGGTTGTTAAGGGAGAGGCCTTTCATGGGCGCCCCTCCCCCCACGCAGATGCCGAGGCTCACTCAGTGCTGCACTGACTCAAAATGGCCACCAGCTCCACTGAAAACCTAGAGCTGGTGCAGTTCAAATGATCACACTGCTGAAGTGCCCAAAAACCTCCCCCAAAAAAACCAACCAAACAAAAAAAAAAAATCTGTACATTAGTCCTGAAATCCAGATGATATTTTCTCTTGAGGTGGGTTCACGCAATTTTTTCCCATTGTCATTTTGCATTTAAACATGTTGGTTACTGTATACTAACTAGTTCACTCCATTCCTAGTTTTTGGACATAAGCCAACTTTTTTTCTCCCCTGTGAAAACCTATACTATGTTGTTGATATCTGTTGAGAAATGCTGTCCATGTTCTCCAGCTGATGCAGTAGCGTTAAGGACAAGGTGTGGTTTACAGTATCGTATACAATACCATTACGCAAGAGCGAGCTTTTCACTCTTAGCTCTTCATTCGGTTCATTCAGCGAGCGCTTCTCTGATGGCCTGGTCCAGCCCACGTCTCAAAGGCGGTCTTCATGCTGAGTAGGCTGAGTTTGAGTGGGGGGGGGAGACAGTTCTGGTGACCTGGTGAGGAGGGGGCGTTAGGGAAATGGCCGTGTGGTATGTCAGATTTCCTTATACCAAGTACTCAAAGTGTGTATCTATACTCATTGTACATCAATCATGTTTATGCATGTTACTGTGTGTCCACTTGTTCTCTCCTCAAATACCGCACCGTGTGCGTCATCGGGGCTGAACACGGATTTCTGAGAATTGTCCCACTGGTGTAGACAGATCAGAACCGATACCACGGAGAAAACCTGGCAGCTATTTCCAAAACTCTGTTTTATACAGCTCTCAGCATGCAAGATATGAAAGGCATATTTTCAACGACAACAAGAAGAATAGCACGATATTTAAAAACCTCAACACTCAGTTTGGTCTGGTTCATATCCACCGCAATAAACCGCTGTTAAATAAAGAACTATGAAATCTCACACACCCCCCAACATACTAAACATCTGATTTTTTTTTTTTTTGTGAATTACTATAACTAGCGATCGTATATACTGAAGTCATGGACCGCCATGTCACATGTGTGCCCACGCGCAACATGACGGTCACACACACACTCACACACACACACACACACACACACACACACACAACAGGATGTTTTACTGCACAGTCAGTCATGTATAATTTTTCCTCCAGTCCCATTCGTAAACCATTTTTTAGAGGAAATAAGCAAAAGTCAAATGAACAGTTTTTCACGTGTAAAACGTGCTGTTGCAACAACGGAAAAACATGGATCTGTGGGAGTCTCCTGAGCTGAATGGTTTGACCTTTGAGAGAGGTCAAGAAAGTAGGCCATCCACTAAGAGAGACAGAGCACTGGCATGGGTGACGTTGCTATTGTCACAGTGGCGCCTAAGGTGGGTGTGAGAGAGAAACAGTAGGGGTGGGATAAGAGCAGAAAGTCGGTCTATACCACGTGACTGGAGGGTGGCGGGATAGTTCTTTTAAGATGTTACCCTCTTGCACGCTGTACCGACACGTATTTCAAAGCATTTCAAAAGCAGATATGCTGAAGATTTATAACACACGTGTTAAGATCAGTAAAACATAACGTAGTGATAAAAAAAATAAAATAAACAAAAATAAACAGATATTGAGCTCATTTGATTTCTCTTGAAACTCAGCGAATTACCCTCCTGAAAACTTTATTATATGTAAGGGTCATGGGGAGCTATTTATAAAACCAAAAAATTCCCCCAATGACACAAAACATGCAAACACCTACACACATATAAAGAAAAAAAAATCTAGCCCCTCCCCCACCAAATGGAACAGAAAGCAGAGAGAGAAAAAATACTGCAGAGCATGGACTGTACCATTTAAAGGGTGGCATGGGGTGGGTGAAACAGTACAGGGAGCAGAGCTACTAAATAGAGAAAAAAAATTCATGAAGCATAAAAACAGAAAAATCAAATAAAATCATGATTAAATGAAAGCAAAAAAACAAAACAAAAAAAACCCCAAAACAAAACCATAAATCACTGCCATGATTCCACTTCTCACAGAAACACAACACTCCAGTATATGTTTTGTAGCTTGTTTACTGTAAACTATATTAATTAAATCACACACATCTGAATGTATTTACTTCAGTGCTAGTACTATAAAGCGCTCGGTGGGACTTAGCACAAACTAAGCTATATTTACAGCCTGTTTCACGGTAGGAGGTTGGCACATGTAGACAAAGTGTTTCAGGGAAAGGTCTGGAGACAGACAGCATGCATGAGAAGAATTGTTTTAACAGAAACAGAATCAATTGTGTCTGTTTTTGAATCATAACTAGCAGACTCATCAAGAAGTCGGGGGAAAAAAAACATTAATCAACAACAAATTCTCTTTTCCAACCCCCTTGCGCTGTCAGCCAACCAGGGAGAACAGCAACTAAAACCGGTTTGAGGCGGTTTGAACCAGCTGCAGACTTGCCAGTTGCTGAAATTGCCAGAAAGAGAGGGACAGATTTACACTTTCCACTCTCTGCTGTAGCTTCATAACCCACAGAAACTGGGCTGAAGAACAATGCCAAGTTTAATAAGAGAGCATATCTAGCCTAGTAAACTATAAAATTAGAGTGAAACCTTCTCTAACAAGTTATAGCTATAACAAATACATGCTTGAAAACGTGCTAATTATGGGCTTGCTTGAAGCAGCGGTGGTATTAATAAGACGGTTTGAAGCTCCAAGCAGGAACATTTGTGTCAATTTACTCATGTCCTTCAGATATATCGTGTGAAACTTCAAGTCTTGTAACACTCATTTCACAAAAGTCACTATGACTAAACATGTACACTTAGAATGGCCCAAACAAGATTTTGCATCCTGCCTGATCAGTCACATACAATCACACTTGAGGAGCTGAAATAATAATAATAATAATAATTATTATTATTATTATTACTATTATTATTATTATTATTATTATTAAAGATTTAGTACATCTATGTCAAAAAGGAATTAATTTTGCAGCTGAGCTGCAGAATTTAAGCTATAAAATGCTTGGTAATTAAAACATTGGGGTTTCAGGGAGTAAAAAAAAGGAGACCGCTTTACTGTCTGATAAAACTGAACTAATAAATTTAGAACAGTTCCCAAAGGCTGAAAGTAAACTTTCTTCAAAGTCTAGAAAATAACTAGATCCATATAAAACGATACATCTTTGCTTTGAACGCTCCTGTTAGGCTAATTATAAGGCAGTGGTGAGGTACTGTGAGGTGTCCACTCCATCCCAAAGCAGACATTTTGTAGAACTACCCCACTGCACTTTCACAAAATGGCCACAAGCTCAGCCAGCAATCTGAAAGTCCAGCAGCTGCACATTAGATGTGAACACTATACCAGGGCAGACTTAATGAGATGAGCACTGATGTATCAGGTTTACATTTTGTCATCAGGGATGTTTCATCATGTCTTGTGTCATGAATGAAGATTTATCTTAGTTCAAATTTTGGTTGTCAGCTGTCTGTCTCATGGGTTTTTGTACGGGGGTAAATTTATTTTCTGTCTGCTCTCTGGTAATTACATGACTCTCTCAGTTTTTCATCGCTTTCCAAATGATGAGGCACCACTGTGTCAACATTTCTGACATGAAAGCCTGAAACCACCTGCCAAATATCGACATATGACTGTAATCCATGTATGGTTTTTGTGGTTTATAATGCTCCTTCCATTAGATATCGTATCCAAATTAGTCGGATGTGGCTGTACTCATGTGGCAAGCCGAATCTTCAGTGCTCTAGACTTCATTGTTTTGCATAAAAACGCCATTATCCGTCGCTTGTACCATCATTTCACAGCTACTGTGCATTGTACCTTGGCATGTGACAAACAAAACTTTGAAACTTGAAAGTTTAAAAAAAAAAAAGAAAGTATTTTCCATTTCCCCATAAAGTCATATCTGCAGGCAAGGTAGAGGTTGTTAGACAAGTTTGCTCGCGCTGCCTGGTTAACAAGATGTTCATTATTCAAAATTTGGCAGCTAATTTGTTGCAGTCAGCCAAAAGATTGCACTGACTTATTAGCGGCTAATTAGTAGCAGCCAGAGAGTTAATTCTATCTCGTTAAAGGGTAATAATATTAACGACATGTTGACGAATAGTTAAACCTGAATATTAAGCATATGTTGCTTTGCTTTGCTTGCTCAGACCAGTTAGATGCTAGCTTGTGCTGACAAGTTACCGGCAAGTTGCGGTAGTAGGAAACACACCGTCTTAGTTGGCAGCTAACACAGGCTCCCAAGATGAATAAAAGAAGTAAGAATGTTTCGTCCTGACTGATTGGACCTTGTGCTACCGCTGGAGCGACGCCGGAGCTTAGACTGCGACACCGGCCAAACTGCATTACATCACCTACGTGCTTAATGGTTGAAGGGCTTACTGAGACTAAGTGGCCAGTTTGATTCCTTTGGCTACAGTTCAGTTCACTCAAAAGCCTCGGCCCAAGCAAAGCCCTGTGTGTGGCTCCAACATCACACGACTGTCCACTTGCCGAACAACAGTAAGACAGGTTCAGGGCGAGACAGAGCTCCAAAAAATGAAGATGGGACCAGCTGTTGCTTTATTCTGCGTGGTAGGCCTAACCAAATTCAAAGAGTTTGGCTCTTTACTGTAATTGTTAGTTTCTTCTGCATTTGTAAATTGATTCTTAGTCTGTATTTTCACTGCTTTGAACCAGATTTTAAATCCATCCACGCTGGGACATTTCGACTTGTAATGTTCACCATTATGAAGACTTGCCTCATACAATCTTCACTTAAGACCATGATGATCAAACATCCGGGTTGTAAAGGAGTTAGTCAAAGGGGAGGCAGCAAGGCTAGGTGTCCAAAGGCATTTCTAAAGCAGAATTTTCCCCTATCCACTCGCATTTGACATGCCCATTTCCCCCGTTCTCTTATAAGTCCCTAGCATCGGACGAACCCGCGTGGAAACGTGGGAGAACAAGGACTTGCATATGTGTCCTCTGAGCAGAGCAAAACCAGGTACCGGACAGTGCGGAAAAAGGTTCCCGGCAGGATTGAACACGCGTGGAGCCCCACACTCTGCATGGATCTCCTGCAACTATGCAGGCATGCCACCAATGCTCTGAGCCACCGAAGTACGACGACGAAGAGCGCATCCCCGTCCAGCCAACCCCGCACTTAGCAACGCTCGACCCAACAGGCGCCAACCCCCGAGATTCAAAATCAGAACCTCGGCGTTAGCGAGCGGCGCCTGCGGTTCTGCTGCCCGCGTGAGCAGTCTCGTTTGTGACTGGACGCACAAGATACGAAGATGTCACGTCGACATGATCAAGCTGTTTCCTAGACTGATCACGTCAAAGATCCGTGATTTTTGGTCCCCGCCTGTGCTGACATTTTACTGGCAACCACAAATGAGCTTCAACCTGCCACATGCCACCCGCGGTTTTCCCTTTTTAGTGGAGCAGGCCCCTTAATTCCTCACAGGTGTTCCAGATCTACAGCTAATATTGGTCTGTTTTCACAGATAAGACAAGAATCAGGAAACAAAGTGACAAATTAAACGACTAATTGATCGACTAACCCACAGCATGCAGACCTCTCTACCTGACACAGAAACACACTGACAGACAAAATTGTGCACAAAGATTACTGTACTCTCCAATCTGATCTGGTCTAATCTAATCTGCAGTGTTAACCATAGTTAATCAATGCCAAAAAAAAAAAGAGAAAAAAAAAATAGAGATTATTTGAACAAATCCAGCAGCATATGGTCACCTTGCATTTTAGACTGATTGACTGTTGCAGCTAAAATGGCCAGCAATAAAAAAATTTAGAGAGAAAGAGTTAAAACACCTCACGTTCGCAACTTAGCCAGTTAGCACAGTGCAAAGAAGACAGAAAAAGGTAACTCCACAGACATCTGTACAAGGTAAACAGAGGCAGACAGAGAGCAAGAGAGCTTTGACCTTAAATTGCAGTCTTCAGTTGCAGGCTGTGAACCAGTTTGGAGGGAAAGATTGCATGTGTGACTGCCCTCCTTGTGAAGAGCACACCACATTAGGAAGGAAAACGTTAGTGGGGGGAGGGGAATGCTAGGACCATACCATTTACTTCACAGAAGACATTTTTTTGCTCAACACATGTTCAGAACTTTGAAAAAAAAAAGCTAAAATGAGATCACATGAAATCCCCACATAAAATGACACTGGATTATGGAGTGAACATGTAAGTGTAAGTATGTTTTGGTTCTTTCCCTCTTAAAAAAAACAAAGAAACAAATAAAGAAAGAAACAAAAAAAACACTGACAAATGAACTATTGAAATTTAAACGAGTCACCCCTGAAAAAGAAGCAAAGAAGCCTTTGTACCACAGAAAAAACTCTGAACTTTCACCAAACACTACACAAGCAGCAGTGTGGCTCCTCCCTCACCGTTCTCTGCTATGGTCAAACTAGAACACAGTGGAAAAATACAGCCAAGCATGGACTGTACCATTCCCACAATTCAGGGGTGACATGCAAAATCACTTTCAACACAAGGGGGAGCCAGGTGGAAGCACGATTTAATCAAAAATGAAAAAAAAATGTGGCTATTCCAAACTAAATCTTTTAAATTAGCAAAAACAAACAAATTAGCCAAAACTCATCATAAAATCTTTTTTTTTTTTTTGAAACAGCACAATTAGACAGGACTCTAATTAGGCTGGACACCTATGTATGCAGTGCCTTGCGTCTCCAGCTAGCATCAAGCACAAGTGATTCCTCTGTCTCAGCATCTGTCTATGTGCAGTGAATCCACATTAACCTCACAGTACTGAATGACTGAGTACATTTCTGAGGGAAAAAAAAAAAACATACTGACATAGGCTGAGTAGGACAGTAAATCTACATTACACTGTGCGTAGCACTAATCCCTGGAGGAAGGCAGCATATAACCCTCCTGTGATTGTTAGCAGGCCCTGGGTAGGTGTGTCAGTACTTCACACCTACCCATCCCCCACTCTCCCTTACATGGGAGCCCATCCCCCCCGCTCTCTCTCACATAGCTGATTGTATCTGGGAAACCTAACGGAAAATCAAAAGGTATGGGGAAGTAAATGATGGCTGTGACTGCTTATTAAACTGCTTGGATTACAGTTTATTGATTTGAATGAGGCTGTTCTTAACCATCATCTTATTGTGAACTGAATCTCACACTCCACAGAGTGGAGTGAATAGAAGGTAGGCAGCCAACACTGGTGCAGTTTGGCAGGCTATATCTGTTTGGCCATCGCCCTTTACTGGACCCTTTACGCATAGAGGAACATACAGACGGTGTATGATGAGATTCAGACCAATTTCGTTTGTTTATTTGTGATGTGGAGTTGGTGTGTTAATCGTGTCACGGATATCAGCGAACTACGCTGAAATCTACTTCACACACGTCGTCTGCCAAGCCTATCCTGTAACTGCATGTCAATCAACTTACTGTACCTGAGCTTTAAAATGTATCAGCGTTGGCCTGTGTGGACAGATGTGTTGGCAGCATATTAAATTAATGGAGCGGAGTACAGTGACTCAGCAGAGGTTTCTAACTCACCACGTTCTGTCTTGTGAAGTTACTGTGAGATACGGCTTAGGTCACTCGAATGCTCCAAACGGTGAAGAATATCCCTGTGGAAAATAAATTACAGACCTTATGTCACAAATTCAGTCTCATCGAATATTGCGCAACATACAGAATAAAGAGGATGGAGCGACACAAAAAACATGATTTTACGATTTTATTTGAACCAATGAAGTCAGGCTGTTTGCTGATTGAAAAATAGAAGTAGCCTAAACAACACAAAGCCATTTTATTTTCAATTTTAAACCATCTGTAGATTTCTGTGTGTTATGCAGTGAATGTCTCTGGAGATAACTAATAACTATTATTAAGCATTATTAAGCAACTCACACAACCAGTAACTAATGGTAATTAATATCTGTGGTTTTAGCTATCAAGAAAAAAAAAAGGGGGGGGGTCAATGTATTTGTCAACACCACATGTGAATAGATATCACCTGACTGTCTCCCGTTCCTCTGACATCCTGTTAACCAATCAGGGGACTGTAACACAGACCGGTTTAAACCAGCAGAGACTTGTTCAGGTAATTGTATTCTGCTGAGGATAGAGTTACATCTCCTCACAGGGTCCCTGTCTCTCTCTCTCTCTCTCTCTCTCTCTCTCAGGAGCTAAGAACTTCAGCATTTAGTATACTCCAGAGATCCACCAATGATTGTTTTAGTTCTCCTCAAATGAGGCAGAAAAGGAGAAGACTCAGATATGTTCTTGAACTACTTATTGCACAGTTCTAACAAACTGTCACAATGTGTAAAAAAAAAGGAAAAAAAAGGCCCATTTCTGTTCTGGAAATTACACATATGTTTACATGTGTTTCTGTGTCACTAGGACACTCAGAGAGACCTGAGCAATGCAAACATTCTCTCAAAACCTTTAGGTGAGTTATCCATGTTTCCCACCTAAGAAAATAAAAAAAAAAATTGTTGGTACTCCATAACTGTTTTGTAATTTGTCCATTGAATTAGCTAGAAGCAATTAATATTTAAACTGTGTGTGTGTTGACTTAGTGAAAAAAAAATCAGACAAAAATATGTAATATACATTATATCCTATGTGTCTAAATGAAACCAAAAATGACGGTTTTAGCAAAACAGTTTAGCAACACCGCTTTAGCAACAGCAAACGTGCCGGCGGCCCGCTGGGGACAACACAACAGGGACATGAATGTCCTTGTGTAAGGTTGGGGAAAAAAAAAAAATACTAGGTCAGTTGTTGGGGCACTGAGGTCCTTATTTGCAGAATTCAGAGCAACCTGCTCCAGAATTTCCATAGAGGACCAAGACCATTCTTTAGGAAATCCAAGATTCTGATGAGAGGAATACGTTTTTGGCCAAATTGGGAAATTATATCCGAAATGGGCATACTGGATATCGGGTAACTACAATCTAAAAATGCTGGGCTTCCATTCAGTACTGAGAGAACATTTGACCCTTTGATCACAAGTTCTTAGTTTGTGTTTCTATCTTGCTTTTTCTGAAATAATATTTCTGAAAATGATTTTAAAAAAATAGAAGATTCTGGAACTCCTCTCAGAGACAAGAGGAGACAACACTGCTTTTCACTTAGTCTTCTATTTACGTTTGCATTTGAATTGTAACGCGCTTCAGATAACCAGTTCTAACATGTCGTTGGGTCTTATTTTGCCTCACTTGGAAGTCACTTTGGATAAGTGTCTGCTCATGAAGAAATATAAATGTAAAATTGTTGTCATTTCTCAGACTAGATGAGGTTTGGCCAGTGATACAAGCCTCAAGTTACTCTTGGACAGCTTTGCTGTCTAAAAAAACACATTTCTGTTTAACCAGGCTTTGCATGAACATGGGTGAGTCAATTAATTGAGTTAAATTCTTCCTAATTAGACATTCAGGTAACGTCGAAGCCTGCGCTAAGATAAGAACTATTTATCTCTTTCCTGGGACTGGAGTTCAGATGCAGAGCTTAAGGAGACACCAAACTTACAAACTTGATCAATGTGGTCCCTTATTGAGCAACAAGTCAGAGTGAACTAAACAAGCACCTTAGGACCTAAGTTGTGCAACCCTGTGAGCCTGCAAGTTACGGACTGCTGAACAAGCTTTGTTTGCTGATTAAAGAAACAGGTCATGTTCAAACCTGATCTTCGAGGCATAATGATCTTAGACAAATGAGTAGTGTTCTACCATTGACAATAATATCCTCTGTAATAAAATACTTTCAAAATTCTGATAAAATATTCTGGTACAACTTTGTCAGTGCTGCATAGATTTCTCTCTCAGTTTTCCATGGTCTTTTCTAAGGCTATAAACAATTCCAGAGTATTAAATAAATACCATACACAATAACAATGTTTAAAATGGAGAATTCAACTACCACAACTGAGAACATAGATGGACTATGCATTTTGGTCACACCTTGAAGTGATTTAGCTGTAGCTACTGTAGCTAGCATCCCAAAGCCAATAAACATACATACTCAAAATCGACACTGGACTGAGTACAACTTACTTATTATCAATGTCTTCTTCTCAACAAAGTAAATCAAACAATAAAAGATGTAGGCTTGACTTGTGCCTTTACAAGCAGGGCATTTTTAGATCAGAACAGTATAAGCAAAAGCAGCTATACTGAGATCGTGCTAATCTTTTGCGAAAAGTGGAGGGAAAAAATGTGGGCGGGGCACATGAGATAGGCCTGTACCATTTGTCTTGAGATTTAGGGTACAATCTAGTGAATATACAAACTGGATGATCGCGCAAACTGTATGGTAATGGGCCACGATGGTGGCAGCCTGTTGCAGCAGCTCCAGTCACCTTCTTGTTTTCTGTAATTTCTTGGGTTTTCAGAAGGGCGTGGAATTTGGTAGGGACGGTAAGGACATGTCAATGTATTTGGTACACAAACGGTTAACGTGTGAAAGGCTGTTGCTACATCTCGTTGTAAGAGGCGGCAAAGGTCCGTCAACTAGATGTCTAGCACGTTAGCAAGAAACAGCAAAGCCTATTAGCGATATTGGGTTAGGGAGGCAGGACTCGTAGTAGAGAACGACAACTGTTAACCGTTTGTGTACCAAATACACTGACATGTCCTTACCAAATTCTACGCCCTTTTATGTCTGTCAAAACACTCCAAAAAAAAAAAAAAAAAAAAAAAAATCCATCCGTTAAAACTCATCATGCTGAAATGGATACTGTGTGGCTGAATCGATTTCTACTTGTCCTGATGGTATTTTTAACTTTTGTTGACCGGGTCACCATGCCAGCGGGGGTATTTCACCTCCGCTACCAGTTGATAACGCTTTCCAAACCAAAATTACTGCCTGGAGCGAGATCCAAATCCCCAACGAGTTGAGGAGGAGATGTAGGGGAAATATAAACTATTCCTTCTTTCGATTGTCATGGAGAATGTGAGGTCTCGAATAAGATGGACGAACTCGTGGCGCTGACGAAGACACAGAGGGAATCTCGGGAATGCAGTGTCATAAATTTCATCGAGACATGGCTGCAGGAATATATTCCGGACTTCGACTCCATCGTCCCTGGCTTTTAGACCGTAAGGGCTGACAGAGAATGCAGACAGCGCGCTAAGAAGAAAGGAGGGCGGTTTGCAGTGCTTATGAACAACAGATAGTGTAATCCCGGACATGTTACTGTGAAGGAGCGTTTCTGTAGCCCGGACATCGAACTGTTTGCCGTACATTTGCTTCCACACTGTCTGCCGAGGGAGCTCACATGTGCCATTGTTGCTGTTTACAATCCGCCATCAGCTGATGCCGACGAGTCGGCAGGTCTTATTTTGCCTCACTTGGAAGTCACTTTGGATAAAAGCGTCTGCTCATGAAGAAATATAAATGTAATGTTTTTGTCATTTCTCAGACTAGATGAAGTTTGGCCAGTGATACAAGCTTCACGCTACTCTTGGACAGCTTTACTGTCTAAAACCAGCAAAGAGTTGAACCATCCCTAACTTGCAGGCTCACAGGGCTGCACAACTGAAGCACTCAAGGTTCTTGTTTAGTTCACTCTGACATGCAGCATAAACATGACGGACAATACTTTACATCCCCTACACGACCTACTGGTCGGACAGCAGAGCGTTTTCAGTCGGAGGCTCCTTCAGCTCCGCTGCAATAATGACCGTTACAAGAAGTCGTTCCTGCTCATCGCAATGACAATATATAATGATTCCCCTCTGTGCCTGGAGAGGACACTTATCCTGTGAGGGGCGATACATAATGCACATTCTACATTAAAATTGCACAGTTAGAGCTATATCTTAAATTCTGTTTTTATTAAGTAGAATTCTATTCTACTGCATAAATAAATTCTAGTCATATATATTTGTAATTATAGTATTTTAAATTTACCTCATTGTGTGTTTGTGTGTAAATTATGTGTGTGTTTTGGGATTTATGTCAATTGCTGCTGCAACACTGCAATTTCCCTTGGGGATCAATAAAGTTATGTATGTATCTATCTATCTATCTATCTATCTATCTATCTATCTATGTATCTGTCTATCTGCATAACTCAAATAATGTCTGAAATCAGTTGAATCCAAGACATGGTTATGAATAATCTTTTGTATTCCATATTGGTAAGAGCAACACAATTATGCAGACAGCAATAAGTGTATTTTAATATCTTAAAATTTACTGCATAACAGTTTTTTTTTGCAGTATTCACTCTGATGCAGTAAGAGAACATGGTTTGATACATAAGACCAAGCTCTTACTGAAACATCAATCTAACTTGCACTATAAATGTTAAACATCCTATAATAAACGTCCTCACAGTTTATCTAATAACGTGCAAACTAGATTGGAAAACTGGGGGGAAAATATTGCTTTGCATTACGATTGTAACTTTTAGAAGGCCCCTGTGCCTTATGACTTATTGCCATGATGAAGTATTAATATTGTAGGGACCTGTGCTTGCTTAATTATTATATGCTGCAAAATGTATCTGTGTGTTAGAACAATGAGCATTTATTATACGGAAGACAAGACCTCTGAGTGAACTGTGTGTCTGTACCACCTGGGGAGCGAACACCAAATATCCTTCTCCATGAAAAAAGTGATCTTGCAAACCCCCACACATGTCCTTGGACTTGTTTGTCTTATTGTATGAAAAGCTCTGCGTTTCTCAACTCCAGTGAGAACTGTGCTTTATCTCTGAGGCGTGCTTCTCCCATGCCACATGAAATAAAGACTGATTTGTAATATCTATATTGATTGATTCTTCTGAGACTTAGCAACTCTGTTCCAGATAGAAGAATTTCCCACACAAGACAAACTAGGCTATAGTTCGAAAAAAGTGGAAACTACATCTTATGTTTCCTTGTCAGTAAACAGTCAACTCATCAGACATAGTCATAGTTAGCAAATGCAAACTTTACTTTCTATTCCTTAAAGTATACAGATTTTGTCAAATTCAATTTAGTTAGCACATGCAATACTTTTTTTAAGCTGCTGATACAAACATTAATTTTATCCTAGGGTTGCTAATCAATAGCACATTGTAAATTCTTCTTTTGCACTGTTAGCTTCAGAGGGAGTGAGGTCATATGAAACCAGCAACTGACTGACATGGCGCTCCACCAAACCACTGCTTAAATGCAGCCAACTTTTCCCACGACGAGCTACATATTTCGTTAAAAATTGACAGTCGCACCCTCCTTAGCCACTGTTCCTATCTAACATCCAGCTACTGGTTACTTTGTTGCCTACTTTGCAGATGTAATCATTAAGTTATAGCACACAACATTATCATCTCGAATACATCCCAAAATAGATTTTATATAGCCCTGCACGCTACTTTATCAGTGCCTGGACATTGTTAGTCTGAAGGTTTAAGAGGGGTGCAAGAATTTTTAACAAATGATAGAAATCCATAGGTTGTTGGCAAATCACCAATACATCATTGTTTCATTTGTTTTGACGATGGTTGAGAAAACTGAAAGACTATGGCCCAGTTCCACTCCATTTGTATGTCTATTTTTGGGCTTTTTAATAACCAACTGTGAGTATTCCTACTGCAAAACTAACATTCAAAATGAATGTTCTTGTAAAAGCTAAAGAACAAACAAAAAAAACCCAAACAAACAAACAAAGAAAAAACACTGAATTTTTGACAGGAGTCTTAAAAGCTGATGATTTGCAATTCCCAAGGACAAAAGCAGACCTAGCTTCACTGAACTCTAGCTAGCTCTAAGCAGGGTTGGATGGTACCATTCCCACAACATTCATACTGGAAATGGATAATCTACGACAAACGCTGGAGCGAAGCAGGACAATCGCTCACCAATGGAGCCACAGTTCAGAAGTTTCAAATGTGGATTTGAAGCGTAAAACAGTATCTAAAAAAACCCTACAGGTGTGCCTAGTGAGGTCTGAGCTGTCTTTTGATTTGTGTCAGTCTGTTTTGGGTTAACGGAATACTATGTGAATTTGTGTCATTAGGCAGATCCAATATCCAGCATGATTTTCTTCTTTGCTGCTGTGTCTCATTTCTGTGTGTGTGTGTGTGTGCGTGTGTGTGTGTACACGGGGTGAGCTGTTGCTATGCAAGATCCATGCTTAGTAGACATGTCTGACAGAGAATCTTGTGTTATCAGTAGATTACAACAGTCTACAGAGGAAGTAGCACGTAACACACTCCTGCTAATGTTCACTTGTGAGACATAAGGTTCAATGTGAAGGGAGAGAAACAGTTTTAGAACGATCCAAAATGTCTTTAATGCCAATCCTTACGCCACTAAAAGTATTTGTACCGATGTTATTAAAATATGCAAATTTAAAAAGTTTACATTTACATTTTTAGAGTTAGAGTTACGATCATTAGGGTGACCATCATTAGTCTCTGTTCCACATAAAATTAGCATTTAAAAACCTCGTAGCGACCTTTTTTTTTTTTTTAAACCAACTATGAAGGTTAATCTTAATTTATTTCCATAAAAACCCACACACAGAGAATATGTGTAAATCTAAACTCCCCCCGTTGCAACTGTTCTGAATCTCTCCCGTTTTTTTCTCAAATATTTTTTTTCTGAGGAGATCTACGCATATTCTGCGGGAGATTAATGCTTGAAAGGATCACTGTTTCATCTTTCAAACTGCCTTCAGAACACATGCTATATTCATCTGCTGAAATGGGTTAGCACTTGTGAGTAGCCCTCAAAGTCATGACCTCTTCAGTTGCCACAGCGTGTGTCTGTGGTACTGAACTAAACTTCAGGGGGAGGGATGTGTGTGACATGTGATTCAGGGCCCCTGAACACAACCAGGTAAAAACCACCCTGACCTCATTTTCACACTAGAAGCAAAAGTTATCTATTACCACAACATCTACCACATTTCACAGGGTTCAAATTAGCTAGTGCTGTCTAACTCCCATTATATTCAGTAAAATTATGATTCATACAGGAACGTAATATTTACTTGGTAGTAAATATTAGTTTTTGTTTAGTCATTGTGCTAATCATTATATTTATTTATTTGTTTGCCTGTCGGTTTGTTTATTTTTATTGTCTCTCATTCCTCATTTGAGGGACCCCCAATCACACAATATATGTCATAAGCCATAATTAGCAAACCGCATTTAAAACCAAACGCTGGATCAGGTGTGTCAGCGCAGATGAAAGTCGGCCCACGATGATCTCCGTTAAGAGAGACTTGAGATGTTGACTTTGTGTATAAGCTCCTGGTTCAAAGGGAAAACACAAGTTTGTTTTTTTTTTTTTACATGAGCCCTGCTGTCATGTCCCCTCAGGCTGGGAATGCAGTGAACTCAGCAGACCGGGGCTGATCTCGCTATAGTTGCAATGTAGCATGCAGGGTTTTTTTTTTCCCACAGCAGTGAACCTGGAAAGCTATGTGGAGCCCAGTACAGTCATGCCTCGCATAACGCATGAAGCAGATCATAAATGCTGTGATGAGTTGAATCAGGCAGGTTAGTGCTGGATTTAATCCAACATATGGGCCTGCTGATCTTGTGGGTCTACTGAACCAGAGAAGAGAAACACTTCTCAAGTACTAATGAAATAATGGATAGCAAGTAGGCTAATATATATATATAAAAAAATGAAATTAACCTGATGGAACCAAAATTTTAAAAAAAGTAAACAATAAGTGAAACAAGTCATCTCTCTACAGATGACTTTGCCTTGAGTATTAAATAAGGAAACAATGAATGTGCACATCAGCTGATTCCTACTAGTGGAGAATGAAATTACTAACCTTGCTACTGATAAGTATAGTGACTCATCTTGAATTTATATCTAACATTTCAAACCACAAAAAATGTTCATCGTTTCCCACACTATTTAAAAACAAACAAACAAACGTTTTTTTAAGTAACAGCTGTGGAAACTGCTGAAGATCATTTAAGACTACAAATAAATGGTTAATCGTGTACTAATAAAGTGACATATTATGAATATTGAAAGGAATAACATGCTTTTTTCTAACCGAGGTCCTTTGTCCACCATCTATTAGCCAATCAGGAAGTTGTTTAGCAGAAACTGGTCTAAACCAGTTGAAGTTTGTCTGAACTAGAAAAAAAGCCCCCCCCCCCCCCCCTTACATAGCTGTTCTTTTCCTCTCTAAGACAGTGTAGGCAATGTCGATGTTAGTATGACCTTAACCGATTTTATCCAGAACCTCATTTATCATGAACAAATCCACTGTATTACAAAAAAGTTTCAACTAAGCAAATTATGATTCAGGAATCCTGGTCTTGGTCTTAAATGATTACAAAAAAAAGATATTATTATAATTTTTTTTGAAAAAATACATTCTTTATGTATTCCTACATCTGACCTTACAAGCTGAGTCTATTTTCTATTTTATTTTATGTATGGATAATATTAAAACTCTGTGAGCTCTGTTTTACAAATCAAGAACTGTCACTTTACTACCTCGAATATATTTTTGAAATATTATTGTGCAACAGACTGCATATAAGCGTATAATGTGACTTTAACTTTAATGTTTTTGTTGCTAAATTCTCTATTCTCTATTTGCAGTGCATTTGCACAGATCTGCAGATATCCTGTCAAAGTGCCAAAGATTAGTGACCACAAAAAGGAACATGATCACATAGGGGGCTTCTTTTTTTTGTTTTTTGTTTTGTTTTTTTTTTAAATCCAAGGTCAATTGAAGGACAACAGTAACCCAGTGGACTCTATTTTGTTTTTTTTTTAAATCACCTTTAGTCTCACTGTTTTCACTGATAGGGAATGCAGCTCGTGTAACTGCTTCTTGTTTTCAAAATGGCGATTAACACCACGTGCTTTCAGAACTGCCCATCCCCCATACAGGCATCTTCCTCCCACTGGCACTTGCAGTAACACGACATGGCCACCAGCTCAGCCTGCTATCTGGAGGCCTAGCAGCTGCATGTTAAATGTGAGCACTGCACCAGGAGAGCTGCATTGTGAGACTGGCTAACGTAATGCAGTTACTCAGGAGCCGTTCCATGCGTATGTGTATTCATATGCAATGGTGTTCTCTCTGGATTTCAAATTCAGTGTCCAAGCTAATGATTCAGTCACTGGTGCCGAGCAACTGTCTTGGTTATTCATTAACCTAGAGATCTCCTTTTCTGTTTCACTCCTCAAAAAAGCATTTACATGTCTTTATGTTAGATATTACATGATATCAGGTTACATTTCCTATTTCAGTGGAGGAGAAAGAGGTCTCCAGTTACTCTGTTTTTTCAGTTTGACATGCTTATTGGGGTCATTCTACCATGAGCAGGAGCACTGTTACTCAAACAAACGTTAGCGGTAAACTTTGACACAGCAAAGTGATCAGGTTCAACTTAGGGTTACACCTGAAGGTGGCTCTTATATATTATATCCTATACATTAGATTAGATTAGATTAGATTCAGCTTTATTGTCATTGTGCAGAGTACTGGTACAAAGCCAATGAAATGCAGTTATCATCTAACCAGAAGTCCAAAAGAATAGTATTATTTATAAATAAGTGCAGGTATAGTGAGTACTACTCTCTCTCTCTATCTACATATATGTGTGTGTGTGTGTGTGTGTGTGTGTGTATATATATATATGTATGTATGTGTGTGTATACACACACACACACACACACACATATATATATATATATATATATATATATATATATATATATATAGATAGATAGATAGATAGATAGATAGATAGAGAGGGAGAGAGAGAGAGATGTATTAGGGTTGTCAAAGTTAATGCGTTAATAACGTGTTAACGCATTTTTTTTTAAACGCCACTCAATTTTTGTAGCGCGGTAAACACAAATCCTAATATAAGCCTTTGAATCACCTGTAGTTCAAAGAAAGCTAGACTAGCTGGCTAGCTGACTAAGTCACCTGCCACATCAGTACCTTGTGAGAGGTTGTTTTCCCTCTCTGGGCATATTGTTCAGTAAGCGAGCTGCCTCATCGTCTGAAAATGTAACCAGACTCGTGTGTCTGAGTAACTGGCTCGGTGCAAAGGAAAGTATATCTGCCTTATCTAAGAGTAGTATTAAAAATTTTGAATCAAGTCAAAACTCTGTAATTTTTTTCTGAGCTCTCAAGATTCTGGATTATTAGTCATTCCAAGAGTTAAAAAGAAGTTCGCTGGCAACTGAGCCTTTTCCTACCGCTCTCCCTTCCTTTGGAATGGTTTACCTAAAGAAGTTGGAGAGGCAAACTCTCTCAATCCCTTTAAAGCAAAACTAAAGACTTATCTATTTTCTCAAACTTATGCATGAGATAATTTTGATTTGACTTTGTTATAGACATGTAAAGCCCTTTGAGAGTATAAATAGTGATATTGGGCTCTAAATAATAATAATTATTATTATTATTATTATTATTATTAAAACGCACAAAATCCACAATGGCCAACCTGCTGTTGGGCAGAGTTAATGAATGTGTTTAGGAAAGCTGTTCATCTTCAGTAGACTAATAATGTGGAATTAATAATGTTAAACTCCTGTTGTAAACTCCTGTTGATGGCGTAGGTTTTCTTTGACTTGCTGGAAAATAATAAATTCATTTGGACGAAGCATATTTAGGCCACTCTTGTTTATACACATACACTTGAATAATCTTTCATTATGGTAAAATTTGAGCAGATAAAAAAAAAGTGTGATTAATTGCAATTAACTGAACAAACTCATTCGAGTAATTGCGATTAATTATTTTAATTCTTTGACAACTCTAATGTGTGTGTGTATACATATATAGATATAGATAGATAGATATAAATACAGATGTATAGATATAGATATAAGATATGTATAAATATATATATTAGGGTTTCTGCTAGGATTTTTTCTTGCTGGCCTGATGTCCGGAAAGAATTTATTTTACTGGACGAATTTGAAACTTACTGGTCACGTTTCAATAACGGTCTATGTTACAAATGAAAACATAATGTATACAAAAGAATGGCAACGACCTTGAATCAGTTTGACTATTTAATGAACAGTAACGATTAAGCAAAACCTCAACGTTAGCCACTAAAATGTAGGCTATAACAAAACATCTGTAACCCGTAACATCTGTTGCCTGTTTAAAAAAAAGGTTAGGCCCTCCTGGCATCAAATGTGGCCTACAGGCTACCAGGTAACATTTTATTTTCTCCTTTTTTTCACTGCGGCAAAATCCTCTGCTGCCGACTTGAAATTAAATGTGTCCCATGAGCCTTTGCAGCTTGATATGGACACCAGCCGCGTCACTCTCTCCTCCTCCTCCTCCTCCAGACGACTCCGCAGCGCCGTCTTAATTGTATGCGCATTATTACCATACATTTTGACCGTCAAGTTTTTAATATATCGTTTTTATTCATATGTTTTACCAGCTAAAAAATGCTATTTACTGGCTAACGGAAACCCTGAGAATATATATATATATATAAACTGTGATCTCTGCACAGAGCAAGAGTGTCTAACTTAGTAACCTTGCACTGCCTTTTCTGCACTGTCTGCACTGTACTTACGCACTTTATGTACTCTGTGTAGGCCTATGGGTTTTTTGTTTTTTTGACTCAGTTCTGTGTACTCTCATGTGATTCTGTGTTGTTCTATGTAGCACCGTGGTCCAGGAGGAAGGTTTGTTTCATCTCACCATGTACTAGCTGCATATTGCTGAAATGACAAAGCCTTCCTCTAACGTCTAACCTCTAACCTCTACTGAGGTACAGGAAGCACCCATGATGTTTGTCTGACGAGTTTCTACAGGAAACAAACATATTATTTGTGCAAGGTCCTTAAGGCTTATGTTGAGTGTATAGAATCAGAAAACGTGAACCCTGGGAAAGTCTCCGTGACGTGTCAGACCGCTGCTGCGGGCCGATGCCTGGGCAGAGGCGTGACTGGGGTGGTTAGGTGCCCTGGCTGCCCTCTCTCTGTAGCCTACATTTGTTTCTCTGCTGGCTATGAGGGGTGCCCTCCAACGTATCCAGTTTTCAAAGTCTAGGCCGTCAAATGATACGGGATCACAGGAACCCGTACACGCTGAATCCTTTACCCACTATACAATACTTACAATGATGGGTTTTTATTTAAGAGTTCTTTACATATCTGCTGTTAACATCGCTTGATTTTGTTGGAATAAGCGTACTTGATGAGGTCGTGGATAAATAGAAATGCTGTTAAATTGATTAAATAGAGTTAGTATGATGTAAAAAAAAAAAATGTCATAACTATTTTCACACTGCCTATACTGATACGTGCATTTTGTCCTCGTACATGATAAGTAAAGTGATAAGATGAGGACAATCCTTTTAAAAGTGCTTGTTGTAATGTCCTTGATTGTATCTTTTGTTGGTCACGGTCAGCATTCATAATTGACATGCTTAGCTCATTTTTCCATGCCTTTTCCCAAAGGCCTTGGTAACAGTGGGACTTTTAGCATTGAGATCAGTTATGAATTCCCCGAAAATTCAACACTGTGATTCGTTTCTCTTCACAGCAGATGCAGACTTTCCTAAGCCTGTGCCGTTTGTGTTAGCTCCACCCACTGTCATGTCCGTCTGCTCTTAGCTGGACTGTGTTCATTCAGCTTGATGTTAACAACACTGGTAACATGGACCACACCCAAATAGCAACGTATAGCTTGATGAAATCTGCTCAGCTCCAGAAACTCTGAGCGTGCTGAGCTAGTCTTGCGACATGCACCACCGTACCTATCGTTTGGCTAAATGACCACGACCGGCTCTAAGGGGGAATCCTTCATTCAATACATGGAAGTCCCCTGGCATGCAACAAAACAGGGCTTTGTAGTGTCTCATAACACACACACTTTTTCAGACATAGCAACTCTTCACTTGGGAATGGGAACCCTTTTGTGGTTTAGAAAAACTGTGGTAGAATGGCACACGGTCTTAAACAGGCTAGCGTGAAGTCTAAATTAGGTCTCTCTGTCTCATGTCCACAGTTCTTCTGATCACTAAGTCCACAGTTAGCACACAGTAAGAACGCAATGGTTGAGCTGTTCTGTTCATTTAGAGGACGCATCTTTAATCTAGTGAATTTCATCCTGTCATGTTTAAAAAAAAAAAAGAAGTAAAACTGTTTTATTCTCAATTGTTATTAACTGCTAATATCATCATTATTAATATCACCAGGCTCTTTTAAAAATGATGTGCGTCTTCATCAAAATGAAATACCCCACTTTTTCTGTTCCATGTACACAAGCCCCAAACTAAGTGGTATTATTCTAAAAATTAATTTCAGAGTGAACTGTGTGAGGAAATTCAGGACACACTGCCAACCAGCGAACATCATTATTTGCAGCAGTAAATGTGGGGCTTAGGTTTCTTATGTCATATACTTATAACAATAACTGCAGTAAAATGCACAAAATGCTCACTGGTTCACTTGAATTATTAAAATGTTTGAAAGCAACCTTGATAACAATGAACCCTGAGTCTTCATTAAATTATATGACTGTTTAACAGCATAATGCATAAAACGAAAAGAAATCAAATCTTACTGTAGCTAATTTTGATCTCCACAGAGCCTCATACAGTATGACAAGACATACAGTGTTGACCTTTGTAGTGTGTGAACGTGGGAACTAACTGTTGTAGCAGAGGACAAAAAACAACGACAACACCACCACCACCATACTAACAAATATAATTAGGCCTAAGTGGTGTGAGAAAAAGCTACAACACAAAGCCATGAGGCTGATGGAGGTGGAGTTAAAAAAGAAGCCCTGAGTTTAGACTGTACCACGAGTTCACCGCTCACACCAGTGCAAACCCAACAGGGGCTAGGCCTATAATTATGTTGAGTGGCATTCAGATCTTTGACACTCATAGATAGAGAGAGACATTTATCAGCAATAAAAAACAGAGAAAAGAACCTGGAGGAAAAAAAAAAAAGCCCTGCAAACTGGATAAAAATCAAAACTGTCAGAGTATCTCTGAACACATGTTTACTCACATACAGACACATCACTGACCTATATCAGGGTGGGACACACAAACTACAGAACAAGAACTACAGAAAACAACAGCACAGTTAAGTGTGTCACTTAATCACAGGCACCGCCATGCCCCTCCCCTTTGTGAACACAATGTGCGCAAAGCAGTCAGTGGAAAATTACTGGAAAGAATGGGCCGTACCATTCTGAGAAAGAGTTAAGGGGAGGACAAGATCGAGTAACATACTAAGAAGAAGTATGGCCTACTGTGTTGGCTCTGAACACTTTTAGATTACATTCCAAAAACAGAGAAAGTAGATACTATGATTAAAAGACCATAGACAATATTTTATTTGCAAAAATCAGTGACTTTCCCTAAAGCAAGGAATGAGGAATTAGCAAAAAAAAAAAAAAAAAAAATGCAGAGAGTAGTGACTTATAACTGATCACAGCTAATTCTGAACTGGGTCACCAGACTGTTTTTGAAATGTCAATGCCCAGCATACACAGCAGTGTTTCACATGCCAGTCACAGATTAGCAACAAGTGCACCCTTGGTCCAACGCTGCAAAACTTTACCTAAATTTAAGGTTCAGGAACAATGTAGTCTATCCAGTCAGGACAACACTGCTCTCTTCAGTGTTATGGGTGCATGGGGTAGGAAAAGGGAGAGACAGTGAACCCTGTGAGCTTGCATGTTTGCACATGCAGTTTTGATATGATGCGACCCAAGTCAAAAAAAAAATCTTCCATTCGGAGACGAAATTTCACGCAGATACAATTAGGGTGTGTCCACCATATACCTTGTGCAAGACAACAGAATTCACATAGGTTACTCACAAAGGCCTTTTGTTTCATTGCTATGGCTCACATTGTCTCTGTACAAAAAAACCTTCTGACAACTAAAAAGAGTTAGGCCTAACCATGCTATCTGCAGTTTGGTTTTAGGTTAACTGTGCCTCCATCAGGACGTTGTTAGCTACATTTTATCGCTAGTATTATTATTCACATTAAGTCGAGTACAGTGGGCAAACTCTTTAACAGAGTAAAAGGTCAGGAAGAGCTCATCAAGGCCATCTTGTTTCAGTCTAATTTAGTCAAAATTCGTAACTGACTAAATTTTGCGGCTAAACAATGTCGAGGTAACCAGCTTGACCAGTTTTCCTGCCAAAACGCTTCACTTTTATGCAAAATGACTAGAGTTGTGAACCCTAATCCTCGCCTTGCAGGAACTGTGTCTTTAGGAAATCATTTTTCAGTGACAAGGTAAAGCTTTTAAATGTCAGAGCAATGCGACATCCAGCTGAGAGAAACTGCCAGCGCTGTAGCTGTTACATTTTCTCATGATGTACGGTGCCCAGTGAATATGGGGTCTGGATCCACCACTGGATCCAAGTGCTGAGGATGAAAACTCCCGGTATGATCTGAGCTTGGAGGGAACTGTGTCGTTACTGGTAAATTCTTATACTTCTATGGTGGGTTCCATTCTGCACTACTTAACAACACTGATTCCATTATTTGACTGTTCCTCCAGTTTGTACCACCTATTCCTAACACATCGTGATGCAGCGGAGACAAAAACTAACTGATGGAAAAAAATAAAGAGGACTTTCTATTGCGTTGTGCTCAGTGGTTGCACGCGACAACAAACGGCGCCACAATTCTCAGCAGCTCAAAAACATTCAAACTGTCTCTATTTCAACTACACGTTGCTGTGCCAACACATCTCCAAAGTACTACCAAACCATATGACCATTTCTTGTGCTGTGATTGGTTCATGTTTTGTACCTCCTCAATCTAACAATGCCAATGTACTTCCTCGCAACATGTTGGGAAGCACCGTTACTCAGTAAATGGCCTAAAGAAAGCCACTCGTTGAGGGACGATTGCGAAATTTCTAATCAGTGTATTGGGGGGGGGGGGGGGGGGGGGGGTGTCTAGCTCTTCTGTTCTTGGTTTAATCTCATTAGAAGCCTACTGAGCAATGAATATCTTTCACACAAATTTATCATTTATCATAACAACTACTTTCTTGGTATCAAGTCACACCTGATCAATTAAGTGACCATAGACAGTAACAACTCCTCTCTGGAGTAACGCATTTGGTTAAGGCCCTAGCCAGCGATACAATGGTATTTTCCCAACATCTGGGATTCAAGGTTGGAAGTTTGGCTAGGGGTAGCTGTGAACACCATGGCCCAGAGTTCCAGCTGCATTGCAGCTGTCACAGTTAATCAGGCCTCTGCACAGCTGCTGGTTGAATTATTTAAAAAAAAAAAGCACTCTCCGGTAAATGTTTTGCAACACTTGACATTATTTCACAACTTGCAATGCGCAATAAAATATGCTAACATGTGCTAGCTTCATCCCGCTAGCTTGAAATGGTTAATTGCGAGAAGCGCATAAACACTGTTGATTTGCCATGCAAAAAGGGTATGAAATTAATAAAAAATAATAATAATTAGCATGTATTTTAAGACAGAGAATCACATAGTGCTCACAGGACTCAAGTGGACACAACTGTGACTTTTCCATTTGAAAACAATTGGTTGGAGTCTTTACATTCTGTTTGGGACTGTGTGCAGGTTTGTGTTGAAAGTATGGGTCCGTCTACATCAGGGGAGCATGGTAGATTTGGGCTGGTTAAACTCATTTGACTACTGTATGCCAGAGAGATGGATGGATTCAGTTTATATGTAAGGAGGCTAAATGTAGATTTTCAGACAGAGTGAGGAATAATCTCATCATGAATTACAGCCAGACGCCACATTTCAGTGGAAGTTTCAGTAATCATGTTGACAATTCAAAGCTTTATAAGATCAGTGTATGCAGATTCTCCAAAACAGTTAAAAGGCACCGGAGAAGTTAGCAGTATTTCATCCTAGATAGCTAGTCATGAATTTCCCTTCTTTATCAAACTTAAAAATAATAAATCGCTCCCACGAAGCAATGGTGAAAGACCTATTTCGACAAAATATTTTATTGTACATAACAGCTGAGACAGATTTTCAGGGTTAATGTAATGGAACCTGTGTCAGAGAACAGCCTTAACTTCACTGGCATTTGTTGACAGACAAATAAACCACACTCATAAAGGATCGCATTTCGATTAAAAGGTTCGCCAAGAAACCGCATGCATAACATATGACTCTTGCGAAAGTGTGTAGAAACGTGTGTAGAAACGAGTAAAAACTGAGGAGGCAAAACAACTCACGTTCACAATAAAATGACTTGCCTGCACGAGTGTCTCCGGTACATCCAGTATCCGCTACAGTCAGAAGCTTTGCATTACTGTTGTTTGTGTTTTTCTGTCGCTAAGTCAGAGCGGTCAACTCAAAAACAGCGTCAAGCTTTTGCTACAGTTGAGTTTTCACCGCGTGAGGGTGACACAATCAGACACAGTCATACACAAATTAGCACACACACACACACACATACAAGATGACTGACTGTTGCGCACACTACGGTTGTGCCTGACGGCGCTAAGAAGATCACAGTCACACTATGTCTCGCGCGCTCTTCCTCTCAGGGTGGAAAGTGAAGGGGGGTTGAGTTTCGCGGGAGAGATGGAAGGTAAGAATGGGCACTAGAAAAAATAAGGACCTCCTACAAGCTGTCATGTGTTAAAGAAAATGTGCTTGCTTGAAAGTAAACTAATCTGAGCACCAAAAATGATCTTTACTCGATCATTTA
This sequence comes from Chanos chanos, assembly GCF_902362185.1. Taxonomy (NCBI): domain Eukaryota; kingdom Metazoa; phylum Chordata; class Actinopteri; order Gonorynchiformes; family Chanidae; genus Chanos; species Chanos chanos. Next base: position 8,850,999 of record NC_044501.1, on the reverse strand, counting down.
TGTGCTTACAGTTGGCTTTAAACTTAAAATGTGGATTGGACAGTACACAGTCTTCTTTATTGAGCTCTGAGCAGATCTATCTATCTATCTATATATATATATATATACTTGTAGTTTAATTTTCGAAGAGTAAACACTGAATTTAATTGTGGACACTCAAATCACGGCTCTGTTTAAAGTATTTTATGCCACGCAATTATATCACGACCTTGCTGAGTTCCCATTGTTCAAGCCTTATGCATTGAAGGACTATTACGTCACGCCCCGGTGCTTTGACCCCTCCCTCGCAATTCAACGAAAACGAAAAAAAAAAAAGAGGCGACTTCAACATCAAGTTCAACGCGACATCGCATTGTCACCAGTAAACACTTATGAGTGTGATTATGCGACGGTTTTAAGTGATTAAAACACATCCACAAACGACCGCTCACTGCAAAAAGAAGTGGTCTAGGCGCTACATCCAGAGTCAGCAAGGGCGGGGGTTGGGCCGGAGAGAGAAGGATAGAGGACGGGGGGGGGGGGGGGGGGGGGTGATCGTGTGGTTTGGTGGGAGGAGCCTGAACGCAGACTGGTTTACTCAACTAAACTGATCTTGAACAACAGACTAATGTAGTCCAAACTGATATGCCAACGTCAGTGTTTAATCGCTGAGGTATTGGGGAAGAAGAAACCGAGAGCGCAAAATATGGTTGTTAAAGTGATCTTGAACAAGAGTCTAAGTCAAAGAAATACAAGATAGCTTTCACTTAGAACAAAGACCATTATGCACTAAACATGGACCTGCTCTTCTGTGGTGTCATACACTCTAGTTTTTTCTGTCTTGTTCCTCCACATGATTAACGACGACTGTTCCATTTTATGTGTTCTTCTTGAAGCAGGGTGCTTGTTAATTCTGGTACAAAAAGTGTGGTTTGTATTATGCAAGTAGAACATGTGTGTTTCTGTGTAAATGTATTTATGTAAAATTTAATTATCCTGTGAAATATAAGATTAGGTGATTGTAATTTCCATTTGATTTAATGTGTACAGCCCATTTTGTGGTCTCGTAGGAAGACAGCCATTTTGATTTCCGTCTCTCTCCCTATGTTTTCAACTTCTTCATCTAAGATGTCTCCCAGCTTAGCTGCAATACCACCATCAACCAACAGGTGTAATCACACATGAACAAAGAAAAGTTAATTAACGTGCTCCTTGGTTAACGTAATTTAAGGTAGATGATGGACACATCTGCCTACAATAAAATTGTGCTTGGATGTATTAGCCAAAGGACACAGAATCATAGTGTGACACACAATACCCACAGATGTCATAAAGAACTTTAACATGAATATATACGTATACATGCAAATTTTGTGTCAATAAATTTTCTGACCGAAACAAAAACAGCTTTTACCCCCTTAAAGGTATTTGATTCAAGCGAAAAGCATCTGCGTACTCGTTGTGTTAAGAGGGCAAGTGAATCACTGTGAAAAAAAAATTAGCATGTGTAAAAACAGGGGATATATCACTTAGGAGAATAGCAAATAGTGTGAAAAAAAAGATCTACTAACAGGATAGAGATTTCTGTTAAAAACAGAAGAAGAAGACAGAAAAAACAGACAGTACACGTGCTACAAAGCCAGAGTGGTGGACAGTCAAGAGACTGAGAAATTGTAGGAGAGTTGAGCATTTGCTCCTCCCCCTTTCTGCTGAGGAGAAGGAGGGGTGGAGGGGGTGAGCAAACACTACAGTCTCACACACACACACACATACTAACAGTGCAGGAAAGTGAGAGTGCGCGCGCTACCGTTTACAGTCAGATCAGACAAGCAGATTACACAACAGCCACAGAGAGAGAGAGAGCGAGAGAGAATTGTTCATTTGAATAAATAGTAACCAGCAGTAAAGTCAGAATCTCCTGAAAATGTAATGTACTGAACCAGATTAAATATTTTGCCTCCCTCAAGATTTTACTCGTATATTTATTGTAATATTATATCGATAAAGAAAACGCAGTCTCGCTTTTTCTCTCCTGGTAGAGGTGGTAATTGCTCAGACTTTCACCATGTGGTGTGTCGTTCTATTATTACAGCACCCAACCTGCCAAGGCTTCAAACTGCTGTATAAGTCGTTGTTCATTTTCATGGTACGGGCAAGTTCGCCATCGCGTGGCTGCTCTGTGCGGTTTCCAACCTGAAACTTTGTGTTATGTCTCCTCCTACTGGTGAATCTGAACATGCTGCGCGGTTTCTTGATCACGAAAGAAAGTGACGCAGAATGAAGGTGGATTAATATTTTGCCTCGTATTAAACGCAGTTGTTCCTTTAATAAATTAAGCCGTTATCTACGGCACCAATAGTTTAATGGTAATGTTAATAAAAGTGACAGATAAGTGAGCGTTAAGACAAAGTTCAAAATCATGAAAATGGTGGCAAACGTGTTTATTACATTAAAAAATAACTCAAACATTATAATAAATAATATATAAATAAAATAAATTATAATACTGTAACTGTATTTAATATACCACAACATCATTAATGAGATTTGATATTAAATAAAAGCTGAGATATTCAACAGTCAAGAGAATGATCCATAGCAGGGGAGACATGTCAGTATATTGATATGACAACAGTTAATTATGTGAGGGTATTTTTTGTTTGTTTATTTTTTGGTTTTGTCATGATGTTCCAGCTTTAAAATGTCTCTGTCAACTGAGGTTTGACGTGTTCCACTGGCCATGATAGCTGAGTTTCAGGATTCAACCAATTAGCAGCGTTAGCTAGAAGAATAAAACAAACAAAACAAAACAAAAAAAAGAAAGAAAGCAAAGAAATGGTTTGGCTAGTTCAGATCTTGGTCTCTGTGACTCACGCATCTCACACACTGTTATTAGCTCTAAGGTCACTCGCCACTTAGTGTGAAATCCTCAAATCCTCATTTCACATGGTCATTTTAAAGTTAGGACAGTGACAAGTCAAACTTTTTTTTTTTTTGATTTGGGTATGGATGGACTGTAGCTTGTGAGCTGTAACTGAGAGATATATACTTACATGCACACAGACTAGCATGGCACACAGATTTTAGGGGAAAAAAAAAAAAAAAAGGTTTCATTTCTACAAATGTCTTACCCATCAGGGTAAGCGCACTTTCCTTCTCACACAAACACACACACACATACACACACACACACACACACACACACACACACACACAGAAATACAAAATTTGGTTCAGGTGGTGGGGGGGGGGGCGCCTTGCAGTACAGACCATATGTTTGGAAGGAACAGATGACATCTAAACTAATTCTACTGTGCTGTGTGGTGTGATTACTGTATTGTCAGTGGGAGACTATCTTAAAACAGTTCTACTGTGTAGTGTTGTGATTAATGTAAGTAGAAGACTATCTAAACCAGTTCAACTGTGCAGTGGTGCAATTACTATAATTTATGTGAGTAAACTGTAAAAGTGAACTGGTCACCATTGTATACTTGAGGCAAAAGTGCAATTTCAAACCATGTGAAACACTGGCTTGCATTTGACCTGTCTTCCCTTATTTGGAATGGTTGTGTCTCATATATTGAGAGTTTTCTCATATGCAGATATTTGTACTGATGATTAAGCAGGGCTGTAAACTTACACTGGGGTCTGTATCTGCAGTGGTTTGGCAGGTAGAGAGTTTGGAGGGAACGAGCATGCCCATATTGAGCAGATCTCTCTTCCCCAGTGCAGAGTGAAAATGAGCGGCAGTTTGGTCCTCCATCCATGTGGTGGTGCTATAAATGATACTGACTGTTCTACAGGGTGGTGCTGATTTTTTTTTTTTTCAATAATAATAATTGGGCAGGGGGAGGGGGGGGGGGGGGGGGGCACACGATTAAATCACAGAGAGCAAGACAAGAAGGCAAGAAAATAATTTTTGAAGTTTTAAGTGCACTTTTTTTTTGGTCAGCTGAAAAAGTGTACTTTTAGTATAAGTAATTATTAAATCTTAATGAATCTGCATAGGTCGCCCAGATGTCTTGCTCTACTGGCTCAAAAGTCATGATAATGTCCAGTTAGGAGGTGTTTTCTCTTTTTTCCTTTTCTTTCTTTTTTTTTAAGAGGCTCGTGAGAGGAGAAACAAAGACAGTGGGGTTTTTTTGGGGTTTTTTTTTGTTACGACAAGTAAAGACTAGAAACTCCACAGCGACAGACTCCTCAGAACATGCAGTGATGAAAAATATATAACACAGGATTTTTATCAATCATCAATCATCTTTATCTCTGCCATCTTTTCTTTTTACTTTGTTTCTCTCTTTTTCCGTCTGAGGGGTTTTTTTTTTGTTTGTAATCTCTCACTCGTCTCCCGTCGTCGTAGTTACAGGTTGCTCTCCTGTGTGTCGTTGGCGGTGGAGGTGGAGATTGGGTGGAGCCCTCCGTTGTCGTTGAGTCTCTTTGCGCGGTATGTTTCGTAGTGGATGTTGTGGGTGACCTCCTTCAGATCCTGCAGGTGAGACCTGAGAACAATGCATGGATCCGATTGGTTACACACAACAACAACAACAACAGCAACAGCTCTAATCTTCAGACTGAATTGAGTCACTAAAATGCAAAACGATTTTAAAAAAGAATATCGAGGAAAAAATGAAGCGTTTATAAACGAATTCAAAACGCGTTAACTAACAAAACACGTAATTAATCAATTTGTTTTAAGTTCATGTTATAATAAAAAAAAAACAAGAAGACACAATTATTGATAACCGTGATATGTAATATAATTAAACATATGTAGTGTTAAGTAGAGTAATTCATTTATTTTTTTCATAATGAAATAAAGAAGTAAAAAACAGACAAGCCTGACTTAACAACAGAACGGTACCATACCTTTAAAAAAAACAAAACAAAACATACTTTACCTAATGACAAAATCTCGCAGTAGGGAGAATTCGCAGTGATTTGGGTTCTCAACTGCAGAGGGAGAAGCACACAGACAAAAGTTGTGAGGCAGATTACATTATTACTCTGGTACAGCTGAAGAGGTAAGAGCTTTTTGTAAAGGAACCTTTGGGAGGCTGCTTAGAATAGGTGGCACTGCAGAGCACAAAGTAGCAAAAATCCCCTTTGTCTGTCACTATATTCTCACTGTAGCCCATCACCACAGCCAACTCAACCAACCAGGCACTGAACGAATTCTGTTGTCTGTCACTGTATTCTCACTGTAGCCCATCACCACAGCCAACTCAACCAAGCAGGCACTGAACGAATTCTGTTGTCTGTCACTGTATTCTCACTGTAGCCATTCACCACAGCCAACTCAACCAAGCAGGCACTGAACGAATTCTTTTGTCTGTCACTGTATTCTCACTGTAGCCCATCACCACAGCCAACTCAACCAAGCAGGCACTGAACGAATTCTTTTGTCTGTCACTGTATTCTCACTGTAGTCCATCACCACAGCCAACTTAACCAACCAGGCACTGAACGAATTCTTTTGTCTGTAGGCATCAGAAAAGCATCGGCCATTTACCACGTTTCATTCATTACGCGATTGAGAGCCTAAGGGTGTTGACACACGATACCATGTATGAAGAGAGAGAAAAAGTATTCTGAATTACGATTTTAAAAAATATCTGACGGTAAAAATCCTTGGGGAGACTTTAAAATAACCAACTATACTGAGCCAGACTCAGAAATACTTGCCTTGAAAAGAAAACAATGAGAGTTAAGTCGTGGCTCATTAACCGCAGCCTATCCATACATCATCAGATGTCGTTCCGGAGGCAGTACGGTGAATATCAGAGTAAAAATGGTAACAGAGGGAAGGCAGATTGGAAGATATCCCTCCATCCTTCCCTGGCAGAGAGATAAAGCCACTGGAGCGAGAAACTCCCCACGGCACACATCCCCACTGAGCTCAGAGCGGAGCTGACGGATGCGCGTACACACACACACGCGCGTGCGCGCACACACACACACACACACACAGACATCAGCTCTAGAAATATGACAGACCCAGCAAAAAACCCCCCGACCATCACCACATGCGCCCTGAGGCCAAAGCCCAGTTCCTGAGTCCCTGCTTCTCATTCTCTCTCTCTCTCTCTCTCTCTCTCTCCCTCTCTCTTTCCCTCTTTCTCTCTCCCTCTCTCTCCTCCTGTGTGTGTCAGACTGAGAAACTGCAGGAGAGCGGCACAGCTCATTACAGTGCAGGCAGAAGTGTGACCCCGCCGTCCTCAGTGTCAACGTCAGGTTTCGACTTGGACACCTTAAAAGGTACGCACCTCGGTGTACGAATCGTCAGCAGGGTACGAAACGTGTTTTATTTTCTATCCTCGCGCAAAAAAAAAAAAAAAAAAAAGATATGCAGCCTACCTACGTGTATTTGCGATCAACTCTGCTCAGCTGAATGGTGGGTCTAACTGATTGTTTCACCTCTGGGATCTAAGCTTTTTGAAAAAAGTCTTTTCTTTCCCAAGACAAATTTGGTGCCAAAACCCGGAAGCAAACAGAGCAGCAGGTGGGACAGCTTTGAAGCAGGCAATTGTGACTCAGGGCCACTATTAGTGTATTTTTATCCACTGCCCCACTGAGTCCAATAACATGAACTGCACCCCTCACGCCACAGTCTTTTAGCAGCGCTCAAATGTAATGTGCACTGGAGTCAACTGTGAGACCCAGGCAAATGACAGAAGCGAACAGTTTAGATCATTTGACGGAATGAGGGAATCCCTGGGGAGAGTTTTAACGGCCGGGGAAGGAAGAAAAATGCTTTTTGCGTGGGGTTTTTTTTGTTTGTTTGTTTGTTGTTTGTTTTTTATTACGAGGCTGCTCCTCATGGGAGCCTGTTGGAGCATGGTTGGTTTTATTAGGTGGGTTTTGGGTTGAAAAGAGCCCTTCGTAACTTCCAGCGCGAAACGTGACTCACATTTCTGACTCATTAACGAAAGAAAAGCCCTGTCAGCCTCACAGAGGCAAGACTAATGAGAGTGAACGGGAAAAGCGCGATTTCTTCACAAAACTGCTTTTCTTTTTTTAACATAACTCTTAATGTCCTACGAGTATTTGACTTTCTGTATGTGCTTTATGTGAATTTCTCACTACGTGGACTTCATTGCATGTGCTCATACTCCTTATCAGTTCTAGATCCAAATAGTCTAGAACAGTAACATAAGGCGTGATACAGTTGGTACTTGTTGGTTCTGTTCACATACCCCCAGGTTACAGCTCTGCTTCAGTTACATATTAATTTTTTTTCTCCCCAGACTCAGCAGACTGTTGAGCTGTGAGGTTTGTTTAGAAATACTCCTCTTCTCCTGTGTAATCTTCTTTAAGAGTCAAATCGTGAGGGACGTTTCAATATAAGAACGGATTGCTTTTAGTGTGAAATGTTTTCTTGTGCTAATGAATGCACCTGATATTTGATGCAGAAAATAACCTAACTTTGGCAAAAATAACCTAAATTAGCGTGTAATATTCAGCCGTTGCTGAGACTACGTAATGGTATATATAAAGTGAAGGTGTTGGTGTATTTTAGGTACTACTATACATGTTCTTGTTAAAGCTACGGTCTGTCAGGATAAGGACTGTTAGCGAAAAGAGCAACTCAGGTTTTACATTCTGGGCCAACTGGTTAAGGATGATGGAGGAAACGGCCAGGTCGACCCAGTAAAAAAAAGTGCGTTATCACATCTTCTAAACTCCGAATTTGGGGAGACTCCACAGGGAAGCTGCTGTCGACAAGAACATTTATGGGCAACATTTCAGGGCGATGAGTTTGAGTGTCCCCGAGTCTCTGGTTTGACAGGTTCCTTCTCCCCTCATCACCAGTATTTGAATTATGCAACAAAGGCTTCTCCACATGATTAAAAAGCTGCTGACTAAAGGTTGCTGCAATGCTGTACTTCACTGGAGAAGCATCTTTAAATAACAACTTGGTTATTCCTCCTCAAACTAGGGCCGGGCGATAAAACGATCTCGAAACGGGATCGCGATAAAATTTATTAAGCTTTGGACATTTTCACTCAATATAGATAAATCTAACAGCCTATCACACAGCAGAAATAAATGCGACAACAGCCAATCAGTCTGCAGTTTTGGGCTTTTCAAGGCACACGCCCATTTCCTACTGCAAAGCATTGTTTGACTACCGGCGGTGAAGAAAGCTCTGGAAACGAAGGAAAAAAATGAGCGGAACCAGCGAGGGGCACGAAAGCAACTGTGAAAGTGAACTCACGTTATCCTCCAGAACTGAGGAAATTGCTGACAAAAAAGGTAACGCGGCATCAATTTTATGGAAGTGGTTTGGATCATTTAAAAGCGACAAAGCGCAGATTAAGACGGTCTGCAAAATATGTCGTCGGTTGGTGCAAACCAAGACAGGAAACGCGACAAATCTTCTCCATCTTTTCTGTCATAGCTTTTAGTTTTATTTACATAATTTTAATAAGTTACAAGGCAAGCTAACTTGTATTGTTCTGTTAAGGTAGATAAAGCATGTTTGCACAGTTAAATGTTTATGTTATGTTATTCTATTTTTGTAAATAAACTATATTCTAAAGTTTAACTAATGAACCCTCTGATTTCTTCAGGCTTCAGTCATTATCAGGATACTCTTCAAATTGGCAACATTATCAAATTATATATCATGATAAATATCGATACTGATCAATATGGAAAAAAATATTGCGATCATATTTTTGGCCATATCATCCAGCTCTACCTGAAACTGTAAAACACTTAAAACAAATATCAGATCAACAAAGTGCTACAAAGCAAAACCACAAGCCATTAATTTTCACTTAGTCAACAATCATTTCAGATGCCCAAAAGATTTTGTATTTGGTACATCAGACAGGCTAGTAACCGAACATCAAATTCTTGATTGTGAACAAACAGAAACGGTGACCTAACAGCCAAAAATGACTGCAAATACAGCAACAGTTGAGGCTCAAAATATGGTATGCAATAAACCATGGCAAACAGGAAACAAAACCTATTAAACAGACACACACACACACACACACACACACACAAAGACACACACGCACATGCATACACACACAAACACACACACAGATAGAAACCCACCTTCCACCACTCCCCATGGCGTCTTCCTCCCCAGAACTCGTTTGCCGTTAACTTGGTACTCTTTATCACTGCCAACCACGGCAAAGGGCATAGCCTCCTGAGGACAGAACCGTTTAATGAGCCGTGTACAATGTACGACAATACATATGAGAGGAGAGAGATATGAGTCAGACAGGGAGGCATTGAGAGAGGAATGCAGAAAGGCACAGAGAAGCTGAGAGAGAGAGGGAGAGAGAGAGAGAGAGAGAGAGAGAGAGAGGTAAGATACAGAGCAGAGGTGGACAGCAGAATGTAATGAGGGTGAGAGATTGAGAGAGGATAGACAGAATGAGGAGGAAAAAGGCAGAGAGGCAGAGTATAACAGACAGCAAACAAGGAAACGTTGAAAATCTGAAGGCGAGATGTAGCTTCCTGATTTCGTTCATAAACGAAATCTATTTAGACAGCGTTCGTGTTAAGGTCAAGAGGTAATCCCACTGAGAAATTCAACAGCCCTTGATGTTAATGAGGAATGGGATCTGGATGAGGAGACTGAAGAGGGAGAGGCTGCCAGCTCTTACTCTGATCTTATCATTATCGCTCTTGTCTTCCATGTCCTCATCGAATTCCTTCTGCGGATAAAACTCAATCCCACACACCTCCAGTTCCTTCCTCACCTAAGACACCGAATAAAAAAAAAAAAATAGATGTTATGAGACTCTCTTTCCCCTATGATTGACATGACTCTATAATTATTTTACTTTTGGATAAATAACGTTAAAAAACATGCATAAAAAATGAATTGCTGTAATCATTTGCTATAAGTGCCATTAACAGTCTATTCTTTCGTATGTATGACCTGAGAGCATGCCAGCTCTCTCTCTCCCTGTCTCTCTCTATCTCACCCTCTGTTTGAATTCAATTTTCTCGTCGGGAGTCAGCGTATCGGACTTGGCGATAACTGGGATGATGTTGACCACACGACTCAGGTGTTTCATGAACTCGATGTCCAGCTGACGCAAACTGAGAGAGACAGGGAGAGAGAGACACACAGACAGAGAAACAGTGACAGAGAGACAGGGACAGAGACAGACACAGATAGACAGGGACGGACACAGAGAGACAGAGACAGAGAGACACACAGACAGAGAGACAGAGACAGAGAGACAGGGACAGACAGGGACAGAGAAACAGAAACAGAGAGACAGGGACAGAGAAACAGAGACAAAGGGACAGAGAGAGAGAGACAGGGACAGAGACACAGAGACAGGGACAGAGACACAGAGAGAGAGAGAGACAGGGACAGAGAGAGAGAGACAGGGACAGAGACAGAGAGACAGAATTAACAGTGCATGAGGGGAGATTAGAACAGTGACTGTCATAAGACTGACACAGCAAAACTCCTCAGACTTTGATCATTCATTCACTGACACGTCGGTGAAGTATTGAAGTGTGGCATATATCAAGTGTATTTATGGACTTCTTGGTTGAAAAAGATCACACAGCCCTTTATTAAGAACCCAAATCACACCTTTCAGCTGTATACCCTGTAAAGCATTCTAGTTATAATCACATCCATGATCTTGTGTGTACTCTCTAACTCACGAGTGTCCGGTGGGGGAGATGAAGTAGATGCAGCAGTGCACTCTAGTGTCAGGGATTCGTTTTTTGCGAGCGATGTTCACCTCCTCCTTTAGAAACTTCTCATATTGCTCATTAATGTATTTGGAGATGGGCTCCCAGCTGCAGACACAAAGAGCGACTGTGAATTTACCTTATACGTATAGAACATGAACACTGCATTAACTGTATAACTGATATGGAAGACAACGGTTCCTGTGAACGAATAATTTACATGGACTGTTCAGTTAGGCCAAGGTTAATCAACAGACCCACATTGTAGGCCCTATATAATTAGCCCTAGATACTCAGAAACACCCATCTGTGTCCAATGTTACAATGTTAGTGATTATTTTTAATCTAATCAGGTGTAGACAAAGGTAAAAAAAAAAAAGACCAAGGACACAAACAAGTGTTCATTAATATTTGTAGGCACAAGCAGATAGAATGTCACAGCCAACATATAACCCACAACAAACAACAAATGTAACCAATCACAGTGCACATAGAACAGAGCAGATGAATCAATTATCTACCTGCATCTAATGTTTTATCTGAATTCCAAATATTTAGTAATCAAAGATATTATGCAAGAAGCTCTTGTATTATCCAGTATAATCTAGTATTATCAAGCAAAAGCAACAACAAAAGCAGCAACTACAACAGTAGGGCTTGGCGTTACGGCCTATAAATAATATCACGATATTTTTAGGCTATATCGCGGCACACGATATAATCTCGAAAAAATCTCCTTTAAAGCATTTATAAATGCTCGATTTAACCCTTTGATGCATACAATCACACCAGTATGATAATTCTAGCAGTCCCTGCAACATATGTCTGCACTAATGAATATGAACATTCTTGTTTATATTCATTAGTGGTTTCTATTGGAACAATTTTAAACTTGCATGTAAAAAGGGGGAAATCACAACCAAGTTCAATTTAACAACATTTATTCAACATCTTCCTTGCGATACCCAAACCACTGCCAGACAATGGATACGGTGCTGCTTTCTTTTCGTAACCAATTCGTCTGCCTCCATCTTCTATTACCGTTTCTGAACTCAACACGTACGAACTCGCTTTGGTGCTTCACTCTCTCCAGGCTCTTTCCCTGTTCCCCCCAGATACAAAACCACACATCTCACCCATATACATTACACACACTCGCCCAGGGGCGTGGTCCGGATGGGCGAGCGAGTGTGTGTGACGTATCTATGTGAGTTTTTTTTCTTTTTGTGTCTGTGAGAGGGAGAGAGCCATAGGAGAGAGCGAGAGAAGCGAAATGCCAAAGCGAGTCTCATGCCAGTGGCTTAAAAAAATTATGTGGAAAATTTGTACTCGATGTTCACAATATAGTCATTTACTAAATCGCGCGTAGAACAAGCCACGACACATCGAGTATATTTGAAATAGTGCCCACCCCATAACGGCAAAAACCCCCCCCAAAAACTAATGAAGACGACGTTGGTAAATAAATTGGGTCTAAATATCTTCACAGTAATTTGCATGAAGCACTATACCAAACTTTGTTTACTATTATGTGTAACATGATAATATAATATTTTATACTGTAGACCAATAGCATCGTGCAAGGATAATGTCGTGTCACATCTTTCCTTTCTTTATTTAGCCATCTCTCCATACCTCAACCCCCCCCCCCCCCCCCCCCCCCCCCCAAACAATCAAACATGTATCACATTCTAACACTTACCAGTTTTCATTGTTGATCTGGTCTCCAAACCCTGGGGTGTCAATCACTGTCAGCTTCATTTTAACTCCGCCCTCCTCAATCACTACGTGAGCCAAATCAATGACAAGTTGAGAATTTCTCATTTGAGCAGTACCTCTGTTATGCATGCTCTATATACAGCTACATCAGCCCTTCAGAAAGACCTTGGCATCAGAGAGAGGTTTAAACAGAATGATGAAATTGACTGAGCCATGCAGACTGTTAGATGAGTTTTAGAGACATGTCTTGCCAAAATCAAATCAAGGCGCCGAGAAACAGAACCCCTCATGTACTCCTAACAGGGTAAATCTAAGTATACACACCGGGTTATCGTAACCACACAGAGCGCGTTTGAAAGAGTTGTTTCTCAGAGTAAAAATGTTTTACATTTAAACACTGCATTTTAACACTGTAAAGCTGTTACCATTAATAAATACAGTGTTATAACGGTGTGCGGGAGGGCTTTGTTTGGGGTACAACTGTGGATTACGTATATCCTAAAAAAAAGTGTTTATATTTCTAAAAAGTTGCAAAAAAAATGCATCCTCTCAGAGGAAATTTAATTCCTGTGAATTTGCGATGGAAAAAAAAAGAAAACAGAGAACGTGAAAAATCCACGGTTAAGTCGTAGGTTTCACTGGCCGGCAGCGCAACTCAGCGCGTGTGCAAATAAACTCGCCTGTCAGCCGTGACCTATTTCCTCTGCATTTCTGTGCTGCTATTAGAGTGAATTTGCCTCTTGATTAAATCCGTATGTGATCTGCAATCTGCATTCGAAATTTCCTCTGAAAGGGGAGCGGTACGCGGGCAGCACCGACAGTGCCAACCGTTTACTCTACGGGCATTCTCCCTAAGGGCACAAACCTCTGTCTTTGCTCAGGGCACCACACACATGCCAGGCCGAAACAGATTCTCTCTACGGCCTGTGCAAACCGTGTGGACACCTGTCTCCCGCATGGGACGAATCGGAGAAGGTCACACGGACACATTCAGCACCGTTCACTTCAATACACACGCATCTTCTCTAAAATGAATAAGCATGGAGGATTACAGGATTCTGCACTGGTGTGCAACGGTGAGTACTAATGAATTCTAGGCACAGACGTCTTCAACCGAAGCTCTAGAAATGCCATTTCCAAATACTCTAATTTTTAGTAATGTAGCAAAGGTAAAACAAAAACAAAAACAAAAAAAAAAACATCATGGAAACACTTAGTGTGGGTGAGGGAGATTATAAAACACGTCTGTAAGACACATGCACAGGATAATTAAATGAGCGCTCACACAAAGGAATCAATCAGTGAGCATTCTAATGACATCTACAGGTAATGATCCATGCATATGTATTGGAGTTCCTGACTGACAACAAATACATCTTCTTTCTGACATCTGCTGGAGTAGGTGTTCATATCCTGTTTGTGATGCAACGAGCAACAACAGTCAACGATGCTATATATATCCTGTCTCCCACACTGCTGGCTGAGCCACCTTTAAAAATCACACAGGACAGATTTTGAGGGTGAGTGAACCATCCTGCGGTCTTACCGTGAGACACAGACTTGATCTCCACTGTTTTGGGGATCTTCTCCTCTCGGTTCCACCCAGAGCTTCTTCTGCTCACCTGAGACTTAAACAGTGTGTTAACCAACGTGGACTTCCCTAAGCCACTGTGACCTGAGAGAGAGAGAGAGAGAGAGAGGGGGGGGGGGGGGATGAGGCCAGGCAAGGTACAAGAAGGAGAAAGAGGAAAAGTAGAGTAAACAAGAAGGAGAACATGATGCAAGGCATTTTAAAGCTTCCTTCTCGGTGGTGCATCCAAAATGCAGTTTTCACAAAAAAAAAAAAAAAACCCAAACAAAAAAACACACACAAGCTGAATTCAACACTTACCAACAACCATGATATTGAAATCAAAGCCGGTCTTCATGGTCTTCTTCCTCATTTGCTCGATGATGGTATCAATGCCAATGTATCCTAGCAATGCGGACCCGCCCCCTGACCCCTGACCTCCGGCCCCTGGCCCTTGAGGGGCGACAGGGGCACTGGCGGGTGGTGCCACATGAGAGGGTTTGGCAGGGACTGCAGGTTTGGGTCTCACTTCTGGGGGCACAATTTCTGACATGTCTGGAGTAGAGAGAGTGAGAGAGACAGATAGACAGACAGTTAGAGAAAGAGAGCGAGAGAGAGAGAGAGAGAGAGAGAGAGAGAGAGAGAGAGAGAGGGGGGGGGGGCTGTTTATAGGATATTGGTGAGCCACCCAGGTGTGTACAACTAACTCAGGCCTGTAAGAATGGGTTGTGCTACAGAACAAAAGCTTAAGTCTTCTCAGGTGTATATAAAAATGCTGTTTAGGAGGACATAAAATTGCCCCTGAAAAAGACAGTATACATCACACAGTTCACAAACTGCTTCATTAGAAATTCATTCATTATTTTTTTAAAAGAAAAACAGTCGTTTAAAAATAAATGCTTTATAAAAACACACAAATTTCTACTTTGCTTCAACTGAAAAGATCAGGGTACAAAACTTGGAAAGAATTCAAGCCTTCTGTAAAATACTCTTAAAGCTACACTGAATAAAATTCCGTTTTGCTATGTGCTGTTGTATTCAGATAAACATAGTTGCATTCCCCCTTTAAGATTAAATAAGAGGCGAATCACTAATTAGGCGATAGAATCGCCGTCTAATCGGTTTACCAGATTATTCGTCAGCGGAGCATCCTTTATCATGCATGTTAAAATCATTGCAAGAGAAACCTCTGCTTGACAGCATGTCCATCCATTCCCGCTAAGTAGGCTAACTGCTACTGTTTGAATGTGTTCGATTTGCCTTTGAGATACTTCTTTGATTACGTTAGCATGCCAGTCAACGTTATCAAAACATATACCAGTAATTAATAAGTTAATCGCAGTGGGTCAAGGGAATGTGAGAGAGCCTGAATTAGCTTGCATGTCCATTGTCCTCATTCTCTAATAAAATTCTCCATCACTCTCCAAGCTCCGACTCACCAGATGCCTGTTCAGATTCGATCGCCTGATTCTTCTGAGACGGTAAACGGCGAGCTACTTAATGTTATTAGCCTAATAACTCCAAATGAATGAAAAAATATGGATTGGTACACTCAGGATGTGTTGATACACTGATGTTTCAGACAAGTCATATGAGCCGTCTAGGATCCTCTGCTCCTGTCCTTTCCTTTCTCTCTGGCTGTTCCCAGCCCGTTACCCCTTTTTCGTTACTAAGGAGACAAGAGACTGGGGTGATGCAGCGCGCATGCTCAGACAAAGCGTGAGCTCAGGAATTGCAATTTGGGCTGAAAGACAGCAGTTTTTTGGAACTACACCATGTAGTCCTGATCCACATCCCAGATTTCCACAAATTATCCATGGGGAGTAAATGCGCGATTGACCTATTACTAGTAAAATCTTACTTACTCGTGTATCCAGGTTTGTTTTCAGTTCTGGTTAAACTGTCTTTTTTTTTAGGCAGTAAACACAACCATAATTTTTGTACACTAAACTTTGCAATTAAACCATAGTTATTTACAAAATCTGCGAGCTAATTATCATTGCATACCTTTAAATATTTTCAATAAACGTTATGTTTAAATACCTTTAAGGATCATAAATGTCCTATAAAAGTAATTACATCTGTCTCTGTGGTTAACTGGATACAACAAACAGGCCACGTAAACAGTCCATGGAAACAAACAACAACATCAGTGCCCATTTATAAATACAGTCTCATCCAGTACAGTACCTATCTACTGACTGAACAATGTCTACTCACATTTTTGGCTGTTGTCGTTGTGTGTTAAGCTCTCATGCTTAAACCCTCTTGTGTGTGTGCGCTGGTGCCAGCTGAAGAGATGATTCGTTTAGTGTGTTGAGAGTCAATTTTCTGTGAATGTCAGACTGCCTGTTCCCTCACACTTATCTATGTGCGTATAGTAATGTCTGCTGACACACTGATAAGGCACAACGCCTCACTCACATGCACGTTTTTCCCTCCACTTACAATCATTTCTGATGGCCAAAGCAGAAAACACGAATTATGCTCCAATTGTCTACAATTCTTTGAATATTTTTCCAAGCATTTAATGCACTTCTGAAAAAGACCAGATTTTATGTTTAAGCACACAGAATTAATGTGTCCTTTACATCTGCCAAGACTAAATGACATTCATACAGGTTTTAAGAGATCTCTCTCTCTCCCTCTCTCTCTCTCTTCCCAGCATCTTTATACAAAATGATTTTTCATCACACTCACCCACAGTCACCCAAACCCCAGGGTGAGGTGTTGGCTCGTAGATGTCTCTCATCTCCACGGAGACAGATGGTCTTGTCTGCGGGGGGTCTTCAAATTCATGTAACAGAGAGAGATTCATTTCTCTCCGTCCAACACATTCAGCACCCTCTTGTCTCGTTGACAGCTCACACTTTGTTTCTGGGCCGTTGCTGGTTTGGGACAGCGAGCCGGGCAGGTGCTGGTAATCCATAGACGCCGGCCGCTGAGGTGCCCATTCATCCATGGAACATTCCAGAACGTCGGTGCGTTTGTTCGGGTCATGAGGCGAGGGGGTCCGGGTGAGGTCAGGACGGACCGGTCGAAACGCTGTGTCATGTTTCCTGCCCCTAGCTCCCGCCGTTTCGGAGTCACGTGGCCCGCGCCTCGTGCCGTGCCTTTGTTTTGAATACCTGTGATCTCTCGTGGAAAGAGACTCCTCTTCTGCGGAGCTCGTTTCACTCAGACTGGATTTACGCGAATCGGTGTCCGAAGCACCGGAATTCCTTTGGGCGGAATCGAAGGATCTCTTCCTCGCGGGCCTTCTCATCACTGTCGGGGTAGATGGGCAGAAGGAGCTCTCACATGGCTGGGCTGGTGTCAGGTATGTCGATGTTCCTTCCGACCCGCCGCCCGTTCCTTTGATGTCGGGCCTTTCGATTCTGCTCAACTGACTGACTTCAGTTGAGTGACCGGGGCTCTTCAAAGGGAAGCCTCGCATCCTGTTTGATTGATTGGTTTGGCTTGCGTGCTGGGGTGCACCGGCCTGTGGGTCTGTCTTTGAACTTGAGCGCTGGGGTTTGATGCTGGGCCTAAGCTCACGAATGTCAGCGTGACTCCTTTTCATGTTGAGCTGAGAGCGTTTGATCCTTCCAGGTAATTCTGTGGATTCTTCATTTGCAGCGGTCTGAGTTAGGTTGGGATTTGAAGGGGTCTCTTGATTGCTGCTCCAGTCCTCAGACAAGGACGGTGAAAGGAGTGGTTGGCGTTGTCTGGAAGACAACATCCTTCTTCTGACTTCTTCCTTCCCAAAACTAGGGGAGATGGGCCCTTCCTGACGTGTGGTACGTTGTAATTTTGGTGACAAACCAGCTTGGCTAGGTAGTCCCATTGTCTCTCGTTTATCGTGTAATGTGATATAGTAGAAATGGGAGTCTTTCTGAGGAATCGATTGTTCAGATCCCGATAATGAGAGTACAGCTTTGGATTGTCTTTGAGGCAGTCGACTGTCTCTAGCACAAGCCCTGGGTGACATAGATCCATCTAGAGTCTTTATAAAGGGACTTTGTGCCCGCTGAATTATCTTATGAGAGTCAAATGTCCTATTGTCTTGTTTCGACTCAAACTGAGCATGAAATGACTGTGACTCCCTTTCTGCGTTTCCCTGAATCGAAGATGTATTCTGTACCCTGTCAGAATTGCCCTTACCCTGTAAATGTCTTGTGCTAGATACTGTCATTCTCCCTGTTTTGGTTAAACTTAGCCGGGCTTGAATCAGGACCGGGTCCTGGCATTGGCCTCTTCTTTTATAGGCTGCCGTGTTACACTGTCCTTTAAAGACCTTTCCTACGTGTCTGAGTTGTCGTGGGCTAGGGTATTCTGTCTGACGAGATACATTAGCAGTATGCGTATCGTCGGAACTTGAAAGGTTTACCAAATTACCTGAGCTATGGGGCGTGTTGTATCTGTGCAGTTTAGGTGACTGATCCTTGGGCTGGCTTGTAAGTCTCTTTGTGTCACAAATGGGAATTGACCTGGCTGTCCTCTCATTGGATGGACTGAGATTCAATCTTGATTTCTGGCCTTCCACTGGCCACTTCTCACCCCGCATCACAGGGGAGCGACATGGGCTGATTTTTGGAACGGGAAGAAATGAGGGGCGGTCTGTGTTCTCTCTCTCTGATTGGACTGAGATTATAGGAATTTTGATTGGCGGTGTTGATGCAGATCCCACAGTGGTTTCCGTGGCAGCTAAGGAGTTGTTTGAAGAGCTAAAGGATTAAATGGGTAGAGAGGGAAGACCATTAAACAGGCAGGTAAAACAGAATTAAATATAATTAATGATCCCTCAGCTTTGAATCTGTCATGACTGCAAGTGATCTGCAAATCACAGTTTGGATATATCCAATAAAATTCAAGTGCTCTTTTTTTTTCTTTTTTTTTAATCAAACCCCTTTGAGCAATTATTCTAATCACAATCTCACATTACCTCTCAAAAGACAAGCACTCGCATCTTTTTTTCTTTTCCTTTGTGAATTGCAGTGTGGTAATGCGGTAATGTTAGCACTCTTTAGACTGAGAAACTTACCTGCATGACACAGAGTCTCTGTGATCCAGGGGAAGCAGGGAGCCTCCTCTGTCGCTGAAGGAGGAGATAAGGATGGGCTTCTTTCGGATGATGGGAGAGGAGAGACGAACACTCAGCGGGGAAGGTGAGAGTCGTCGAGGAGACGCGGGACTTTGGGACCGTGGAGTTATAGACGGGTCCAGGCTGTTAGCGCTCATGTTATCCAAAGACATTGACTGATAGAGAGAAAGAGAAAGAACATATTGAATCCGACACTGAAACAAAAATAGATCATAGATTATGTCTGTACGAGGTAACAGAGAACAAGAATGTGGATAAAAATGACAGAAGTTCAGCATGCTGTTTAGTCCTTAAATACAATTACACAAACACAATGTATTTTACACATATTGGACATTTTTTTTGTGTGTGTCAGAAATAGCACAGATAAAAACTGAAATATTTCCTCTTTTCTGCATATTTACAAAAATTTAATTATGTAAGGAGTCCTCGGGGTACGATCAATTATCTGTTTGCACTTCAAACCTGGAAACCTAATTAGATTAAAACTTCCTCATGATACTGAATGAAAGTAAAGAAAAGAAAAGAAAAGAAAAGAAAAGAAAAGAAAAGAAAAGAAAAGAAAAGAAAAGAAGCCTACATCATTAGCTTTCAAATATGAAAGTTTCACCAACCTCAGTGCCTGTGCTTTCATTGCCCGCCTTGTCTTGTTGACATGGAAAGAGAGTGAAAGAGAGAGAGAGAGAGAGAGAGAGAGGGAGAGGGGAGGACGACAGGAAGTGGTGGGTATTCACATTCTCTCCATTCTTCTCGTCTAAAGCTGCACTTGTCTCGATCACCCACTCTCATCCTCTACTCTTAACCAAATGACAGAGGGTGTGAGAAAGAGGAGAAAATGAACTGAATTAAAATGTCAGAAACTACTGAAGGGGGGGGGGGGAATAGGACTGTGGGAGGTGTGAGGAAAGTTCTGGAATATAATTTGGCATGATCAGTCATTTGTTGTTCCCTAAATTTTCTATATATATGTGATATATGTGAATGATAGCGTTGATCTTTTCATATGTGTATTTGTGCAAAAATGGGTATATGTGACCAAAAATGCAAAAGCAGATATTGTTCAGCATGAATAAGTATGTTTATCAGAAAGACACACCACAGGACTCTCACGTGAGGATCACAAAATGACAACACACCAGGAAAGATAAAATAAATCATTTATTAATAATCAATATATAGTTATCTGTTCAGAGTGTTTACCGGTACTTTTCCAAATCAAAATCAGCTCTTCACATATAACATCGAAGTCCTATTTAGCATTCGAAACACTGACATAAAAACATCGGCATCACATTATAAATTAAATAAGATCATTATTCATAATAACAGTTGACAAAGTTTCCAACTTGTGAAAACTGACTAGCTGATTTGAATCTTGGACAAAAAAATATAACTAATTGATTGTTTTCTCCGACACAATGCAGAAATAAAATTTATTACATCAATGACCCCTAAAAAAATGATCAGTTTGGCACAATCTATAACACCATGCTTAGATACACGGCAACATGGAACAGTAGAAGAAGAAGAAGAAGAAGGAGAGGAAGAAGAAGAGGAAGAAGAAGAAGAAGAAGAAGAAGAAGAAGGAGAGGAAGAAGAAGAGGAAGAAGAAGAAGAAGAAGAAAGACAGACAATCACATTGCAAGTGTTGAAACAAGGTCACGTGAGTTACAGTTTCTTGATGTCTACAGCATATAAGGTTATTGGCTATTTTCTTATTGCAAATGTCATACAACATTCACATCTAAAATAATCAATGCATTCTTTTTTTTTTTTCTTTTTTTTTTTTTTTTCAGCAAACC
>NC_044501.1:8760163-8827663 GCF_902362185.1 Chanos chanos | reverse complement strand
GAAAACCAGCCACACAAACGCAGACATGTTCAAGTATCCATGACTGTGGCATTGTGGCAGTGAAGGTTGTCTCTCTCAGCTTTAAGTGTGACGAATGGAAATGAACAGGCCTGACCTACATATGAACACAAGGCAAGCGTGAGGGGTTTGACTAACCCTGCAGTATACACACACATTAACGCACATGCACACACACACAACACACACACACAGGGGCACCCAAAACACTCTGGGTGAGTTTATATATATTCACTCACTCACACAGACAAATATACAGACTCACACACACACACACACTCATACACAACACACACAACACACATGGGCTCCCAAAACACTCTGGGTGAGTTTATATATATTCATTCACACACACAGACAAATATACAGACTCAGACACATACACATACACACACACACACACACACACACACACACACACACACACACACACTGACTCTACAAACAAACACAAAGATGCAACACACACAAACTTGTATTTTCTGTAATGTGCTTTTTCTACAATGTGCTGTTTTTGGCTGATACCCAAAATATCCCTACTAAAAATGACAAACCAACACATCTGTCTGGCAGAATATGTTGTAGTGATTTCATTAGGCGTTCCCAAAAAAAAAAAAAACCCACAAAGGGTAAAAGTACAAAGTCAAGACATTGTTTATAAATACAATATTACATCCCATGTTACATAAAATGTGATATTAAGGCTTTAATGTATAACAGATGTGCCAACATTAATATAAAGCCTTGAACTGAAAGACGACACAGCTGGTTACTGTGACTGGTTTACAGTATTGAAGAGCGTTCAAGTCTGCAGGCCGAGGAGGATCTACAAGATGAAGTCGGTCAGTGATTGGGTGGGAGCTGTATTTGTAATGAATACTTAAAAATTTGTTACAGTCGGGGTTAAAAGGTTATAGTGTCATGACCAGTAACATGTACGCGGGTGTGTCTTGTTACAGCTTGGCTGAGCTGGTGTCACTGGCGACGTATGTATTTTCTGAAGTGTGTTTCTGTAAGAAGTCGGTGATGATGGGAGCTACGACCTCTGGGTTGTTCAGGTGAACGTGGTGATCACCCTGGACTGTTACAACAGTCCCCTGTGATTGAGAGAGAGAGAGAGAGAGAGAGAGAGAGAGAGAGAGAGAGAGAGAGAGAGAGAGAGAGAGAGAGAAAGAGAGATAAAGCATGAGTGAGTGTGAGTATGTCCCTAACATGTGTGTGTGTGTGTGTCTTGTTTGGTACTCTTTATGTGTGTGTTTGTGAGTGTGTCTCAGTTGGTAGTCTGTGTGAGAATGTGCGTGTGTGTGTGTGAATAATACAATAGTGTGTGTGTGTACTCACTCTTTGATAGCCCTTGCGTAAGGCGTCTGCATATCCATCTGGTACAGCGAAAATCTTATCGAGCCCATTATCTGCCCTGAAGAGACACAATCTCATCTCAACATTTCCCCTTCAGACCACTGACAACACGCGCAGCACAACCATACCATGTCACCACACCAAACAAAAACACAGTGACATTTACGTGGAGAATTCAGTGTTGCTGTGTGTCGTAGTGCTGTAGTGCCGGACAATTCATTTAAAGTTAAAATACTGCAATTACTTTTTTTTTTTTTTTTCATACAAGCCTATGGAAGTTACCTGGTTCACAAACCATCAACCTTTTAGTTCTTTCAAGATGAGCAGGAAATTATTCCATGCGCATGTGTTACGGAAAAAGCCTTTAAAACAGGGGTCTCAAACTCCGGTCCTGGAGGGCCGGGGTCCTGCTGTTTTTTCTTCTAGATCAACTAAATAGAATCTCTGATTGGCTGAAGAGTGTCCACACCTGTTTTCAAGGTGAAAATCAACAGGTAACTAAGAGGTAAAAACAAATATCAGCAGGACCCCGGCCCTCCAGGACCGGAGTTTGAGACCCCTGCTTTAAAATAACTACACAGGAGTTTTAAACACTGAAAACTGTTTTTAGTGTCGGAAAACTACAGTTGGTACTCACAGCACTAACAGAACAGGAGCCTGTATCTTTGACTGGAGATAGAGAGTCTCTTCCAGGCTGGTGCGAGCTATGTTCGTCTGAAACACACAGACAAACCCCGTTCACATGGGTGTGGCACCGTAACAAATTCAGATGAGACAGTCGGAGACCGTCAATTGTTTTGTTTTTTGTAAAATACAGAATAGTGTTATTGCTGAATGATCAAAGATTACGGTGAACACTTTGTCTCATCCAACCAGTCTGTCGTTATAGAGTCCACATATCATATCTCACAGCATGCAGCGGCATAACTACAATACCTCAACCTCATAGCTGAACCGATCCTGACGTCAAACTTTGGTTGCTAAGAGACAATTTATACAAAAAAAAAAAAAACCCCAGTGTTTGCTTCACTGACACGAAAACCGTTTCATGTGTCTCTCCCTCTCTCACAACATAAGGTCCAAAAGGTGCGATCTCATTCAGATACTCACCAAATTGATCCTGAAATCCCTGGTAAACATCACACCTTTAAAAGAGGAGAGAGACACAGGTTTCAGTCACTGTTACACAAATTCGTCTGAATTTATGTATCAGGTCACACACATGGGTTTCCGTACACTCTCCTCCTTACACACACGGTGCCACAGGTTATCGTGTGAAAACAACAATGTTTGGCGATAGATCATTTCGGTAACCCTGCGCTGAACCTTCAGTAACACCAGATGTGTGTAGTGGGGAGTTCTAAGACGTCCTCTATGACAGCACATCCAGTCTTACCGAAAACTTCAACTTCCATTTTGAAATGTGCCTATTTCACGTTATTCAGCTTCCCTGTGTTGAACAAGCAACGACTTAGTGCAGAAATGAGCTTCATATCTGATGCATTGACAGAATGGGTGAAAAGGTAATTACAAATGTTGTACATGTTTTAGACAATTTAAGCGAATAATGATATCCTATGGAACCACTATCAGCTACTTTTTGCCGTTTCCTGATCCTGGTCGTTCATTTGTGCTTCCTCTGTATTTCTCCAGGCTAGCTAAAGTTTGATGGGTAGGGTTTGGTTTTTTTTTTTTTTTTCCAGACAGTTTGGTTAAGAAGATCAAATCAAAATGAAAATAAAAAAGGTAAATACAACTTTACCTCCTTCCGCTTCAACAACCCCACGCTCCATAAGGATCTGAGCAGACTGTTCTGAGAGATATGGGTTTGCTCCCATTAACCTGAGAGAGAGAGAGAGAGAGAGAGAGAGAGAGAGAGAGACAGGGAGTGAGAGAGAGAGAGAGAGACAGGGAGTGAGAGAGAGAGAGAGAGCGACAGGGAGTGAGAGAGAGAGAGAGAGAGAGAGAGAGAGACAGGGAGTGAGAGAGAGAGTGAGAGAGAGAGAGAGAGAGAGATAGAAAGAGAGAGACAGGGAGTGAGAGAGAGAGAGAGAGAGAGAGAGAGACAGGGAGTGAGAGTGATAGAGTGAGAGAGAAAGACAGAGAAGGAAAGAGTCAGAGAGAGACAGACAGAACACACAATCTTTACAATCTACAATATTAGTATAATAGTATATTAAATCTCCCAGCAGTACCCATTACAGAGTAAGGTCCTAGCGTGTTTTCTCAGCATGTACATAATTAAAGATTTCAAACAATGAAACACACTACTATACGCTTCGATATATTATAAACTAATTACCTCTGTTTGGCTTTTTCATACGTGTAGACCCTCTCCTTCTTTTCCTCTTTTTCGTACTGAATCATTTCATCAATCCCTTTCCTCATGCATCCATTCATCTCTTTCTAGGGTTTAGAATAGAAAATTACCTTCATATTGAGCAGCATGTATCCCTCAGATAATTTTGGTTTGTCTTAACAAAATTGTTCTGTCATTTGATGTATTTCTCATGAAACACTTTGACCAGGGGGAGGGGGAGGGGGGTTTTAAATAAAAAGTGCAATTTAAAACATGACAGTGTATTTTATTTGAAGAGTTGTGTATCCAGTGTGTGAACACGAGGAAGTCCCTGCACTCACGAGAACTATTGACAGATTCATTCACAAACAAATCAAATGATTTACAAGGACTCCAACGTGAATTTACTGTGATAGAAAACCATGGTTCTGTACCATATCGGTTGGATAAAATCCATAAGAGTCCAAGAGCACCAAGGCCTCCACCATCTCTGGATACAGTGCACTAATCTGTTCAAACAAACAAAAATGCTCAGTTAAAAAACACAACAGCTGTATCATATTTACAGCTTATTTACATCAAACAAAACCAGCTTTACTGATTCTTTACTGATTCTTTACTGATGCTGTCGTAACACTTACCCTTCCAGCTACATTTCCTCCTGTGAAACAGATACAACGACATGATTATTAGATATTAACAGATTTGCAGACAACAATCAGATATATCAACCCCACAGAGTGAAAACAGAATTCACGTGTTAAGTAACAAAGCCCTAAAATAGAACAGGGCTCTGTACGGGCCAAACCTGTGTGTAATTTCAGTCGCTGAATGGGACTGAGTATTGTGACCAATACCAGCATAGCTCAGACTGTAATCTGTAACAGGGCCATGAACTCTGACCTACTGTCTAGTGAGGTCAGTGTAAGCAACGTTGTCATGATGACAAACCCATCTGTGTTGGTGCTCTCACATGATTCAACTTTCACCTAAATAACCCAGTCATGCTCAGTCTGCATGGATCTTTATGTTTCAATAGTGAAAGCACATACATACACTGTTCATTTGTCATGATATAATGCAGGAGAACTGTGCATAACACAGGAACTGCACCTGAATTACTGTATTAATACACATTCTTAAAATACTGTCTTAATATACACAGTAGTATTTTAACAGCTTTGTTTAGTATACTCAGTACAGCCTTGATTTTAGTGTTTTCACAATACAAAAGTCTAATGACAAAAAGAACAACAAAAACAAGAAAATCTTTATGAGCATGTGTAACCAGGACTTTTCGTTGTAACGGTGTGCTCACATGCTGTAACTGTACACCGCACAACTGTGATTAATTGACACTACAGTTGTACACAATGAGACAGAACAGAGTTTGTAAACACCATTCAAGAATTCCTAATCTTTTAATGGGATTACGTAATCCCTGACCTTTCACCTACTGACATGAACTTTCTTCCCACAGGAATGAAACAGTGAGGTAATGATAAGATGACGGCTCAAAGTGCAGAGGAAAACGCACTTACCCATGCTGTGTCCGATTAAGGAGAAACGCTTCCACTGTAAGGCTGTGGAGACAAGTAACACCTCGGTCACGGAGGGAAACTGAGACACACGCTACTGTCACGTGTCAGGTTTGAATCTGAACTTTAAAAGTGGAAACCTGGAATGCACTGTAAATTATTATTATTTTTAGTATCTTCTCAATATCTGAAACTGGCATGAAAAAGCCAAGCATTTGCGGTGTGCTTGTCGTGTTGTCATGGTAACGGTATCCATACTAACTGAGCTGTAGGAGAGTGGTAAGTGCTTTAGTTCACTGGTATTCATGGAGGGAGCACAGGGAATGGTACAGACGTTATGAGGGACAGTGTAATTTGAATGCGGTAAATGTCAGTGGGCTCTGCACCTTCGATGACCCGTCGAATATCAGCCACATACGAATAGAAACTGTAAAAGACCCCCTCAGGCCTGTGAGAGGAGAAACCGTGACCGGTCAAATCCAGAGCCACAAAACGCCAGTCTGACAGAGAGAGAGAGAGAGAGAGAGAGAGAGAGAGAGAGAGAGAGGATAATAAAGACATAAGACTGTAAACTTATGTGTAGACATCATACATTAGTTTCTGTATCAGTTACACACAATATAAATGACAGACATTACTACTTATGGTCAGCTCCCTAGAGAATTCTACCCAAACCTCATACCTTGGGGTAGCAGTGGGATCAGCGTGTTAAAAGTCCCACAGTTGTCTGCCCAACCATGCAGGCACAGTACCGGACGACCCTGTTCAGGACCCCAAACTCTACCCCTCATTTCCCCCCAGGGGACAGGCATTCGGAACTCCGACACTGGGCAGAAAAAGAGGTTAAGAGTCCAAAGAAGTGGGAGATTCCTCTCTCCTCTTTCATGAGAAACGGCACAAAACTCTTCCAAACAATCGTAACTTGATTGTGTCTTAAAAGTCTAGTATTATTCATTTGATCTGAGAACGCTATTAAAAAAAAGAAGACGCCACACACTCCGTCTCCAAAAGCTACATCTCATAACACGTCACATATTTTGACAATATGTGAAATCAGACAGCTGTATGATATTACACAAAACTGTATATAACTGTATATATATATAAGGTTATGAGGATTTCCTCACCTGCTTGTTTGATTGTTCCTGTCGCCATGTGTCTGACATGTTTCAAAGACTGAATCATTTCGACTCTCGAAAAGTTACACCGATTCAGCCTTATGATAAAAATAAGAGGAGGTTATCAGTAACTCACTCCCTTATCATTTTAAAACCTTTTAACGCCTCGCTTCTAACACGTCACACTGAACTACACCAATCAGCGAGAAAGTTAGTTGATGTTTAAAGAAGTTTGGCAAACGTAATTTGCCTCCGGACACAGTAACGCTATCCACGGTTAACAACGTTATTATTTGGTTATTTGAGTATGGTGAAATGCATTATCAGTGATATGAGACCTCAACGTGATTGAATAAATTTCCGCCAAATGGAACAAGAGAACAATAAGTGGTGTGATCGCATACAGGAGTAGACACTCCCCCAGAAAGAGAAACTGTGTTAACCCTGGTTCTTCTCCTCTGTGTCGGTGGTAATTGGTGCTGAATATATTTAAATTTGTACTAAAACACAGAAGCGGAAAAAGCAGAATGATAGATTGATAGAAATTACATAAATCTGCGCCGAAACTGTAAGAATCTGTTCTCGTGTACATACCCAGTGTTCGTGGACATTAAAATATTTCCAGGTCAAAGCTTAAAAAATAAAAGTCTTCAGTGTTAAAACTCGACCTCTTGCGAGTAAAAATGCTGTTTAAAACAACTTCTTATATGGTGTTTTATTTTAACTATTTAGATTTTATGTTTTATAAATTTCAGCAATTAGTTAATGTACAATATGTGATTAGTTAATGTGTGACACAGTCTTTCTACATCACACATCCACGTGATATGTTACTGTTGGCACAGCGCACGTCTGTGTGCAGAAATACGTTAATCGAAACTGAAGGTTATAACGCGTACCATAACCATGTAAATATAACGGCTTCCGTATCCCTCGTTTTAGACAGTTGTCAGTAGAAGAGAAAAGGAGATAAATTAGTTTGCGTGCTTCTGCGCAGATGCAGGACACCCTAAACAGACCTGATGTTCTTGCAATATTGACCAATCAAATTGCACGTAACTACGGCGCCCATTCATCCTCTCTCTCGGCTGCCGTCGATATCATATCCGTGCTTTGAAAATGGCGGCTGTACAAGACGGACCGATTGAACCTGAGAGTGAGAAAGAATCGAAAACAGACGCACTGGGAGATGGATCAGGAAATGTCAGTGGCAGCAATACAGTTGGGGGTACACTGTCCTCTTCTCCTGTTACAGCCTCAGCTACTGCGACGCCAGCAACGAACACAGCGGCAACAGGAGGAGATGAACAGCAGACTTTGCTCATGGTGCTGCAGTTCCTCAAGAAGAATAAGCTGACCGAATCTGTGGAGGTGCTTCGTCGTGAGGCAGGTTTAGCGGACAGTGTAGACGACACACAAGGTTCGGAAGCAGACGGAGGTGGACAGGGCTCTGCAGCTAACGTCAGTGCGGATGCCGGGGATGCTAATTCTCTGCTTAGCCGGGTAGCCATTGCTACAGCCGCCTCTCAAAGCACCGCAGCTTCAACACCAGCAAAAGGTGGGAAGAAAATTAGGCCCGGACCGGCTAGTTTCATATTTGCTCAGGCTGTTAAAAGAAAAGTCTCAGAATTTGTTGCCTGTGTACAGTAACTGTTTTTATCCGTGCCGCTGTGCGGGGCGTCTAGGCTTAGGTTACTACAAACCTGCAAATGTCACAAATATGCACGCGCAGAAGTAATGTAGACTTAAGTTTGGATAAGACATAACGTCTGCGTAAGCGGTTCTCTTATATAAAGTGCAAGTAACAGTACATATAAAGTGATGCTTGTTTGCTAATGTCACTTTTGTTTACAGTGGGCGGGGAGGATCAACCGGACGTGAATGTCGTACTATCCGCGTACAGTCAACAGGGGGACCCTGCTCTGTACCAGGCTTACTATAGCGGGTTGAAGAACTTCATCGAGTCGGTCCTCGACTGTCACCGAGCCGAACTTTCTCAGCTTTTCTATCCTCTTTTTGTTCACATGTACCTGGAACTGGTCTACAACAACCATGAAAACGAAGCGAAAGCCTTCTTTGAAAAGTAATGTGTCGTTTATGAATAAAATATCAAGTTATGTCAGTATTAACAGCATAAAATCGAGGGACTTAGGAGCAACTTACAATGAACAAATTGAAGTTATCAGATCATCTGTACCCATTAGACTATTATTTTGTTACAACCAACCAAATGGACCAGAATTTGAAGGACTTTAGGTATCAACAGTAACTGTTACCTTACCTCTCCCAAAATGATAAAACCAATTATTGGTTTTATTTCTTCTGCTTAATCCAAACACCTGTCTTGTTTTCTCCCCTCAATACCTCAGATTCAGCGGGGACCAGGAATGTTATTACCAGGACGACCTGCGGGTGTTGTCTGGCCTTACGAAGAGAGAGCACATGAAAGGTAATGAGACCCTGCTGGACTTCCGCACCAGCAAGTTTGTCCTGCGGATCTCCAGGGACTCCTACCAGCTCCTGAAGCGGCACCTTCAGGAACGCCAGAACAACCAGATCTGGAACATCATCCAGGAACACCTGTACATTGACATCTTTGACGGGATGCCCCGTAGCAAGAGCCAGATAGACAGCATGTCTGGGAGTCTGGCCGGAGAGGCAAAGCGTGAAGCCAACAAAGCCAAGGTGACCAGGGAGTCCTGGAAGTGGTAGTTGGGAGATGTAGTTCTATAAGGAAGGTTGCGTACACATATCTGGCACATGCCGTTTGGGGAACATTATGAAAGAGGTGTTGGTTGTCGTTGTGTATAGGGAAGTGGAAAAATAAAACTGAACAGACAGAAATTAAAAGGACGGAGGCGCTGGGGCCACTATTCTGGAAACTGTGGCCTGGCACACATTTGTGTCCAAATTTATCGATTCCCGGAAAGCAAGCATGCGTTAGGCACATTGTAGAAAGATTCATATCATTTCAACGTATGTCCACCGCAGATCAGGGGACTTTGATAATCACTTGTGACATTTCTCCCAGTTCTTCTGGTAGACCGAATAATGTCTAACATAAAGGTACTCCAGGACCGTGTCTGGTTACAGACTTTGTGCGTAATCTCCTCAGGTATATTTTGGGCTGCTGAAAGAGCCAGAGATCGACGTTCCATTAGACGATGAAGATGATGATGCGGAAAATGAAGAAGGCAAGCCCAAGAAGAAGAAACCGAAGAAGGACAACATGGGCTCCAAGAGTAAAAAACAAGATCCAAATGCCCCTCAACAGAACCGGTATGACTGGAGCCCACTGACGTAGCCTAGGACTGCCCAGTGGTTCTGTATTATTTTAACGGACGGCTTGAGAGATGGCATAAAAATCATACTGTTACTCGTGTTTTACGATGCGCAGTTCTGAGAGGATTTGATTAACTGATGGAATCGCATTCATGTTTAGTTTTATTCCGGCTTTATTTCACTGTCTTTCCTGAGGTCGTTATGATGCGGACTTAAACTGTGTGTTCTGTTTTTGGAATAAAAGGATTCCTCTGCCAGAACTGAAGGATTCAGATAAACTGGATAAGATCATGTATATGAAAGAAGCCACCAAACGAGTCCGACTGGGCCCAGACATTCTCCCCTCCATATGCTTCTACACATTCCTCAACGCCTATCAGGTATCAGCAGCTGTGTTTATAACTCTATATGTATACATGTGTGTGTATATAGATATGTGTGTGTGTGTGTGTGTGCATGTGTGTGTGTATATATATATATATGTTTAAGTTTAGTTTAAGTTTCTGTGATTGCACACACACACTGTGAACAGTGAGCAGTGAATTTGTCCTCTGCATTTAACCCATCCAACACACCAGTAGTGAACACACACACCGGACGCAGGAGCAGTGGGCAGCATTCTTTGCGCTCGGGGAGCATTGGGGTTAAGTGCCTTGCTCAAGGGCACACAGCCGTGGATGTTGGGCCGGGGAATCAAACCCGGCACAAGCCCGGTTCTCTAACCTTTAGACCACGGCTGCCCCACGTGTGTGTGTGTGTGTGTGTGTGTGTGTGTGTGTGTGTGTGTGTGTATATATATATATATATATATATAAATAAAACATTAAAGATAGTCAAGAATACTACAGTTTAAGGGAGCATATAGACTGCGTGGTGCATTAATGATAGTAATGTTGCTATTTGCAGACACATGGGTTCAAAGTGTTGTTGAAAAAAGGTAACATGATGTTAGGTGTGTATGTGTGGTAAAAAAGTTGACGTCACTGTCCTTATCCCCAGAGTCTTACAGCGGTCGACTTCACGGACGACTCCAGCCTGATTGCCGGAGGCTTCGCTGATTCCACGGTGCGCGTGTGGAGCGTCACACCCAAGAAACTGCGGCGGGTCAAATCGGCGGCGGGTAAAGCAGCAGTGACCTCACCACACCTGACAGATGTTCTAGAATCTTCACTGAGTCATAACTGAACTCACACACAATCTTCAGTCATTCCTTTCACTGGCTTTGCACGTTTTCACCGTCTCATGTCATCCAACAAGTAGTCATTTCATCGACGGCGCTCTCTGATTTTCTGCTCAGAGTTTGTGTTTGTTTCCTGTTACATGTGGATAGCACCTGTCACTTTACCAGTGACTTACGAAGTAAAACATCTCTGCGTGGTGCCCAGCCCACACAGAGTGGGACTGGCCGATCAATTGGAAACATCTCTGTCTGCGTGTAACCTCCCTCTCCTTGTCTCTGTGCTGTTTCAGATCTGAGTCTAATAGATAAGGAGTCAGATGACGTGCTGGAGAGGATCATGGACGAGAAGACAGCCAGCGAGTCAAAGGTTCTGTACGGACACAGCGGCCCGATATACGGGATCAGCTTCAGTCCTGACCGGTGAGTCAGCCTGAGACCTCATCTGATTGGCTGAGAGAGTGTAGAACAAAAATCACGTTGGATGTTAGTAGATGTTGTTGTTGTTGGGTTTTTTTGTTTTGTTTTGTTTTTGTTTTTGATTGTTTTTGCGGAAATTCATGCTGTTTGACAGAATACAAACAGATATACATTTTCCTTATGCGTATTTCTCAATTTGTTCTGGAAAAGGAAGTTGCATTTGCATTTAAATCTATATCACTAATTAGCATCTCCCGAACATTTTAAAACACAGTTGGACTCAAAATATATCTTTTTTTGTTTGTTTGTTTGTTTGTTTGTTTGTTTAGGAACTACCTGTTGTCTAGTTCTGAGGACGGCACCGTTCGATTGTGGAGTCTCCAGACGTTCACCTGCTTGGTCGGTTACAAAGGACACAACTACCCCGTGTGGGACACGCAGTTCTCTCCACACGGCTATTACTTTGTATCAGGAGGACACGACAGAGTGGCTCGGTATGGGACCAAGTTAAACCTGCTTACTGCATTTTTTGAGGGGGGGGGGCGGGGGAGGTTTAGGGTTGCCTCTGATGAGTGACATTGTTTTATGTTCAAGACCCTTTTGTTTCCAGTCTTTGAAGATGGACAGATTTTATTGATTGCCTGAAGTTTCTTTTTTTGAAATATTGTGCGAGCGAGGAAAGCTTAGGAGCTTAGCCATATCGTACCGCCATATCGAACTGCCTTGAACTGGGAATGATGGCTTTGTGTGTGTGTTTTTTTTTTTTTTGTTCCCTTGCAGCCTCTGGGCGACCGACCACTATCAGCCGTTACGCATATTTGCCGGACATTTGGCAGACGTCACCTGCACGCGTTTCCACCTCAACTCCAACTACGTGGCCACCGGCTCTGCCGACCGCACCGTTCGACTGTGGGACGTCCTGAACGGAAGCTGCGTCCGCATCTTCACCGGGCACAAGGTGCGACTTTGACGTTTCACGTTCACTTTTTAACACAGCACGTTAGCAAAGCAAATGAGTTAATTATGAGAGTAGCGTGGGCTGCAGCGTCAGCTATGAAACGGCGTCATAGTTACGAGTGGCGTTAGTTACGCTGTTGGATACATTCATTTCTCATGATATGCAGAGGGAAAAGGTAAAATCCTTCATGAGGATGATGATTGATTTAAAGACTGTTTAATCTATGGGGAATTTGTTCGCTTTCAAACACATTAAGGGCATAAAGATGTGCTTGGAATTGTATTGTCCTCAAGCAAGATTCCAGTCAGTTCCTTGACGTGGTTCCAAAAGTCTAAACCTGTTTGGTTATTCCAGGGACCCATCCATTCTCTGGCCTTCTCGCCCAACGGGAAGTTCCTTGCGTCCGGAGCGACGGACGGGAGAGTTTTGCTCTGGGATATCGGCCACGGTCTGATGGTCGGGGAACTGAAAGGTCACACGGACACGATCTACTCTCTGAAGTTCAGCAGAGACGGGGAGATCCTCGCATCAGGTTTGTCCTAGCAAAAGGTTTTGTGCTGGCAAAACAAATTTCGCTTTTGAGAACTGAGAGGAACTCACTCAGTTCAGTCGTATGGATGAAGGAGCTGAATTAGAAGCAGTCAAACAGATCCATCAGCAGCAGCAAGACCCAATTCAGTGAATATCAGTGTCAGAATCAGAATCGCTTTATTTGCCAAATGTACAACGTGCACAGGAACTTTGACCTGGTGATACGGCGCAGTGAAGCAAAAAGATACCAGAATGAGACATAGAAGAGCACACTAGGATTAAGAAAAAGTGAGAGTCAAAGGAGAAACATAATAAAATAAAATAAACGTAAATAAGAATATATGTACAAGTTAAGTACAAGAGTATTTGTATAGGTTACGTACTAATGTATGTGCTACATATTGCACAGTCCTTGCAGGACGGTCGGGCCCATAGTACGATGTGTCCTAAATGAATGAATGAATGATGACCACTGCAAAATACAGCGGGACTTTGTAAAGTGTTTCTGTTTCGTGTTTTGTCCTGGGTCCTGTCTTCTTTCCCCAAAAGCATAAAAAAAAAAACTTAGTCTCCTCATTAGTGGCCTTAGAAGTTGTCAGTCATGCTACAGGTTTCAGAGAACAGGTGATGTCACTGGCTTTATAGTAACAGCAACGGCACTAAAGCCAGTCTGAAGAATCAGTTAAGTGACTGGGAATGTCCACAATGCGTATTTGACTCTCTGTCTATATATATATATATATATATATATTATAGCTAACGTTGTGCACATCCACAGGGTCGATGGATAACACAGTTCGTCTGTGGGACGCCACGAAGGCTTTCGATGACGTGGAGACAGATGACTTCACCGCGGCAACGGGTCACATCCACCTCCCTGACAACTCCCAGGAGCTCCTGCTGGGCACCTACATGACAAAATCTACGCCCGTCATCCACCTGCACTTCACCCGACGTAACCTACTGCTCGCTGCAGGCGCCTACAACTCACAGTGAGGCCCGTCTGGACTGGTCTGATGTACAGTACTGCTGGACCCATTACCCTGACACCTCTGATGTAACTGGTCAGCGGCTAATCAAATCCTCGATTAGTCGTGTGAAATGTGTTACTGTTGAACAAGAACCAGAATGTCCGATTGCGTGAGTCCAGAGAGAATGAGATGAGAGAAACTGATGTTAACTTGTCTGTGACCAGTGAATACAGTGAGTCCACTGTAAGAGAAACTACATGGAGATCCTAAGCTACAGGTAACCTTCTGGAGAGCTGGTGCTTACACAGACAAGAGAGGCGGACCCGTTTGAACCAGCCAGTGAAGTGCAGGGCTGATCTTCTCTCCAAATGGGTTCTGTCAGATCTGTTTTAAACCAACTGACGCACAGGGATTCTGGGGATGATTCAGTATTGTTTGGTATATGCAAATAACTTGTTTACCTACATCGTTAAGCTTGTCGTCCCAAGAGAAGAAAAGGTTTTTTTTTTTTTTAAAGATCTCGCTAAACATCCATCAAGCTTGACACAACAACAACGTTAAACTAATTTTTGTTTTAACCATGTCACACACTGACACAAACTGGCCTTGCCTTACAGCTGGGCCAGATTCTCTTAAGATCTGATTCCAATCCAAACACCAAAACATTTCTTTTAGGACATCACTGCCAATGTTAGTTTGCTTCTTCATAAAACGTGTTCTGTACAGTCTTTTTATACTTGTGTAATGTGTAAATAAAACATGTTTTCTATGTTTGTTTTATACAACTTTTATTATTATTATTTTATTCATTTTTTTTTTTTCAACAAGTTGGAATCAAAGAGGTGGTCTCATTGTTAGGACATCCAAGCTGTAGACTCCATCACCCATACTATACAACAGTGCATACACAGAATCCTGTAGGAAAGAAAAATGGGAAAACGGTCATGGGAGTCTATATTGGAAAGACTGGGGCATGTCCCAATACATTTATATGCCTCCCTTACCTTGTGTCCTCGCTAAAAGGACTAAAGTGTATTGAAGCAGGACCAAACAAATACTACACATGCGTTAACCATTCTCATGAAAATGTGTATTTGTCGTGCTAATTTAAGAGAACCAGGTATGAGGGAGAAGAGACACTGATGAAAACTCTGACAGACACCATACTTCAGCACATCTAAAATATCCGAGTGGGGTCAAAAATGTTATAACGAGATGCTGTAATACTTACGAATAACTAGCTTGCAGTTACAGCCTTCTTTTTGGGCTTCAACTTGAAGTAGAGGACAAGCGTGGCAATGGTAGCGTAGGTGGCCAACACACACTGAAAAAGAAATAATTTACATAGTAACGAGGACCACGACGCAGACAGGCTTTTCAATATGTTTTAATTAGCAAATCAGCCCCAGACAGAACCAAACGGACGCCTTATATACAAATGGATTATTTTAAATAAGAGAATCAAATATTAACGCGGTCAATGACTTACATTCCTCCGTCCTGTGATCGTGTATGCGTTAAAGTACTTGGCAAAACCAGTAAACTGGTGCTGGCTTCCGGCGTCGTGTCCTCCCATGTTTTAATTAATGTCTGCACCTATGGAACTGAAGAAATACGTGGAGTATGAAATATGAGTGACATTGGCCAGCAGACGTTTAACCCAGGAACAACTAAAGTCTGCATTCGCTGTTCCATTACGTAAGCTTGCATGCAATTTGTGCAACAAAATGCGCTGAAAAACAATGTCAAAACGGGCAAGAAACCATTAAATTAGCAATCAGTTATATTCTTTCAAACAGTTCCAACTAATGCCTGAAGGTCGCTGTATATTGTCAACGGTACAGGTTTCGGCTCTTTCACTTGATTAACTAGCTAACGTGTGCTAACAGTAGCTTGTCATAACACTAGTGAGTTTGGTAAGCGCTCTGACCTCGCAAGATCTAGGCATATCAGGCGAAATGGAACACTGCTTCTATTACTGTCGTTGATAAAATGCAGAATATACCACATATGTCAGTTTCATTAAATGTTTAAGTTTTCTTACCTTTTAAACGCGACACCCTCTACTAGACTGATGCCCTTCAATTATGGAGACCGTAGAGCGGATGAACTACAGGAAATCCCGCCTACTTTCAACAACGCATTACTCGTCTCACTAGCTGTGATAAGTGAATTCCCAAGACGTCAATCAAAAAGTCTACTATATCATTGGCACACTTAAACATCAATCACTTGGCGCTACTCGCCTATTGGTGAAATATCTCTCAACCGCTAACATTTTAAAGCCCGCCTTCTATTGTTTACTACCGGGTCGCAAACATGGCACGCTGTGTTTAGAACATGTGAGATTGGACTCATTATACTTTTGTGAAATATTGAACGAATCACAAAGAGTAAGTGCATGTAAAAAAAAATCGTATATCTTGTTTATTTGGTAGTCATCTAGGTGTCTTAACAATGACTGTTACAGGATTGTGGATTGCATGTTATCTGTTCAGTATCCATATGAACTTCTAAGATGAGCAGACAAAATGACGCTATTCGGTGCGAATACGAAATACTTTTTTAATCAAAAATAATAATTATTATTTTAACCACTTGCCACAGAAGTGGAGCCGTTGGAGATTTTTGCGAGTGTAGATGGTGTAGATGGATAATACACTGTAATACTGGCTTAGTTTGTTTATAGATAAACGTGTCTTATCGTAAATTCACATTTTTAACATGCGACATTAGGAAAAAACGTTGAATAATTTAACTCTGTTTGTCATCTAGTTAATCTTCATTAGAACCTTGCACGATCATGGCGTCAGCAGAGGAAGATTT
This sequence comes from Chanos chanos, assembly GCF_902362185.1. Classification (NCBI taxonomy): domain Eukaryota; kingdom Metazoa; phylum Chordata; class Actinopteri; order Gonorynchiformes; family Chanidae; genus Chanos; species Chanos chanos. The sequence goes on along the minus strand of NC_044501.1, from coordinate 8,811,166 downwards.
TCCCCGTGGCGGCACATCCAAGAAAGCCTCGCGACCTAAAGTGGCGTCTCACGTGGAGGTGGACAATCTGTTCGAGGTGAGGATGACAGTAGAGATGAAAAGTGTTATATTCTGGTTGAGCGGCTTCTTGATTTGTCTTATGTTCCGACTGTTTTCCATGTGTTTCGCTTTTCCATGAATATTGAATTTTTAAAATAGTTTATTCCATACAAACAGCTGTGCCCTAAAAAAAACAAAAAAAAAAAACCCACCGGCTTATCTCAGGAACGCCTGCTTGTCGTAACCTTAGTGACCACAGAGCTAAACAAGGTTCTTCTTTCAGACCTGTGAGCCTGAGGTCAAGACGAAAAGAAAGGCAGGAAAAGAATTGGATGACAAGCACGCTAAAAAGCAAAAGACAAGCAGTAAAGAAGCGGGTTTGAAGCTCAATGCCGTCACTAATGTGGAAGTCCTTCACCTCAAGGTACGCCATTCATTTTAGCACACTCCACAACGACCACACAATACGTAAACTTATAAGCGTATCTTTTTATTTTTGCTTTAAATAGAAGTGATCATAGACCTTTACAGGCATTGTGCAGTTTCTCTAAGTGCAAAGATATGCACATTACATAAGTCATAAATCACATACATGTGCATGAATTGTGCTTCATGAATCCTTGTTCACGTGGAATGGACGGAGTTGATGAAATGTCTGCTCTTACCCAGAACGTGAAGGTGGGAACGCTGTTACTGGGCTGCGTGAAGTCGGTTTCAGACTTTGACGTAGTCGTCGGCTTACCCAGCGGCCTTACCGGTTACCTCCCCATCACCAACGTCTCTGACTCCTTCACCAAACTCCTCAACGAGCAGGTGGACAATGAAGACAGCGTAGAGGTAACCAGCAGACCGGTTCAGCTGTTGTATAGAGCCGTCATAAACAAGAGTAACCAAGGAAATGTGTAAACTCAGTGATGCATCATATTTGCATGTACAGCACAGAGAGTTTTGATCTGAATTTTGGATCAGTGCTTGAGAAAAACGTTATAGCGTGATGTTTTTAATTTATACAGTGTTGAATAATAAATATCGATGTTTATTACATTTGTTGGGGGGAAAAATAGCGCTTTGCTTTATGGATGTAACTTTTAGAAGGAGAATGTGCCTCATGGCTATTGTCATCATGAAGTATTAGTATTATAGGGACCTGTGCACTTATTATGTAGGAAGACAAGGCTCCTGTGTGTCTGCAACACCAGGAAGCGAACACCAAGTATGTGGGTCTCCATGAGAAAAATGATCTTGTATATACCCCCCATACATGTCCTTGAAAGGTTGCCTCATTGTATGTAAAAAGCTCTGCACTCCTTAACCTCAGTGAGAACTGCACTTCACCATGGTGCTTCTCCCGTGCACGTAAAAGTAAAGAAGAAATGGTTCATCCCATCTGAAGTTTGCTGTCTCTGAGACTTAGCAACTCTCCATACGGGAGACTCCACTTTATCTCTTGCACATTATTTAGTATATTAGATAATAGATAATTAGATTAGATAATAATTGATATTTTTATTGTTTGTCCACAGGAGGTTTTTTCTCTGCCTCATCTCTTTTCTCCTGGGATGCTGATCAGATGTGTAGTGTCCTCATTAGAAAGCCCCGCAAACAAGAGCATCAGAGTGAAGCTGTCCGTCAACCCAAAGGAGGTTAATAAAGGCCTGAGTGCAGGGTCCCTGAAGCCAGGAATGGTGAGTCTGTCCTTTATAGTGTCTTCACTTCAGTGTTTTAACAGAGAGCCTTTATACAGAGCCTTGGCACATTTGCAACTCCTCTTCTTTTTTTTTTTTTTTTTTTCATTAATTAAAACATCAAATTCCAAGCTTGAAGTGTTTTCTGTTGATGGAAGATATGTCTTTGTAAATGTTTATCTTTTCTGTTTGCAGAGTATCAGCGGTTGTGTGGAGAGCATAGAGGATCATGGTTATCTCATCGACATCGGCGTCGGCGGGACGAAAGCCTTTCTGCCGAAACAGACGGCAAAAGACGAGACTAAAACGTCCAAACGTGGTATGAGTGCAGTTGTTCTGACCAGTTAACAAGGGAGTGGGTTTATTGTGTACACATTACTGCTTCTGTCTGGCCCGGGGATGGGAATTTCTCAAAACTAGACATGTTCCCTCATTATTCAAGTCAAGTATGGTGTGTGAGGTGATAAGTGATTTTGTACAGCCTGCTTCACGAGAGGAATAACTGTTGTTTTCATTTCGTTGTCCTCCAAGTCTGCAGTTGGGTTATACTGTTGATTGTGTTCATGGCAGATCTGAAGGTAGGTCAATACGTGACCACCCTATTGGAGGAAGTGAAGAACAATGGGCGGGTCGTACGTCTCTCAGTGAACCCTACAGCTGTCAATCAAGCCTGTGCTGAGACACAGCACGGTTGGACTCTCAGTAACCTGATCCCTGGCCTGCTAGTCAAAGCTCACATCAAGAAGGTTGGTTATCTTCTCAAAAGTTTAAAGAGTGCATTTATGTCTGAAAATGAATCCCAGAACTAGAGTATTGTTTTGTTCTTTTGTGACTTCTTCCCTCTTTTCACAACTTTTTAAAGAGCACTTAACCTAATTAAAGCCAGCACAGTTAGACAAATCGCGGTCTTAGCCAATTATTACTGCTACCACTCATTTGAATGATTAATGAACGCTTTTGGGCTAATCCCTAATGCTAATAGTTCAGTACACTGATGGCGCGTGTGTGTGTGTCTGTGTGTTTGTCCTGTATGTAAAGGTGACGCCTCACGGACTGATAGTGGAATTTCTTTCCTCTTTCTCCGGAGTGGTGGATTTTTTGCACATAAACGCTAATGAGGCCTCCAGCTACAACCCCGGTGATGTGGTAAGAGACACCATTAACGCCCCACACACGAAACCGTACGTTACCTCCTCAGATGGTTTTGATGGAGGAAGTGGGAGGTCAGTCATGTAAATTCAGGGAAAGTTTCCCGTTATTTCTTATGTTGACCAGTGAAAGCAAAAGTAAAGGAAAGTTTGACGTGACCTCACTTCACCTTTTTTGGTGTTGATTTCAGTCACATTTTAATGATCCTCTTACTTTGATCAGGGTTAGAAGTCATGAAAAGTGAGGCATTGGCAAAAGCATGTTTAAGTTAACGGTTTGTTCAGGTTATTGTGTTAGAATGATGTCCAGGTAACTTAACCCACATAACGGTGCTTCTTCTGGTGCCTCATTCTCCCTCTGTCAAAACCCTCCTTTTTCTTCCCCCCACTTGTCAAAACACTCTCTGGTATTTTTTTTTTTTCCCTAGGTAAAAGCCCGTGTGATATACATTGATCCCACCAGTCGACAGGTGGGCCTGTCCCTGCGCCGCCACCTCCTGCCTCCAGGGGGCAGCGTGTTGGATGATGTGCTGAGTGAACGTGTTGGAGAAGTGGTGAATGGCTGTAAGATGACGGTTGTTCATCATTATTCGGGGGCTACGATTGAACTGCCCGACTCCACTGTCGCTTTCGTATACGTGAGTAGTCGCCGGAAGACGGACGAACAATATCAAAAACGCTGCGACACAATTTTAGCTTTGAAACTGAAAGCCTCTGAAGGATGCGGTTAGGTCATAGAGAACTTGTTGAGATATTCCAGCATGATTTTTCGAAATAATCTGCATTTGGAGCATGTGTATCCCCTTCATTTTTTTTTTTTATTTTATGAAAAGCAGTGCTGATAACTCAATTTGTAGTTTTTGACAAAATAAGTTGAGGTCGGTGTCTGCGACAGTGCCGTGAGTGACAGTACTGTATTTACATTCCAGAAAAATCAGATGAAAGAACCCAACGAGGAGTTTAACCCGAATCGGCTTCTGGCCCAACCGGAACATACCTGCCGAATCACAGAATACAGTCCACTGGAACAGATCCACATGGCCACTTTGCGCCAGTGAGTGTGTGTGTGTGTGTGTGTGTGTGTGTGTCTGTACGTGCATGTGTAATGTCTATGAAACAACATGCTTCATTAAGATGTGCTTTAGTAGATTTCTAGAGATTTTAAAAGGATTGAAAAAGCACACGTTTCTCTTGTAGTTCTAGGAAGTCCAAGCAATCCAAGTGAGCCTTTGATCAATCCAGATTATAATCTGAGTTTCCAGACGCACTGTTTGTAACTGGTTTTGTGGAGTGTGGCTGCTTCTACATTTGAAGAAATGAAACATGTAACACTCATTCTCAAAGGCTGGCCTTATTAAGTTTGTTGTTGTTGTTGTTGTGTTTAGGAGCATCATCTCAGTGCCCTTCTTCCGTTATCAAGACCTTAAACTGGGACAGATTGTGGAAGTGAGTAATTGGCGATTTTTGCCCTCCCCCATGTTTTTTTTTTTTTTTCCCACAAGATGCTGTTTCTTTCTCGTCTTTGTTATGCTCCGTGTGACACACCTCCATTTGATTTGCAGGGGACTGTGGTTCACCTGCAGGATTACGGGATGTACGTGAAGATTACCAATCACATCCAAGGCTTGGTGCCCAAAATTCATCTCGCCGACATTGTGTTAAAGAACCCCGAGAAGAAGTTCAGCCCAGGTCAAAAGGTCAAATGTCGGGTACGTGTTTCTCCAGCGACGACTTGTGTGTTGTCTTACAACTTGATCTTGAATGGATGTGGGTGCTTCTGCAGACGCAATGTGTTTTTGAAGACTTGTGTTTAGATACACAATTAATGTACTCTCTCAGCCATGCCTGAGTCTCTATATACATTTGGTAAAGTTTGACGGTTTTGATAACCGTGGTGGTGTTTTTTTTTTTTTCAGGTTCTGTCGTTAGAGGGTACAAAACTGGCCCTGACCAATAAGAAGACTCTGGTAAACTCCACCCTCCCTCTCTTCTTGAGCTTTGCAGACGCCAGGGTGGGACGGGTCTCTCACGGCGTCATCGTCGCCGTCAGAGACTTTGGCTGCATCGTCCGTTTCTACGGTGACGTGAAGGGCTTGGTTCTGACGCGTGAACTGAGTTCTGAGCCCGTGTTGAGCCCACAAAGTATCTTTTACGTTGGCCAGGTCTGAATGAGATTTTAATTCTTGTTTTTCAGTTTGAATGTTTTTTTTTTTTTTCCGCACCTATATTGAACTTTCGAGTAGATTTGTTCATTAGTAGAACACTATATGATAGCAGTTGAAATGGGTGTGTGTTTACTACAATGTACTTCTCAAAGCCCATTTTTTTGTTGTTGTTGTTGTTGTTCTTTATGGCCAGAACATTTCTCGATACTGCAAAGACCAACAGTTTAGCAAATATTTGACTTTATTCGAGTTATTCTGTGATAAGTAGTCGTTGAGGCCTGAATAGATATTAATATTTGCACCGTTCTCTTCAGGTGGTGAAAGTCAAGGTTTTAAAGTGTGATGTGGAAAATTCCAAACTGCTCCTGTCACTCAAAGACGTTCCCACTGGAGACACAGAGGACCCAGAGAAACCACAGTTTGACTTTGAAGTTGGCAAGGTCAAGTATCATAGGCTCCTGTTTTGGCATACGCCTCTTAGCTTGCTAAGAAACGAAACTTAGCTTAACAGCGCTCGACTCTGTTTTTTTTATCTTCCGTTATCTTCTGTTTTGTCATTCTTATGTCTGTTTTTTTCCCCTCTGTTGTTCTTGTCTTATGTTTCTCTCTCTCTCTCTCTCTCTTTTTTTTTTTTTGTACTCCCTCATCCAGGTGGTGGAGGCGACAGTTAAGAGGAAGTTGGAACACGGCCTTGAGGTTTCCATTCTTCCTGAGGAAGCCACCGCGTTGCTACCCATGATGCATCTCTCTGACCATGTGTCTAATTGCAGACTGTTGTGGGAAGCCCTGCAGGAGGGTGATGTCATCGCAAACCTCGTCTGTCTCAACAAGACCGCGCAGGGAATTGTATCCTTTCACTGCCGACCAATACCTATGCATTTTCGCTCTCATGCTGCCACAAGCAAAGCAGGCAAAACTCTGTAGCCGCGTCCGAAACCGCGTCGTTTTTCCGCACCAAGTCCAATGCCAGTTTAAAGAACTGAGGTTTTGGCTGCGGCTGGTTAGTTTCAGCCCAGTCTGTGTACTGGATTGAATACATTCCCTTCTGTTATATAGATATCTCTCTTTAATTTGTGATATTCTTTTTGTTTGTCCTTGATACCCGAGCATGCGACTACTCCTAAAACGTGTTTTATTTCTTCACGTAACCACCCCCGCGGTGGGCTGGGTGAGAAAAGTGAACCGTGGTATCAGTTTGGGCCTTTAGCTCTCGCCTGGTTCACCCGCCACTGGGACCACAAGAGTCTGAGTCGCCTAATCTTGTCTTACGTCCAAGTATTCTTCCCTGGAGTCTTTTCAGATGTAACACACACACACACACACACACACACACACACACACAAAGAAAGACATAATGCCCTCCTTAACCTCCCACGAAAGACTCTGTCTAAGAAGCCATTGGTCAAGGCAGCGTTGGAAGGCGGGTCTGCGGTGCGAGAGTTCTCTGATATCCAGGAGGGAATGCAGCTGATTGGCTGGATCAAGAACATCCTGCCCTATGGCGCGTTTGTGGACTTCTCTCACCGACTGTTTGGCCTGGCCCCTCTGGCTGTGAGTGAATCATTTAAACGCTTCCAGTGTAGAACAGATGTTTTTTGGGGTTTTTTTTCCCTTTTTCCTTTATGCACTGGAAGAGGAGGCAAAATGTGTTTATATCAGGTTTCTTTGCAATATCTTTTTTTTTCCACAACATTTTATTGGTATTCGATACAGATCCACTTTGTAGCGCTGTGCTAAGCAATCAATGTGTGCTCTGCAATGAATTCTTATTAGCCAAAAAAAAAAAACTGTCTCCCATGTTCTCAGAGTCATTGCTGTGGTGTCAACATAATCTTGCGACAAGATTGTAACACCCCCCTCCCTGGTGCATGAAGACTGTATAGTGTAATATGGTGTCATATTTCTCTTTGACAATTTTATTAACATCGCTCCAGCACTAAATTTTTTTTTGTGTGTGTGTGTGTGTTTGTGTGTGTGTGTGTGTGTGGCACCTCTTTCAGGCGATGAGCGACAAGTTCATCAGCAGCACGGAAAACATGTTCCAGGTGGGCCAGACGGTGGTTGCCAAGGTGACCAACATAGACGAGGAGAAGAGGCGATTCCTGGTCAGTTTGAAAGTGTCGGACATGAGCAAAAGCGAGGAGGAGAACGCAGAACGACTGATCCGGGGTCAGCTGGAGAGGAAGGTCGCCATGGAGATGTTTAGTGGCAGAGGTATGGAAGAGAGAGAAGTGTTATTTAGGTCCTGTGGTATCCACAATGAGTGATGCTGATAATACGCGTATTGCTCAAACTTTGCAGCGGAACTGTGTGTGTGCGCGTGTGTGTGTGTGTTTCATGGTTAAAACTACTGTGAAGTGCCAGCTGTTCTCATATTAATCAGTATATGATACTGAACATAGACAAATACACCAAGAGAAAAAGAAACACAGCTGTTAACCGAGATTCAGTCCAAGTGTAGCTCGGCCAAACTGCGTCTCTGTAACCTCTTGTTTTCTCTACTCTGTTTCGTTTTTTTTTTTTTCCCCTCGCCCCGTCTCCGCGTGCAGGAGACTCTGACGTGCTTCAGCAGCTCTCCTCTGTGTCAGTGGGGGATAAACTGAAGATGACCGTGAGAGAGGTAAAGCAAGACGGCTCCGTGAGCCTGGCGTCCGACCAGCTCAGCGAAGCTACCGTGTTGGCCCCGAGTCACAATGCCGCTGGTGAGCATTGGTTGAATTTTGCGCCACTCAACATAAGCCCCACCTCCAGTGTTCTTTTGGACGGCCTCATCATCTTTCTAGAACATGTTCTCCCCAAAGAAAAGAAACAGTCTTCCACTATGTATTTGTAGGGGCTACAGTCTTTGTTTTGCCAGGTGTAATTCTGAGGTGTGAGTGTGTGTGTGTGTGTCCAACATGTCTTACTGTGAGAGTGCTAACACTCATGCCGCTGGCCTGAATATTTGGGTTTTTTTCACACAGGTGTGAACAAAAGTCCAGGCTTTAAGGTCACTGCTGTGGTTCTTCATGTTGACCCTTTGACCTCTACTGTCTATGTGTCCCTGTCACCCAAGCTAGTGGGCAAGAAGTTAACGGTGAGCGACCACGAACGTGTATGACTTAAAATCATCTACGACCAGGCTCTTAAGTAAATAAGTTGTTTTTGACCGCCACAGAGAGAGCAAGAAATAACTTAGGGAGGGCAAATTTTTCTCCTGCGAAGATAAATAGAGATGACACCAGCCTGTGCTTGTACGTAACTGAAACGGATCTTTGTGGTGTTTTTATTACGTCCTTTTTGTTTGTCTTTGTTATGTTTGCCCAGTTGGAAAAGGACTCGCAACACGAAGCCACCGTGCAGTACGTGGAGAACGAATTTGCTGTCATCTCATTGGCCGAGACCGGTCACCTGACCGTCATCTCGACGACCAGTCACCTGAACGAGACCTTCCGTTTCAAGGCCGAGAAGCTTGCCGTCGGCCGGACCCTGGCCGCGACCGTGACCGATCTGAGCAGCGAAGGTTTGGGCGGCCTTCCCCTCGTGACCTGGGACTTTGACGTCAAACGCGCACGGACCATTTCGGGGAGCAAAGGAGTCAAGCACAAGTACAAAGTGGGCGACGTGGTGACCGGGGCGGTGAAGTCCATTAAACCGTTAAACGTGCTGGTGACCCTGCCGGGCGAGGTCACAGGAAGCGTTCACGTGACGGAGGTCCAGACGTCGCCGAAAGTGGGCAGTTTCCCCACGTCCTCCCTCAAGGTCGGGTCAAAGGTCAAAGCCAGGGTCATCGGAGGTCGGGAAGTCCGCAGCCACAAGTAAGCACTTTAGAGCTCTGCCAACAAATGGTCAAAGCTTGAGTAAAAGTAATTCTTTGGCACAGTTAAATGTTTTCAGAGGGAATTGTTATAAAGAAGTCAAAAATCTCATTTTGTTTTCTTTTCTGTTTCTGTTTTTTTTTTTTTTAGGTTCCTACCCATCTCTCACCCCAATTTTAAAGTCTCCATTCCTGAGCTGAGCCTGCTTCCCAGGTAAAAAAAAAAACCCTGAAGAACTTTAAAGCCTTCTGTAATTTATCATTAATGAAGACCATCTCCTTTTTCTGAACAGGCATGTGTGTGTCTGTGTGTGGTATTTGGGAAAGGAGATCCTTATGGCTCATGTTAACAGGAACATTGATATGATTATGGATCACTCTCATAAAGCATAGGTTACAAACTCATTGAATGCCCATGTGTGTATGTGTGTGTTTTAAGTGAGCTGTGTGTTGTTTTTTTTTTTTTTTTGTCCTGTCACAGTAAACTGGAGAAAAAAGCAAATCTCAAGTCTTTAGATGAGAATCCCAAACTGGACGACTTCCAGCCTGGAGAACAGGTCATCTGCTACGTCTCCACGGTAACCACTCTCGTTATGCTGATTGTCCTGATTAGAGTTCTCTCTTAAAATGGGAGAGTGTGTGTGTGTGTGTGTGTGTTGGGAATAGTTTGTGTGGATGCTGGATATAAGTCAAAGCTTTTTGAATAATTGGCCTGTTCACGGTGGTCTGTAAACAGGCCCTTTTTGATGGCAGTTTTGCGTGGTTACCCTGTGGCCTTTCAGTTCTATGATAAGAACTCTGTTCAGTATCCAATCGGGTCACCTGTTTATCTGTTTCCTGCTTTTTCTCTTCAGTTCCGTGACGAAACCAAATGTTTGGAGGTTTGCGTGACACCCGACATCATAGGAACAGTGGAACTGCTAGCTATGGTTTCCGATCACAAAGTAAGCTGTTTTATCGGTCTCTGGTCTGCTGGGTTTTTTCGGTGAAAATTGTAATTCTGTGCTAACACAGTGATCCAGTGAACCACAGAGTACACTAACAGCCAAAAAATTTTTTCAAAGATTTTTTTTATTTTTCAGAAATCTAAAAGAAGCCATTTTCTCACTACTTGTGTTTCAGGCAGCCAAACGCCCTCAGAAGTTATACAAACAAGGTCAGGCTCTCCAGGCCAAGGTCATTGGGGTCAGTCCCAACACCCCTCCTCGACTTTTCCTCTCTCTCACAGGTAAACTAAGATTACTGAACATCTTAACATAGATTAGGGAACGAAAAAAAAATAAAAACCAACAACAAAAAAGAAACAACACTCTTCTGCAAAATGTCTCTCTCGTTGGTGGAACTTCCTTTTAAATCCCCGAACGGTGCTTTCGGTCAAACTGCGTTCGTCTCCTCGTACCCCGATGCCTTTCTTTTTCTGCTGAGTCATGGTCTTTTTCAATCTCTCCAATGTAATAAAGCCTGCCTGTGTAATCAAAACATTCATCCCGTGCCCTCCCTCCCTCCCTCGCTCCCCGGGGGTCTCTGTTGTGTTTCCTGTGCACGTCGTTGCCGTAGGGATGCACAAGGTGGAGCCGGGAGTGGTTACCCTGGGAATGGTCCGGAAAATAATTCCCAACGTGGGCCTGCTTGTGAAACTCCCGTTCCGAAGCGTGGGCATGGTGTGCATCGCAGACTTGGCTGACTTCTACACGGAGAAACCTCTGGAGCAGTACAAGGAGGGACAGATAGTGAAGTAAGCCTTTACTGACTGCATACAGCATTGTTTTAATTAACCAAGGCTTCGTAGGTTTTTAACGTGTTTGATAAAAATCTTGATCTGAGATACTGGTCCTCCACCTTAAAGGACGTTTAAGGTACATTTTTGTGTGTGTGTGTGTGTGTGTGTGTGTGTGTGTGTGTGTGTGTGTGTGTGTGTGTGTGTGTGTGTGTGTGTGCGTGCGCACGCTCACTTGTTAGGTGCTGTGTCGTGGCGGAGGACAAAGATAAGTTTTCCGTCAGCCTCCGACCATCCAGGTATATCTCACCCTTCACATTCACAACTGACACGCTCACACAACACAAGCATTAGCCAGCAGTGTTAACCAATGTAGCATGTGCTATACCTGGTTTGTATTCTCCGTAGGGTCAAAGGGCAGCATTCCTCTTGAACATAAAAGTCTTGTTGAAAATACATAAATGCTTAAAATATATAAAAAAGAATAAATACGTTTTTCTTTTCCCACTGTCTTTCTTCTGCAGGACCCATCCAGGAATGGGCCTTCCAGTGAGAGACGCAGAGATTCTCTCCGTAACAGACCTCAAAGTCGGCCAAGTCATCAGGGGCTACCTAAAGTCCGTGGGGGACCAAGGCATATTTATATGGTAATGAAATTCACAAATCCCCCCAGTAACGTCGCAGAAATGACCAATTTAATTTTTCTTTTTTGTAATTTAGTTGTAAGGTGTTACAGCTTTAAGTTTCTCTTGCGTACAATGTTGGCTTAGTAATATGGTTCAGATCTGCAACATTGTTTGATATGGAAGCTAAATGTGTCATGTAAAATAAAGTGTGTGTGTGTGTGTGTGTGAAAGGTTGTCGAGGACAGTCACGGGAAGAGTTCAGTTCCAGCACGCGTCTAATTTTTTTGCACACGACCCCAGTGTATACAAAGAACACATTTCCCAGAATGCTCTTCTCACGGCCAAAGTGCTCAGGTAAGACCGTCACACAAAACGGTTAAATGAGTAAACCTCTCTAACCCCCCCCCCCCCCGTGTGCTCTGATGGTGACAGCATTGTCCACAGTACCAATGAGCCTGTTTACAGAGGAAAAGTGTTTTTTGGGGGTTTTTGTTTTGTTTGTTTTTATTTGGTTATTGTTGTTGTTTAATAAATAAATGTTCTGATTAGTGTGGATGAGAAGAACCAGGTGCAGCTGTCACTGCTCCCAGAGGACACTGGGAAGCCGGACGTCCTGCCCGAAACGCTCAAACTGCCGTTACGTCTGAGAGGAGAGGAGAAAGAGAAACGTGATAAAGTGGCCAAGAAGAGAAAGATGAAGGACTCGCCGAAAAAGGTGTGTGTGTGTGTGTGTGTGTGTTTCCATGTGTGTTCGTGAGAGACTAGGAGAATCACATTGAGAAAGAAATGATTCCCTGTGCAGGGTAACATGCTTTAAATTGATTTAGTGTGGGGGTTTTTTTGTTTGTTTGTTTTTCAGGAGGAACCGTCGGAGAAAAAGATGAAAAAAACAAAAAAGTCAAAAGCGGACGGTAACGACAGCGGCGTAGAGGTGTATTTCAGAGAGGAAGAGGAGGAGAGTGAAGAAGAGAAGAAAAAAGAAACTTCAACGGTAACATACGATTTTATGACTATTACAAAAAAAAAAAAAATAGCGCACACACACCACACACACACACACACACACACACACACACACACCTTCTAATCCAGTTAGTTTTCATAAGATGCATTCAAAGAATACATAAATTCATTAATCTAACCTCAGTGTCATATGTGTACTAGGTATAGAGACTGGTCATAACTGCTCTTAACTGTTCATATCTGTGTCTCTGTCTATGCCACATGTCGTAGTGTATTAAAGCCCCATTTTAATGCTTAGTAAACGTGTTATGAATGCTTTATGAATAGGGTGCAGTTTATCCCAGTGCACTAACTGGTGTGTTAAGTTGTTCACTCACCGATGTAGGGGGAGGCAGTGAGGCGAACTGAGATCTTTTTGACAACTTTACACAGATAAGTCAGAGCTTTGTAATAAATCACGTTTCCGTGGCGTTTTTTTTTTTTTTTTTTTTTACCATGTGTGCTCAAGTACTCAGACAAGCTGCAACAGCATTTTTCCAGAAATCCCCCTCTGTCTGAGCGTAATTAAAGTTGATTAGATCTGTTGAGTAACACACTCAGGAAAAATGTATGTAACATCCTGCCTGAATTCGCCCGGCTCTTAGAAAGAGAGAGAGAGAAAAAAAAAAAAGTGAGACCACTAGCATTATTCATCGAATAAAACAAACAAAAGAAAACTCCCTGAGCACTGAGTACGGGAAATGACAAAGCCCTCTTCTTTTTTTTTTTTTCAGTTTCAGTATCGTTTGTCCAATATTACAAGGGCTTGGAAAGTTTTTTTGTTTTGTTTTTTGCCTTCTTCTTCTTTTTTTTTTTGTTTGTTTGTTTCATATCTCCCAATCCACATTTGTTTTCTGTTTTCTGTGTAAAAGTCATGTTCAGTTTGTGAAGAGTGTGAGATGTAACTGACCTGACAGACTGAGGCAGGGCTTAATGAAGGGCTCAGAGTGTAAGGATGCTTATGTGATCTGTGTGTGCGATCTTCAGGTGTTCTCTGTAGTAAAATGTGTGTGTGTGTGTGTGTGTGTGTGTGTGTGTGTGTGTGTTCAGGCCTCGACAGGCCCTGCCAGACTGCAGGTGAGCGCAGGCTTCTCCTGGGATTCTGCACTCAGTACACTTAAACCAGCTGCCTCTGCTAACACACACGACTCCAGCGATGAAGAGGACGAAGAGGAGCAAAACAAGGTAAGGGTGTTACACACACACACACACACACACACACACACACACACACATATATATATTTACAGACACACACACACACACACGCTTTTTTTTTTAACTCTCTTACACACATGCACACACTCTCTCTGTCTCTTTCTGTTCTCCCTGTCTCCTTTTGTCTGACACACACACACACACATACAGACACTTGCACAAATACACACTCTCTTGATCAAAAAGAGATGCACAGCTTCTCAGACGACACCTTTGTGGTATGTCCTCACTGTTTCAGCTGAAGTATGTAAACTTCAGATTCCTGTGGGGAGGGGGGGCACACTTGTAGGGGCTTGTCCTCCCTAAATCATGCATTTAGTCATCTTATTTCACATCCCCTCTCAACCATCCCATCTTCACTCTCTTTTTGTCAACTCATGTACCTTTTCATCCTTTGTTCTCTCCATTTTACCTGTTTCTCTCTCTTCACCATTGATATTAACCTTTTTTACCGTCTGTCCTCCAATTTCCCTCTCTCTCTCTGTCTCTGTGTCTCTCTTTTTCTCTCTCTCTCTCTCTCTCTCTCAGCCTGAGAAGCAGTCTCGTAAAGAGAAGGAACAGGAGAAGAAGGCGGAGGAGAAGAGGTTGTCTCAGTTGGAGGCGGAGCTGATGGATCCCGAGCGGAGACCTGACAGCGCTGCGGCATTTGAGCGACTGCTGCTCAGTTCTCCAGACAGCTCTCTGATCTGGCTCCAGTATATGGCCTTCCACCTGCAGGCCACCGAGATCGAACAGGCCCGGGCCGTGGCCGAGAGAGCCCTCAAAACCATCTCCTTTAGGTCTGTGTGTGTGTGTGTGTGTGTGTGTGTGTGTGTGTGTAAGAGAGGGACTGAGAGAAACATGCATAGGAGGAGAAATTGAAAGGGTCACAAGGAGAGAGATGAAGAGGGGGGAGTGGAATTATGGGATACCTAGAAAAGAGACATCTAAAGTATAAGTACAAAATCCCTCAAGGCCATTTGCTAGTTTTCAGTAATTCTTTTGGTGTGTGTGTGTGTGTGTGTGTGTGTGTGTGTGTGTGTGTGTGCGCGCGCGTGCGTGTGTGTGTGTGCACATAAGCATATTCAAACGATTCCAATGCTTTTTTTTTTAAGTGTTATTTACGTAACTCCTTTTTAACGCCGTTTTGTCGAGGAGTTGCTGATTCTCATTCTAGAACGTTTGCACTGTTGAGGCGCCGCATGCTTAATGTTCCGTCCTCCCTTAGAGAGGAGCAGGAGAAGCAGAACGTGTGGGTCGCGCTGTTGAACCTGGAGAACATGTATGGAACCGAGGAGAGCTTGCAGAAGGTGTTTGAGCGCGCCGTGCAGTTCTGCGAACCTTTACCCATATACCAGCAGCTCGCAGACATCTACACCAAATCCGACAAGATACAGGCAAGTCACCTCTAAAAGACCTGATGCCTCTGCTGCACTGTTAACTCAGAATTTCTTTTTATATTTTTTTATTTTTTTACAGTTTTGGAAAGAATGAATTGTGTTTATACAAAAAAAGACAGTGATGAGAAAGTTGAAATGAGAACGCTTCTCGTGGATTTGTTCAGGGCAGCTCTGGCTTGGGGTTAGTATCGGGGTGGCCTGTTTTTTTTTTTTCGATGAGTCGCAGAGAGCGGAAGATGACTTCTCTAAACGCCGGTCGCTGGATGAGCCAATCTGACATCACTGCTGTTGTGTGGCAGTGTCCTTCATTCAACTCTCAGTTTTCAACTGATGAGAAAGTTCAGTCGGTCCTGAAAATAACCATTTTTCCTGTGTGTGTGTGTGTGTGTGTGTGTGTAGGAGGCGGAGAACCTGTATAAAAGCATGATCAAGCGTTTTCGGCAAGAACAGGGAGTGTGGCAGAGTTACGGCACGTTTCTGATTCGTCAGGGCAAGAGTGACGCTGCCAGTGCTCTCCTACAGAGGGCGCTCCAGAGCCTGTCCACCAAAGAGCGTAAGAAATGCGTACTACACACTTCTCCTTTACAAATGACTTTTTGACTGTTAGCACACATAAAAACACTCAAAACAACACTTGTCATGATAGCACTGGACATATGTATCTAACGGAGGGTTTAGGAATCCTTTGAATACTATTTACCAAAAAAAAAAGAACCCACTTTGACCAAGATTAACACACATGTTTTAAGCCAAACCTACTCCTTCAGAGATAGCAGAATACGCTTGATGCTATTGTAGGGGCACTAAACAGCTGAAGACCTTGAGAGACTTAAGGTGTGACCTTGACTAGCTATTTCAAGCTAATTCTCCTCCAAAGCCTCACTGTAGAGCTCTACCCTTGACCTCTCTGCATTTTTCCACTCTTTAAATGCTGCTTGAAAAAAAGTTGAAATATGAAATCTTTTTCTGTGGGTTTTTTTTTTTTTTTTTTACTTTCCCCTACAGATGTGGACTTGATAGCCAAATTTGCTCGACTGGAGTTTCAATACGGAGATAAACAGAAGGCCAAATCGATGTTTGATAAGATTCTGACCAGCTACCCTAAACGAACTGATCTGTGGTCAGTCTTTATTGACCTGATGGTGAAACACGGCACTCAGAAGGAAGTCAGGTAGGATCACCTCACAAGAACAGGAGAGCACTGAGCACTCAGCCAAAGTAACCACGGCGATAAGACTCCTCGTGTTTTCCTAATCAAAATTCTTAGAATTTAGAATGTCTGTGATTGCACACACAGGCCCTGTCAGCAGTGGGTAGTGAATTTAATCTCTGCATTTGTCCATCCTTTACACACCAGTAGTGAACACACACACACACACACACACACACACACACACACTAGGAGCAGGAGCAGTATGCCTGCACCGGGGGGTAGTTGGGGGTTAAGTGCCGTGGATGTTGCAGGAAGGGACAGCAATGACCCTCCGGTTCTCTAACCATCAGGCCATAGCTGCCCACACAGAATGCTTTATAAATGTAATCAGGAAAGGGTGTGTCAGCCCTTAATCTCATTGTACTTGTGCAGTGACTGTTGTGCAATGACAGTAAAGACATTCGATTTGTTAACACACATGCTTCGTGCAACCGATGTCTCGGACGTTTGGCTGTGAGGAATAGCTGTCAGCGCAGCAAACGTATCGGAAATCACAGATGACGTTTGAAGTCATTAAAATGGGGAAGGGAGATGGTAGTTGAAACATCAGTCAAACCAAATAAGAGTTTTTTTTGTTTTTTTTTTAAAAAATGTGCAATCTGTTTTTCTCTCTCTCTCAGGGATCTGTTTGATCGGGTGATCAACCTGAGCGTGGCCGTGAAGAGGATCAAGTTCTTCTTCAAACGTTACCTGGAGTACGAGAAGAAACACGGCACTCCGGAGAGCGTACAGACTGTTAAACAGAAAGCCCTGGAGTACGTGGAGTCCAAGGGAGCAGATGCATCCAGCTAGAACCTGCTGATTATCTCACGCACACACACACACACACACACACACACACACACAAACAACACACACCCTTGGACAATAACAATGAGTGTTTGCACACACCGGCGTGATGACATGCGATACGTTTGGTTCTTGCTGGCTCCTGGATTTTTTTTGGAGACGTGATGCTGTTGGTTTGTCTGTGTTTGTCCTCATTTGAGAGGAACATGAAGATTGTGAGATGAGTGTCTCCATGAATGGGAGAACTGATCCAGTATTGTAACTTTTTTTTTTTTTTTTTTTTTCTCCTTCATCTTTTTCAACTGTATCAAAACGAGAAACGCGACCAATGTAATGTCAGTTCGTTATCCAAAAACTCATCTGAGAGACAAAGATAATTTATGCTGAAAAACAAATATGTTTTTGAGTTTCTTGAACTCTTTCTCCCTTAACAGAAAGTGAAAATGAACCCACGCAAATGAGTCAGATGTCAAGTTTTGTATTAAAGTGGTTGATGTATATGCGCTCACCCTTGTGTTTACATTCATCTCGCGTGATCGTATCTGTGATCTGAATCACACCTGTAAAATTCGACTTAATGCACCAAAAAAAAAAAAACATTGACATTTTATTTAAAAACATCCAACAATACAAAAGGGGTCATTCTTATGCCCGGGTTACATACTTATTAATAAGGAAGAGATTTAAACTGCTGGTTACTAATTCACATACTTATCTTTTCTCTTTGAAGCACTAAAACAAGGCCTGCAGAGAGACCTATAGTACCATTCATTGACTACATACTTAACCTAATATTTTTTGAGGGTCACTGAAACGTTACACTGTCAATAAAAGCCACAGATCTCTCTCTCTGTTATACTTTAACTGCCCTTTTTTTTATATAGCATTAACATTATATGTGAGGCCAGTTTCGGGCTCACGGGTTTCGGTGTCGGAAATGCTCGCGTGTGTCGGTTGCCGTGGGAAACACCTGAGCGCTTAGGAGACGTTCGCCTCCTTTTGAACTCTGACCTGGTCCAGAGTCGCTCGTCGGAGATCTCTTGATTGACACCGTCTGCTCAGTGTTACAGCCGAGGGGAGGCGAGAAAAAAGTGGGTTTCTTTCTTCTTTCTTTTTTTTTTTTTCCTTTGCTTTGACCCGTCTGGTGTCGGTTCTTCAGTGGCGTTTAGCCGTCTCAGCCCACCAAATGATGTCTTTGGAGGTTTAATAATCCTCTTTAGCACAACTATGTGATAATATATGCATCCACCAATCGTACGGTCTTTGAGAGGTCCGTGTGTCAAATGCCTCCAATGAGTTCGACAGGTCCAATGTTATTTGTCCCCCAGAGACCGTCCTGGAGACATGTTGTAAGGTTAAGCCCTCCCCGCCGTGGCAGTTCTGGAGGGTTTTTTTTTTTGTTGTTTTTTTTTTTTTTTTAAGTGGGTGATGGGTGTTAAGGTTTGGCCCTCACACCTCCTCAGGGTCTTGGGGTCCTTCAGCTCCCCTTGGGGTCTCCTCGTTATGCAGCCTGAGGATGGGCTTGTTACACATGGGGCAGACGCTCCTAATCTCCAACCATTTCAACAGGCACCTGCCACCAAGATTCACAAAGCAACGGTTAACATCTGAAAACACTCTAAACCGCCTTTAGAAAACGTTTGACGGCCAATGATAAGCGTACGTCACAGCCAGGTTTAGATACGATGACACGATCAGTGAGATGAAATGAGTGATTGGTGCAAAGCAAAAGTACTGTCTCTTATTTCCTTTTTTTATTATTTAAGATTGGCTGTAATATGCTTGTGGCAGTCTACGTAGCACTATTTCAGCTATAGCTGTGCTTTATTCAGCTTTATTGAACAGTAAAAGTTTTACCTCTTTCTCGTTTGGCACTGTTAGATCATCTATATAAACCTCATGCGCTCTTCTATCTGTTAAAACGTGGACCTTCGTTAGTGCTGAATCACACTTACTTCTTATGGAAGGTGTGTGAGCATGGACAGACTCCAAGTTCGTCTCTGGTTTTGAACTCCTCCAGACACACTGCACAGGGCTGCTGCAAAGAGAGCAGGAGGAGGGCAAACGGCTTCAGTTTCATATCTGCCTGCACTCAAAACAGTATCGTTATATCCCCCTTATCGCTCGTGGCGTGTCACGCTCTAGAACCTTCCACCGCCAAATTCCACAGATTGAACACCGTGGGACGGCTGTGTAGAATACTGAAGAAGAGCGACCTGTGTGTTAATTTTTCTCTGTTTATCGATGACTGGTTTTTGTTTTTGATTTGTTTTTGTTTTCTTTAAAACTGGTTTTTACCAAAAGAGGTAAAATACCGGCTTCAGGGATGACTCGATGTGTGCGAATTTGCTTATTTATTTACTTTTTTTACGGATCAGCGTTGTGGCCTGAACAACATAACACAGCGCTGAATCCAAGCTCAAAAAGTGATACGTGTTCAAAGGTATCTTTATCTAAAAAAAAACCCCCCAAAACTCCTCTATAACATATTGTTCTCCATATCTTTAGAATGATTCGGATTAATAATCAGGTACGGTTACGATATCATTCAGTCCGTTAACCTCACCAGCTTTCACCCTGAGCGTACACAGCCGTATACGCTATAACTTTAACTGTGCGGCGTGTACTGGTGTGAAATTTCCACATAAGGAAACAGATATGAGGCAGACAGGATGCCTCTGTGACGTGTCAGAGAGAGAGAATAGTTTTTTGGTTAAAAGCCACATCCGAGATTCAGACTTACTCCAAGCAGACTAAGCTTCTTTCCTGCCCCCTTTAAAACCACCTGGTGAGAAAGAGAGAGAGAGAGAGAGAGAGAGAGAGAGAGATGAGAATTGTTGTATATAACAGTATTTCTACATGAATTAAAATAAGTGTTAAATGCACCCTGAACGGTCGGTAAATACGAAGCTTCCAGTGGAAGATGTATACACACACACACACACACACACACACACATGCTGGTAACACCGCACCAGTCTGCTCTCTCTATAAATATGATGAAGGTTATGCATACAGAGATGGATTGGGTTTCACAGTTAAGCTTATGTTGTATTTATATCTGTTGCACTAAGACTGATGAACACACAAATGCGCGTATGCTTTCTGTGTGTGTGTGTGTGTGTGTGTGTGTGTGTGTGTGTGTGTGTGTATGGTTGTACCTCATTGTAGCTGTACTGCTCCCGAGGGACTTGTTGCTTCAGCCTAGAAAGACGTAAACAAGATCAGTCATACATCCTGTGTTTACCGCGTGTGTGAGTCATTGTGCCAGAGTGCAGAGATTAGAGTGACCTTGGCGAGCGCTGGACTTGTAGAATCGTCTGAGTCACTCACTCATGCACTCATTCAGGTGAGCCTATGTCCGGTCAGTGTCACGGTGAGAATAAAAGTGCAAACACTTCCTTAAGGCTAGATAGGTGTGTTCTGTCATAGATATTTCATGTGTGTGTGTGTATGTGTGTGTGGTCAGTCTCACCTAAACAAATAGCAGACACTAACTTATGGACAGATACAGGTGAGTGTGTTTCTAACAAGTGTCAAGGTAAAGATAAAAGTGCAAACACTTCCTTTTAGCTTAAGACTCTAATGGAATAGAGTGTGCGTTTGTGTGTATGTATGTGTGTCTGTGTGTGTGTAGTCTCACTTGAATAGATATAGCAATCACTCACTCGCAGACACATGCAGGTGAGCGTGTTTCTAACAAGTGTCAAGGTAAGACTTAAAGTGTGAATCCTTACTGCTAGTGGTACACTGCATATGTGTGTGTGTGTGTGTGTGTGTGGAGTCTCACCTGAACAGATAGCAGCAGAAGATAACGCTGAGCATGAAGATGAAGAGACCAATGCCCAGTACAATGACATACACGTTAAGGGGAAGGTGGTAACTGCCCTCGGACGTCATCTCGCAGTTGGAACACTGCAGTCCTAGACTACAGAAGCAGCCTGGCTAACACACACACACACACACACACACACACACACAAACCTGCATGAGCCAGCGCTGTAAGGATCAATTTTGATCATAAAACTCAATGCAAATATTTGGAGAGGAAAAGCGAGGCCTTTTTGGCCAATGTCCCCCCCCCCCCCCAGCGCCAAACAGGGCCTGGGTAATTAGCCATGCACAAAGCAAACATGGAGGACCATGGCACCACCCCCGCCAAACCACCATCTGGCCTTTAGAGATGGGATAGAGGCAGCTGGTGTGTGTGTGTGTGTGTGTGTGTGTGTTTGAGGTGAGGGCACTCCATTCAGACATTAGCATTGTGAGAACACAGTGCCAGACATCAACCTTAAAACTGTCAAAAGTGAGCAGCGTTAGATGATATTATAAACATAAGGGCACACAGACCATTACACGCCAGTGGTCTGAGGAAGTGTGAAACTTAAAAAGAGTGTGATGGGGGGGGGGGGGGGGTGTTGCAGCTTACACAGGGATTACAGTTAAACCCTGTCACTCTATTGTGGGGGGTTGAGGTGCACTTTAGAGAATAGGCTCTTTATAAGAAAGGAGGAGGCGAGTGTCATAGTATTCATGCAATTTGTGAGGACTCGTTATGCTATAGCTAAATGCCAAATTCAAGTGTCAAAGGTCAAACTAACTGAACAAAGGCAGGCCCATACAAAATACATTCCAGACAACCATTAGGGCATTATTATCTGAAAATGTTATATCTCAAAGTGAAACAAATTTTAAGCAACAAATTTTATATGAGTTTCCTCAGAGGGCATGAGTCCTTATTCCATTCAAACACTAAATGTTAAATTGCAATTTTGCCCTTTCACTTGTCTTAAAAGGCAAAGAGACATACGATTATTCCCTGAAACATATATGCATATTGACATGTTATTTAAGTTTAACAAGAAGCAATCCAGGTCATTTTATAACTTAGAAAGGTCTGTAAGACTACTCACCGTTACAACATTGGAATGGTCGCATGTAATCTGACTCTCAGCGCTGGTACTGTAAATTCTGTTCCTGTCAGAGAAGAACCCACGCACGGGAAAGGGGCCAAACCAATAGCTTTGCTCCCCTACCTCTCAGTCAAACCCTGCCAGACTCTGCCCAACTCAATGCCAGTGATCCACAGAGGGTTCCGAATTCCAGTTCCAAAATCTAAAGGTTCCAATGTTTCGATCCAGAAGATTCCGAATTCCGAATTCCAAAATTCTGTTGCTTTAAAGATTCAGCAGACAAAAATCTTTTTTCTTTGATGATGTTTATCTAGACCGTTGAAGCTCATTCGCATGTCCTTAGTTTTTTAGTTATCAGTGTCGAAGCACAAAAGGTTCTGGGCGTTCTCACATTTAAGGCTGTCGACATCACTGTTAACCTTTTTTTTTTTTTTTTTTTTTTTAACAAAGACACAGACAACTGTTTCTTGCCCTTGGTATTCCTAATAGGTCAGAAAATCGATGTGCCAAGACACAAACTATCAGTACGTGTTCGATATTGTCAAAACAACAACATCAACAACAACCACAAATGTCATTCTCCAAGATTTTTTTTTTTTTTTTGTATGTCGAGGGGAAAACCTTGAAAAGAAGATGAGTTACTTTCCAGTCTCCGAAATGTTGAAACAACTGTTCAGAACGTCAGGATACCAGGTCCTTACTCCGCTGAGATGGGCTTTGTCCTCCTCTCCAGCGGTTTTTCCACAAAAGATTTTGACAAGCCTCCTGTTCTTTGATGTCATCTCCTTCTTTCAATCCTCTTCCTCAATTCATCTCTCTTTCTCGTTCTCGTTTTCTGTCTCTCTCTCTCTCTCTCTCTATTACAAATGGCTGATCTTGTTGGGGTTGTCCTCATCCACTGAAAAGACGGATTCCTCTCCCCCCCTCCCAAAAAAAGAAAAAAAAACACACAAAAAAAAAAAAATCAAACAAAAGCCAGGACCGCACACACAGCACTTCCCTGGCCCTCAAGCTGTGATTGGTATTTTGCTAGTGCGTGTGTGTCTGTGTGTGTATGTATGTATGTAACTGCGTAAGGGTGTGTGTGTGTGTATATGCGTGTGTGCGTTGTGTTTATGTGGGGGAGTATTTTTCTCTCTGCCTGAAACCATCTGCTCTCTCAATCCTTCCTGCGAGAGAAAGACGTAAAAAAAAAAAAAAAAAATTACCGATAGCTGAGGCTAGATTTCTGCGATCGGTTCATTCTCCTTGTTCCTTCTTGTTTCAACCCCCTGGTAGCCGAAGGAGCGTCATTCCAGTCTGCCCAGTGCCATTCCCAAGCCTCTCTTTTCTTCCCGTCTGTGCTCCCAGCTCCTAGCCTCAGTTTGTAAACAGATCTCCGCTCATGTGATCTCACATTTGCCTCGCAACTCCGCTCACCCACTCTCTCTCCCTCCCTCCCCTTTCTCTTCCCCTCCTCCAATCTCTCTCTTCCTCTCTTTTTTTTTCTCTCTCTTTACGTGGCTCTCGCTGTCTCCTTCCTGCGTTTCTCAACCGTTTGGGGGGGGGGGGGGTGACAGCATTTCTGCAAATAGAGATTGACCTCTCTCTCTCTCTCTCTCTTTCTCTTTCTCTTTCTCTCAGATGGTGACGTAGGGGCAGCTGTAGTGTTGACGAAGTGAGACTGGCTGCATGTGTTGTGCTGCAGTAACAACACTGATGAACGGAACAAAAGCAGAGAGAGAGAGAGAGAGAGGGAGAGAGAGAAGCATGGGGGCAGGGAAAAGGTTCTGTCACAGTGACAGCAGTTGTGTCTGTCAGAACCCTGCAGTGTGTGTGACAGAGGTCAGACAACATTGTGTTTGCTTTGATATGGGGCTGACAACAGGATACACCGCCCTTCATTTATTTGTCTTGCTGCTACTGATGGAGGGAGAGAGAGAGAGAGAGAGAGAGAGAGAGAGAGAGAGGAATGATCTATCTTGTTAAGGGAAAGCTGAAACAAAGACATCTACCACCCACCTCCCAACATTAGTGAAGGATTCTGTCTCACCAGGAGACAACAGTTGTTAAACTTTAGTCTGTGAGCTAACCTTGTCTCTCTGACAACCAACCAGTCTAGTTTCAGCTGCCTGGCATATTTGAATAGATGAGCGAGTTCATCTGCATCAAGGAAAACACATATTTCGCAGCCAGTTGGACAGGGGTTCATCAGAATCACATTTATTTAACATGGATATCAAATGTCCGTGTGTATTTAGTGTTCAGGCAAATTGTCTGGACCTCTCATTAAATAACACATAACACATTATACAGACAGGACCTTAAAACAGTGCTCACAATGAACGAATGGATAAGATATGCAGCAATGCAGTGTGTGTGTATCATATACATAATATACAAATCTAACCATGATTAACCTACATCTGTCCTCAGACGTTTGAGATACAGGGGACATGCGCTCTGATGTTACGCACAATAATTTCTTTTGAAAGAGTATCTCTCAGAACTGGCGTATCTGCATTCTTTCTTCTTCGAACATCAGCACAATAGCCAAACAATACAATAGTAATAACTGTACGCTGAAAATACACGGGTGTCAGGTGGGAACGTATTGATGCAAATGGTGTTATTTTAAGTTATTTTCTTTGCACCTTAAAACCTTTTTTTTTGGGGGGGGGGGGGGGGGGGGGGGGGGGGGATAAGAATAAAAACAAAACGTTGCTTTTTTTTGTGACAGCAAAGGAGAGAATGCCCTCTGCTGGAGTTTGGAGGAAAAACAAATCATAAACCCATATCTCCAATTCCTTTTTATCACAGCGACACAGATGCGCACGCGCGTGCACACACACACACACACACACAATTCACTGTCAAACCAAAAGGAGGGCACTAAAGTAAGAGAGATATGTTGCAGTTTAAATATACATAGGGCCTACAACAGATGCAAATGGAATTTCATCGCCAGTATGTCAGTGAACTCAGACTCCAATCACCTTGTTGTGTCCTCATTTGTGTAATGGCAAAGACTGAAATAGACATTAGAGAAAGAAATGTCCTAACACTTCACTCATAAGCAGCATTAAATGTTTACACTGTTTGCAGTATGAAATGTTTATAATGCCTTCTACAGTGTTCATGTGTCATTATGAGATATTTTGGAACAGCTGAAAAATATCCTGGTAAAGGCCACAGTATATTGTTAGCTAATCATAAAACATAAGATAAGACATTACATGACATTTCCACATGTTATTACAAAAAGTCATTTTAAACTGTATACTTTTCACTTGAGGCACAGCGCACAGTTAAGGGAGTGCAGTATATTTGATGTCTTTCTATCATGTTTGGATGTTTTGTTGACTTTGGATGCAATAGTCTGGCTCTAACAATGGTGAGGCTGAAGAAATATGACACTGTGTCTGTTGGACAACGTCCCACAACATACAGTGCAATCAAAACTCGACAACAAACTCAACAACAGTCGGGTAATGCTAACGCTAAGCGACTAGCGCAAATTAGCGAATGTAATTGTTGCAGGCCCGCCATCCCTCATTAGGATAAGTGGCTTTGAAAATGAATGAATGAATGAATGAATTGTTGCAGGTCATACAATGTCAAAAAAGCAAAATGAAACTCTTATTCATTTATTGCTCTGCTGTATATACATAAAATATCAGTCACATATTTAAATTCACAGTACCACAGCATATTAAAGCTGTTAGATAGACAGATTATCAACAATATGTTCATACAAGCTAAGACTCAGAGCATTGCCTCTTATTCCTATATGAATATCTCAGAGAACTCCAATCTCTTTGGCGGCTACGTATGCTGCAACTTTTCTACAATGTCTATTTTTGGACCTGGCCACATTTTGGATATCACCTCCTTTTCAGTCTCTCGGGCCCAAATTATCACTGGATAGTTAGATATTGTGGTCCATGCCATTGGAAAAGCAACGAACAAATAAATATAATCACACTTTACTGTAATACACAGCCCATTCTTTCTTTTGAATGCTATCTTCATGATGTGCGTGACCGTTTATGAGGCCGTTTTGGCCGGTGCTAGCGCTAATGTTAGCCTCCCCGCTGACGTCGTACTTTCGTAAGCTAAGGGCTGGCTTGCAGGTATGCCAGTTCCACAGCACTTTATTCATGTCATCCTGAGCCCGTATACCCAGCAGTTTGTCTTCATCACTCTTATGCCTGTCGTCGTCATCATCATCGTCGTCGCTGTCGTCTGAGCGCTGACGGTGGAAGCTACGCATTTCGCCACTGATGCTCTCGAAGTACTGCTGGATGCAAACTTTAGCGAAACTCTTAGCGTGTTCCGTGCAGGTTTCATCAAACATCTTGCGCTCAATGTCGATGTAGTGAGACCAGTATTTGGTCTTGAGGAATGCAGCTTGTGTGAAGCAGGGTCTAATGGCTCTGATCATGAACGCTGTGAGGGTGATGAGAAGGAGGAAGAGCCATCCAAAGGCCTATGACACGCAGAAGAAAGAGAAAGAGAAGTAATTAACCATCTTTGCATAAGGCAATTTCAGACCACAACCAAATTAATTTGTATATCTTAGCTGTTGGATACTCTCTCTCTTGGGAAACTGTGATATCCAGAAGGGCTTTAGTTAAAGAGAACTTCAACAACTCCTTGAGTTGAGGAGGACCCTACGCAGTTTCTTGTACATAATCCCTATTTGCACAGTTGAGAGCCTTTGACAGCCTTTAACCATAAGCACTTACTCCTCTAGAGACTAAGAGTCCTCTCAAACATGTCCATGGATCATTTAATATGTTTTGAATAAGATCTGCAGTTAGTCTGCGGCCAGGAAAGAGATAACAGAGACCATTGCATTGTATGACATATTTGCACATGCGAAGACACTTCATGCCGTGGACCTCCAAGAGACTGATTATACAATCTGTACAAACGAACGGCTGGATTATCTCACCTGTGACACACATCGGAGGTACCTGGTTGCTGCCTCTCTGGATAAAACATCTTGTCCATCAAATAAGTGCTTACATGGTATTTTAGCCAGAAGCCTCGTGAGATCCTCCTCAGAAAATCCACTGGTGTTTCCAAACTGGGATACTTCCAGATCCATACTGTAGGCACAGAGAAAGCTCTTCCCGTCCATTAACGTCACAGTAATCCAAACAGCAGGTGCTATCAACGAACGCTGAGAGATGGAACAAAACATGTATCGGAGCACCGTTGGGTCCTTCCCACGCTGGCCCAGTGGCCGCCTCCACTCTTCCGCAAGCATCGATACGTTGTTGTTTAACACGAAGCCAAGAAGGAAAAACCAAATCGGTGGGATCACTAACATGCCGATCCCGTAGCTGTAGTTATACTCTGGCATACACGGGCAGTTGAACTCAAAGGACGAATACAGCTGAGCACTCGCAAGTGCCATTATGCCGCAAATACCGTTCATGAAAGACTCTTGGTTAGACTGGAGAAACTGGAACATCATGCGAAATTTATCCATTTTTTGGCTCGTGGAAGTCTGTCTGTGTAAATATAATTTCAGGTGAATTCATTCAGATTAAGTTCAACATTAAAATTCTAAGGCTTTTAACCCGGGACTTTGCATGACTTTAACTTCTGTTTGTGGCCCTCGGTTAATGTCAGCGTTCAAATGTTGTGTCGCACTTATTAGGCCTCGGGGTAGTGTGACTCAAAACAAGCCTCATCTTAAAGTGTTTGTAAAATTGCAATCAAATCTTTAAAACATTATAGTAAACATATAAAGGTAAATCAGCTGAAAAGTAAGGTTGCGCCTACATACCTTAAAAACTGTGAAAGTGCAAACACATACAGAAAATACTGAAACTTTAAAATAAGTTTGTCCAAGTCATCACATTGTTACAGTCTACCAGTCAGAACAAATGGCTTTCCTTACCTCAAAATATATGTATTATTTTCCCAACAGTGGTAGTGTGAACAAACCGATCTGAATTCAGGTGTTGTTCCGTGATGTTATGTTAAATTGGATAAGACATTTCTCAGCGCTGTGTTAAATTTGGCTGTCCTGGGTACTTAGTGCCTGAATTCTAAATGAATCAGCATCGTTCCAGCGTGGGACTGGGAAAAAAAAAAAGAAAAAGAAAAAAAAGATCACATTCTGTCACTCAGCCCCTCCCAACAAACAAACACACAGACTCTCAAACATGCGCACACCTGCTCCATTGTGACGTAACCATTTGTCCTGATTTTTCTATAGCTCCAAAAACACAAATACAAATGTTTTGTTTTGTCCCCTTTCTGTTTCCCATATCAGTCGCATCTGCCACTTTATGATTGACCTGATATGCTGACTTTTGTGGGGGGGAGAAAAAAATCAGCTTTGTAATTATCACATCTGCCTGGAAAACAGGAGACTCTCTTATTTACATACCTGCTGTAACCATGGAAATGCAGGATAGGTTGCTTAGTGCATGCAAAGGCACTGTCTCACCACATTCAAACGATCTCAGATTCACCCGTGGCATTTGTCACTTGTTTCAGAAGCAAACTGTGTTATTCCTTAATAGAGCACAGTTATATAAATAAATCTACTCCAAAGCCTACCACCTGTGTGTAATCAAACACATTTCTTGATTAAATCTATTTTCAGCAACATCATTCGCGTGACGTACTGGAAAAAGACATTGGTAGCAGCTGTTCTGCATATTCTTACGTAAAAAAAAAAAAATCAAAGAAGACACTATCTACATCATAGCATTCTACTCTTCTAAGATTGTTCTGAGTACAGCAATAAACAACACTGCACTGCTTTAAATAAGTACAGGAATAGCGAATAAACAGCATTTCTCTTATGTTCATACAACCGAAAGTTTTGTGACCTTGAATGGGCCTTCACAGGAGAGTTTAAAGCTGCAAGGTTCTTTTTTTTTTTGTTACAACAGAGAGGAAAGAGGTGCTCTTGGGCAGGGTATGCAGGAAGTGTGCTGTCAAAGACCGTCTGTATCTGACAGGCAACATCCTCTACAGAAAGAGAAACAGCGTGCAGGGGTGACCTACGAAAAAAAAAACAACTTTCCCCCGACTTTTTCTTTTTCAGGTCTGTTATCCAACGATGGCCCTCGATCTTTGACTTCAAATTCACTATTATTGCAAGTAAGTGTTTCTTTCATGTAACGCACCTTTGATTATTAGAAAAGAGAAAGGATGAAATGTGTTTGAGGGCATGATTGAGGAAGTTACCTTTTCACCGCTACCAGGAACTGATGTTTTATACAGAGGATGTATCATATGCTTAGTTCACTACAACGAACTGAAGTTTTACTGGAAATGCTGATAAATCGGTTGCACAAATATGTTGCACCATGTTCCCTTGCTTATCATCAAACTGTTTACTCTGCTAAACTGGTAATCTTTGAGAGGAAACCAACAAAAAAAAAAAAGGTCAAGATAAGGTACTATCAAACATCATTGTGAATGGTAGTCAGCTCTTGTTTTCAGTGCAAACTGATACATACATACACACATACATATATATATTATAGATATAGTACGAGTCAAAAGTTTGGACATACTCTCCCATTCATATTCATATATATATCAGTTTACAAATCAAATGCTCTTATGAGATGGTTGTAAATCTTTATGTTACAGCAGGGACGCTTTCCGGGATGGAGGACATACTTCTTCGTGTCATGGTAGTGGTGGTGGGTCTGCTGCTTCCCAGAGAGGACATGGTCAATTGGGAACATGATGGTGATGTCATAATGAACATGCAGGAGCACAAAGAGATGCTGCAGACAGAAAGGTCAAGACTGGAGCAGGAACCGCATTCTGTTGCCATGGAGCCATTGCGTACGAGGCCGGAAGTGTTTCAAAATCACCCAGAGCTGTTAGAGGAGGAGTCAGAAGTGTCAGATTTTCACAAGAAACCGCAAACAGTAGAGAGTGAGTTGCCACAAGCACAACACAAACTGTCAAAAGAGAACTGGAACCAGGGGGCATTGCCAACTGAGAGGTCTATTTTGGAAAGTGATGTATCTGAAGGGGCTAAAATGGACCAGAGGCTGCCAAAACTGCCAGAAACGGTCAAAGATCAGAATGAAATACAGGTTGACTTTGTCAAAGAAACTTCTACCACAAATCAAGACGTTTTACCACATGATGTAGACTCCTCTCGTGTCAGTCGGGAAGACCCGCAGATGGGCCAAAATCCTCAGGAAGGGCACCTGAAAACAAGTCATCAGAAAGAGACTCTGGTGACTGAACAGGAATCTGTTGGGTCCGGTGGCGTCTCACAAACTGATCAAGCATTTTTGCAGCAATCACAGGAGGGTCAGCAGTTAAAGGGCAATACAGGCAGCAATCACAAAGAGCAGACGCAGAAGACCGATACAAAGCATCCAATGCCAGAAGAGAACACTTACTGGTACTGGTACATTTGGAATGCCTACTCCCTGATGTCAGTCATCCGTCTCTTCAAGTGGTTTCTGGGACGAAGGCTGAAGAAAGAAACTGTGAAAAACAAAAACATCTTTGCTGAACTGAGTGTCCCTTCCAAAATTTCCCTTCCGGATTACATGTATCTGAAACGTTTTTATGACTGCTGTATACAGTCTTCCTCACAAGAAAGGGTGTGTGTGTTTATGGAGGGTTTTGCGACTGACCTTTTGGAAGCTCTAAGAAACACCACTGACAAAGCAACTGACATGCACTTTGAACCGTTCGTTCCTGTAGGAAGCTTGTGTGAGTTATGGGCCACAGGGAAGACTCTAGTTTGTGACATGTACGTTCCCCTCATTCCTCCAAAGCCTTACATGTTCCAGTGTCAGCTCCGGAATGATAAGAGGAATGGTGTTTCTTTAGACCCCCAAGGCTTTAGCAAAATCAAAGTGATGAAAGGTGGGAGTTCTCAGAATGGCTGCCCATGTAGCAGCGGCACGCTAGAAGATGACGACTTTCTATGTCTGCTTCACCCTCATGATGAAAAAGACAACATAGTTGTAGATGCCACGGATGGTCCTTTCTGCGAGGACAGCACACCTTACCTGGCTAAAGGGAAAGTTGTAAAATGGTTCAGGGCGGCTGTTCGAAAAGCGTGGGGTGAAGTAAGTCACAAATATGACCTTGAACTGATGTTCCGCCACCATGACGCCCCTGGTGCTCTAAAGGTCCGTTTTCGGTCGGGGGAGATGATTCTGTTCAACGTCACACCCGTGGTGAAAATCAAGGACACAGATGTGTATCTGCTCTCTCATCTCTCGTCACTGAAAGATGATTCGCCAGACAACACATGGCCCATGTCTTTTGCCAGTTATGAAAGGGCTCTTCTTCAGCACTTCGGCAAGAACCTTCCGGAAGATTCATGTCACATTCACAGTCTACAGATCCTGTCTTTCCTGCATAAAAAGCAGATAGCTCTATCGGGGAAATGTGGGCTAACAAGCTATCACCTTAAGAATGTTTTACTGCATCTGCTCTTAGCAAAGGAGCCTACAGAATGGCAGCCCCACAATTTGACTAGTAGGGTGCATGACATGCTAAGCTACCTCCACCACTGTCTTCAAGTCAAAGAGCTTCCACATGCTTTAGTAGGGAACAGTCTTGTTCCAAGTGAAGTTGAGTTCCCTGTCGAGTTCCGCAAGGCAAAACCGATCAATGCTTTCTACCATCTCAAGTTGAAGCAAAACTTGTACATCAGAACTGTCAAGCATTTTCAGGAGATGGTCAGAAATACCCCAGTGCTCATACACGAGTATGTTTCACACAAAGATAGCTATAAATGGCCTGGCTTGTAAAAACAACATATGAAGTTTGGTGGCAGATCTTGCTAAAATGCCATGTGCTTTAGACATGTTTATATACGTAGCATACCATTCAACATTTCATTTTTTGTTACTATCAATTCAGTTTACCATGACAACACATTGTTTTTGAATTTGTGTGATCTGTATCTTGTGTGATCTAAACCAGAAGGCGGGTTTAGTGAAAACTGAGTTAGTTAACTCAGTCCAAATAGTAAACCTCCCAATAGAAGACCCTATGGATTTGGTTTTGCTAGGACAATGAAGCCAGCTGGCTCCATCTGTTGGGTTTATTTCTTTGAGTTTTCACTAAACCCGCTTTCTGGAATACCCCCCTGGAGAAGTAATTTGAGAAATAAACCTTGTTTGAACCTCTGGATTCTCTTCCTGAATGCTCTTTATCACCTCCAAACAGAGAGGAGCCCATACCCAGCTCACTTCATCACCCCCCCCCCCCCAAAAAAAAAACCCCACAATAGCTATTAGATGACTTTGATATGATATACATTTAATGCAGACATTAAAATTCTTTGCTGTCAAAAAGCTTTTCAAAATCTTTATGATCATCATCAAGTGGTTCAAACACTGGTTCAAATGACTTGGGAGATGGGGTTTCAAACTCTTCCTTGTCAAGTTGCAGTTCCACAGAGTGGCTAGTGCTCATTTTGTTAGTGCCTGGGAGGGGTAAAGAAAGACAAATTAAAACAAACATCGTTGTAATGCAGCAGCGATTGTCAAAGCATGTACATACCCCCCCCCCAAAAAACAACAAGATGACCATAGAACTTAGGTGGAGTCCCTCCTAAACTTGTAGCATTCCATTTCATCCAAGGTCTTTAAAGCAAAGACACTTGCGTGGCGTATAGCACTAACCTTTCATGTCTCCGGGGCAACTGGTATCACAACAAGAGCACACAAATGTGTTGCCACTTTGCTCAGTCCACCTGGAACAAGACACCATTCTCAGTAAAGGGTCAAACGTACATCCCCATCAATTCCCTGTAACCAGGCTCTCTCAACCAAGGTCAAATCCGTTTACCCCTCCACCATGCACCTCTACACGTACAGAGCCATTACTCGCCCCTTCCTTTTCTCTCTCTGTAGTCCTAGGGTGTGTAAATGGTTAGCACTTACGTCCTGGTATTCCAGTCAAACGTACAGGATTTGTAGGCGAAGGATGGTTCGGCCGGCCCCACAGTCACCTCACAATGCAAGTAGAGGACCTGGGGGGGGGGTCAACAGAAACATCTAATGAACGACGATACACACACACACACACACACACACACACACACACACACACACACACACACACACAAAAAAGCAAATAAAAAGAGGTAGCAACCGACCCCAACACCCCCCCGCCCTTCAGTTGCAATCAGATTCACCTTCCGTGCTTGGCCTATCATTTCCTTAGGCACAAAGGCTCCAACAGAGAATTTCACGCTAGTCTCAGTGTGGCTGATGAACTTGGATGCAGAAGAGGCCTTACTGTCCACCATGCAGCTAGGGGGGGAGTGGAAGCAACAGCAAGTTCATTCAAGATGGGTAAAGGAGGTTTTACAAAAGAAACCCCTGCTCTTCTCGATTTTACTTAGTGGCCAGATAACTGACCGACTAACTACAACAACAACAAAAAAAGTGTGCATTGGTATTTAAAACTCCAACAAGCAGTACTAGCTTTACCCAGCTTTCTCAACCACAGGGTATTTATCTGTTGATTCAGGGTGTTGTGAAGCACTGATGTGACAGTTGTTGACATAAATCTTCCCCCCATGCCTGGGGGCTCCGGTCTTGACCTCAAAGTACATGGGCTGGCCAATGGAATACCCATGACCATGTTGTAGAGGCTTCCAGGACGCTGAAAATATCAAAGAGATGCTCAAGAACAACCCAACCCTGGTGCGATTTGGTAAAAGCATTGCAAATATTAAACGTCAGTTAGAAGACACTGAGCACGAATACCACATACTGCTTCGATCTTCATGAAGAAAAGAAAAAAGGTTATATAAAAAAAAAAAGGTTAAAAGAGCCCTCTACCATCGTATGCAGACAGCCTGATTGTAGAATCAGAATTGAGGATTTTGTGCACCGTGCCGCCTTGCAGTCTGGGAAAGAAGCCAATCTTGTACGATCGAAAAAATCTGCAGAGAGTGGTTATTAGTGAACTGTACCATCTTAAGACCAAAAA
The DNA here is from genome assembly GCF_902362185.1 of Chanos chanos. NCBI lineage: Eukaryota > Metazoa > Chordata > Actinopteri > Gonorynchiformes > Chanidae > Chanos > Chanos chanos. The sequence goes on along the minus strand of NC_044501.1, from coordinate 8,777,527 downwards.
AAAAAAAAAAAAAAGATTAGCTCTTTAAAAAAAAAACCAAAAAAAAAAAACCCCACATCTTTCACAGACAGAGAATGCAGGAAAGACCAACAGAGAACATGTAATTTCCTCCACAACAAAACTAGCCAGTATGTGCTTACTTATTGTAACGACACTGAACTGCAACAGAAAATGGCAGCTCCCTGGCTACTGGCCCTTTTGGAGCTGGAGGCCTGTAGTAGACAGTGTTGGAGAAAATCACACGGTCTGCACTTTCCTGAAAAAGCACCATTGGTTACAAACAGGTATGGTTGAAAGCAACACAATCATTAATAAAACAGTTACGTAGTTTGATTGTCCAGAACTGGCTAACCTGACGCTGTAAAGAGCAGCCCTTGAGGTAATGCAGGAAATAATAATGCTTGGATGTAGCCTGATTGACAGGACACGAGCCAAATTTTAAGTATTTCCATGCAAGGCGGTTTGAAAACATACTCCTCAAAACCCTCACGTAAATACGGTCTAGATGGCACAAAACCTCCACTCTTTTATCAACGTTTGGTTTGACGGAGGTAATGCGTAGTGGCAGAAGAATTCGTTTCACTGCGGAAGGCACTGGCTGAGTACCAGGTTCAGGTCTAAAGAGTCCCTTCTGTACCAGTGACGCAGGGATCCGCAGGGACTCTGGTAATTTCAATACTGGTAAATAGTGCTTGAACTCAGCTGATTTGTAAGCAGGTACAGACGTTTCATTATCACCGTCGATATTTTTGTCTTCGACTTCTGTCCAGGCAAGACCTTCGAGGTCTTCCAGCTCTTCTTCGAAGGGAAAGTCATCTGACTCGAAAGGAGAAAGGCCCGCCACATAACTCACAAACAAAAGAATCAATGAGATTCTAAGTGACATTTTAATTGGGCATCAAATACAGCAGAACTTTAAACAATTTGATTTTTCTTTTTCTTAAGCTGCTAGAGCCCAAACCCTTCAGAGAGGAGCTATAATCGTTGCCTTTTTCCAAGTGTGATTTTAAAGCAACGTTAGTCCTCAGACAGCTGTCACAAATTGCAGGTAATTGGGAGTAGAGCCACCTGCCACTTAGCTTAAGTCTGACCTCTACTGGCAGAAGTATGGTACTGCAAAAACAGCACTTTTCAGGGTTTTTTTTCTCCAGTTAGCCCCTGTGTTCAGTTATGTGGAGCTGGTTTTGCACACTACTGCAGTGCACACTGCACACTAGTAATAAAAATAAATTAATCAGTACCAGTTTCAGATGATGTTTTGTCTACACCCCTTCACATTTCTTTCAAACTGATTACTAGTATAAACTAGTATATACATGTTTCATTGCAACTGCTGTCATGTATTCGTACTCCAAATAATACCACTGGCATTTCCAGAGATATTAGAACATTTCTCACTTATTAAAGAGAGAGAGAGAGAGAGAGAGAGAGTGCTTCCTATGCTACAACTTCTATCATCATGCACCTGCCTGTGGGGCATCCCAGTCATTGGTTGGTTATATGAGACGTGAGGCCTGAAATAACGTATGTCTCCCTGTTTTGCCAGTAGATTTACGCTCTGGGCTTCACATGATACCATACCAGGGCTGTCACAGTTACTATGCGGTTATGCAGAGTCAAAGACCATCGTGTTCGGGCAAACATCTTACAAGGTTTTATGGTTTCATGCCAAGGCACATACTCTGCATCTGACAAAAATGTCGAGGGAGTTTAAGGTGTATCTGATGAGAACGTTAATGAAGTTGATGGTCATATGGCGTTCGTTTTAGTTAAATTTTGTAGTCTTCTGAATTTTGTAGTCTTATTTTTCAAAATTGATCCTTTATCGGCGTAATAGAGAAGAGAAACTAATAACTGTACAGATGAAGGAAGAAGAAGTGTCAAAGGAAGAAGTCCAGGATGCGGAATGTTCTTCTTATGTCAGTTACAGTCATAATGCATTTCACGAAGCATCAGCCTTGACTTCAGTAGCTACACACGAAGAGATTGCCGTATCAACCACAGTTCCACTGATTTTAACTACTGTTTGACCTTCGCGTGGTACTGTATTTAAGCAAAATACACAAGAGGACTAATCTTATATTCTTATCTTTGTTTAAACTCATTGTCGTATTCACTAGGATCTTAGATCATTCCACTTTACTTTTTTTTTTCCAGGTAAGTGTGCCAAGAACAACTGATAACTTTTAAGTTATCTTAGCAGAGGGATAGCTTGCAGCTGTGCCCCAGGAATGGTGAAGCGCCTGCTTAGATATGTTCCCTTCAATAACAGGACAAGTTGGGTATTGTTGGAGATTGTAATGAAATCACATTGCTGTTAAAAAAAAAAAAAAAAAAAAAAATTGAAAAGGATATGAAAATGCAAATCAGTTGGCTGGGGCGGAATAGATGTTCAAATGAAAACAAGTGTTTTACTGCTCAGTGTGGGATTGGTTGATTATAAATATAACCATATATAAAGGACGACTTACGAGGCTCAGACCTGGGTTTGATCAGACTGCTCCATAACACTGTTTCAAAAAATGGGCAATGTACGTAACAGCCGAAAATGAAAAAAAAAAACCTGAATTATATCTGGTTTATGTCAGAGTGGGAACAGTTTGGAGCAGAAACGTAATGAATTCTTTTCATGTTTGCATTTTTACTAGTACACACGCGGTCCTCCAAATACAGAAAAAGGGAAAGATTTGGAAAGTCTACTCAAGATTTTTGGAATTAATTTGCTGTATTCTGTACCATCGTGTTTTTGGCCCGTTTGATCCACGGACGTGACATGAAATGTTGCATCAAGAGATTCTTTAATGTTGTACAATGTGACGCGTTGGCGAGGGCGTTAGTTCTGACTAGTTTGATATACTGCGATGAAAAGAAAAAAAAAAACAGATTTTTTTTGTATCCATCACCATACAGTCTTTTGAAACACATTCTAGAAAATTCTCCGCATATGGCAGATGCTCCTGACTCATCTGTCAAGCAATGAACTTGGCAAAGCAAATTAAAAATACCTGGTCTTTTGGCTGACAGAAACCTAGACCTTTTTTTCCAGAGATGTGTGTGTGTGTCTGTCTCTGTGTGTCTGTCTCTGTGTGTGTGTGTGTGTGTGTGTGTGTGTGTGTGTGTGCATATGTGTGTGTGTGTGGTGGGAGGGTCTGTTTTCAAAACACCTTTGAGGTCTTTACATGGAACTGTACATAACGGTGTAGGAAAGCAGACTTAAAGAATGTACCATAGAATCTCCAAAACAAAAACACGCAAGGTCGCCGCCTGGTACGCCGTCAGTGCGTAGGGCACCAAGTGCCGGAGGGGGGCACCAAAACAGCATCATAATCATCATAATAATCATAATGTTGAAAACATGTATCTTTTACAAGCAGAAATCTTGGAGACTGTTTCTTTTGATTCGATCGCTTTTATGGGTTTTTTTTCTTCGTTTTCAGAGAGAGAGAAAATAACAGACAATACATAACCTTTTGCAGTACATTCATATTCTAAGGCAGCATTTCAATGCCCTGAAGGGATGTTTGATATTTGTCAAGAGTGATGAGACATCAGTGAGTGATTTGGGAGCATGGCTCTACATCTCTCTCTCTCTCTCTCTCTCTCTCTTTCTCTCTCTCTATACATATATCTGTCTTTTCCATGTTGGAAGACATTAAATAACATCACTCCGCTCTGACTGTTCCCATTGTTTTGTCTTCTCCCTGTAAACAACAACGTCACAGGAGGTGTGAAGAGTTAATGGCTGTTTTGACGGTTACGTGGACCTACAGGCTGAAGACTGAGCATCGTGGAATTTCTTCCCCCAGATGTTACCTCTTACATTTCATGGAACATAAACAATATTCCCCAATATTCTCTGCATAATCCCTAAAGTGTGTATAAATATTGAGGTTGTATTGTTCCTCTGTGGAAAAAAAAAAAAGCCTACAGTTACGCCTACTGTGTGGTGCTTGCTATGCATGTCTATGAATATTTTGAGTTTCAGCGATGAATGTAGAAGTATGTCTAAATACATACCATATGTATGATAGCGCTTGCCTTTTTTGACGTCAAAAACTTTATATGCTTTTAATGACTTCTCAATATAAGATTTTTTAAATTCTTAATACTGTATCTTTTTTTTTTTTTTTAAATTTAAGAGGGAAGGCATACCATTGCGTCTCGTATCACTGCTCTAAATGCCATGTTCTTTCTGCCCTTAGTCTGAATTATGCGCTGTCTTAACTTGACTGGTCCTGTTGAGTATTTGGTGCCTCTGGCTGAAGGGTTTTTTCAGTTTTAGCAACTTTCAGTGCACTCAAACACACACACACACACACAAAAAATGCCCCGACCAATAAATCTTCATAAATATAGTCAGTTTTGAAGCCAGGATTTGCCCCCCAAAAAAATCCATTAAAAATGAAACGCGGCTCCCTGCAATGTACTTGAAAACCATTTGAACTTCTGAAATTGAAGCTAATCACATCTGAACATAAATACCAAACTCAGAAGAACCAAAAGGCACAGTGAAGAACCCTGCTGTACTCTTATTTTTCACCACCGTCCCTGGAGCCAAGTTACACTTCAGAGGAATTTACAGACCAACTGCCTTTTTTTCTTCCAGACTTGTTTAGACATCTTACACTGTCCAGGGAAGAAAATATTCCATCTATCCGAAGTTCTCTGATGTCGCTGAATGTTCTCGTTCGTTTTGATCCCGATTTGGCACCGCACGGCGTTGGCTGAGCCATGGGTGGCATCGTCGGATACGTCCAGATCTCGGCAACAACTTCCTGAGAATTTAAAAAAAACGGGGCGAAAGATCGCTCTAGAAAGATCTCTCTAGAAAATCTCACTCATGCATGCACACATGCAAACAGCAACTAACACGGCAGGGCGCTTGCTGTTTTTGTTTGTTTGTTTGTTTTTGTCAGGTTCAACAGAGATGATAGCCGCCCCGCCCCCCCCCCCCCCCCCCCCCCGGTTGAACTGACAAAACAATATAATTTTGCTCAGAGGACTATCCTGGCTTGGAACTGTACCCTCACTATACCATGAGTATATACGCCATACAGTGTTCTAAAGAACGAAGGTAAAAATCTGCTCCATATTCTCATGGCCTGCATAAAGCACAGGGCCTTTAGAAAACAACATTCTCAACAGCGTCACAACGTTGACCGACGTTACTGACCAAGGGGCAAAATGAAAAGAGAAGAAGAGGGTGAAGCAGTGCCTGTTGTTGACTAATGTATTTGTGGCAACAGATAGAATTAGAGCTTCTGGGATGATGCGTCATCGCCACTTCCAAAGCCAATAAACAAAAAGCCAGAAAATGACAGTCCCTCTGGTTTGATTCTTTTCAGATTAGGGCTGCCAATGCATGTTATGATACTATTGATCAAAAAACGAATTTACTGTTGTGTAGAACTGTACCGATTTATACAGGGAAACCAGTGAGAAAGACACCACTGAGTTGAGGCAGAGTGTGGTTTGCGAGAGCTTGTGTTTGCCAAACAAATTCTTTAGAAGAGAAGTGATGCAGAAGAAAAGGTTGGATTTGGATGACGAGGAAACTACGCGTAAACGTTCAAGCTCCAGCACCTCTGAATCAGGCCCAGGAATGAAAACCACTTCACCGCTCTAAATAATCTAAATATATTCAGAATGCTCCCAGCAAGCACCTTTTAAAGACTTACAGAAGTCTCAGTGTCACATATAAACGGAAAACACACTTTAATTATTCTTTCCACTTCTATAAACTCAAATACATAAGCTTAATAAAGCAAAACATTATCCTTCCCTGTCATCCTAATGAGGGTTGGGGGGGGGGGGTGCTACAGCCTGTCCCAGCATTCGGGGGGGGGGGGGGGGGGGGGGGGGGGGGGGAGCAGCCTGGACAGGTCAGCAGTCTACACAGAAAGGACCCTGGCAGTCCAGTTGGGATTCGAACCCGGGACCTTCTTGCTGTGAGGTGGCCGCGCTACCCACTGCATCACCGTGCACCCCTATGGCAAAACAACTGAAGCAAATTTTCAACGAATAACCTCGTTTGTAAAGCTACTTCGCATTTCAGAAAATTATTTTAAAGGTTGCTTCTTTGGAGGCAATCATTTTCCTAATTTTTGTGTTTTGTTTTGTTTTTAAAACCTTTTAACATTAAAAGAATATTATCTATTAGGCATGAACATGAACCTTGACATTGACCTTCCATGGTGACAAATCATACCTGCACAACAAATCATATTTGGCCTCAGGGAGGGGGGTGGGCATAAGGAATGACACAGTTACCTTGTGAAAATGTTATTTACGAGGACAGTGCGGTTCTTCCCCAGCAGATGGTCTACAAGGATATTCTCATGAGAACATACTTGTCTAATGAGTTGTGGCTTCACTGTTTGACTCACTGTTTGTATGAGAATTTTTTTCTTTTTTTTTTTGGCTTTCATATACACCTATCTGTTTATATCTGACTGTGTTTGTGTGTGTGTGTGTGTGTGTGTGTGTGTGTGTGTGTGTGTGTTTGTGTGTGTGTGTTTGTGTGTTTGTGTGTCTGTGTGCCTGCCTGTGTGGGTGCACACGCGTGTGTATATGTGTGCGTGTGTGTGTGCCCATGTATATGTATGGGTCGAGGGAATAACAGTCTTTCGGCATAAACCTTTTACAAATGACACCAGTTCTCAGTAAGATGAGAGGTTAAATATATGTGTGAATTGGTGATGAGATTTCATAAATGCTTATAGGCTTATTCAGACATTATACAAAACTTGCGAAGACATTATGTTCTACCACCAGTACTCCATCCAGGTTTAAGTTTCAAGTTTAAGTCTCAAGTTTAAGTTTATTTAAAGCCCAATATCACTATTTACAGTCTCAAAGGGCTTTACATGCTCACAGGGTTACAACAAACAGAGCAGGGTGGCACCCCCTGACTTGATCCTCATAGCGGGCAAGAAAAAACTCCTCAAAAAACCCAGATGCCAGGGAAAAATAGGAGAAATCTTGAGAAGGGCCACAAAGAGAGGAGACCTCTTCTAGGCCAGCCGGGTGTGCAATAGGTGCCAACCCAGTGGGCAAATTACAAACAACACAGCAATAATGAAAATGAAAACACAACAAGTAGGCAACAAGTTTACATAAAGTACCTCTTAAAATAGTACATTAGCAACTGATTTTAAATCATTATTTGGGCCTATATGAATTGTTTCATTAATTATTTGGAAACATTATTCTTTAAAAAAAAGATTTGCTTACTTGGATATTCCCCAAGTATTCACAGTCTTTCGCTGTTTGTGACATTTTGTTTTGCGTGAACTACATTTATTGCGCTATAAAATGCATCTTACGGCAGAGTACAGACATTTTAATTCGCATGACTTGTAAAGGCAAACGAGGCAATTTGAAAAGATAGTGTGGAATTTGAAATCTCTCCATGATCTGAATGCAGGTGGGAATAATTTTATATCCCCCTCCCCCAAGACTAACCCATGCTATAATTCACCACAGTCACAAACTCTGTTGACCTAAGACTTCCAGTGACTTCTGCAAAGGTATGGATGCTTGAGTCTAAACATCTGCTCCTTACGCCCTCTGTAATGTCGCACTCTCTCTTTTCTCTTTGAAGTGAACTTTTCCTTGGCCGACAAAAAGTAGTGATGTAGCATTGCAATTACAATTTGCAACATTAAATAGTAAATTATATATAGTAGATTATATTTTATCAAATTCTTCTAACTGATAGTAAAAAGTTGATTTAGACCATTTCGTGCCCTCAGCGGAAAGTTCCTCTGGCATTTTTTTTCCTTTTTCAAATATAACCGCTTCGGGGTTCATTTCTTTCTTAACGACATGTACCTGTCACGGGCTTAAAATTTCAGCCCCTACATCGTGTCAAAACTTGTCGGTTGAAGCCGTGAGTCAGAGAAACGAAAATGTGTACATTAAATAGCAAAACGGGAGCATTCCTACACGAGGCTTAGTCATCGCACCTGAACGCTACCGGGACGTAAATATAATCGTGTTTTGGTAAACACATTTCAGACGAAGCGGTGCACCGAAGGGCGACACCATTTCTCCAGAAAAGACCAGAAAGGTACGTGTTTTATGCGTTTGGTTATGAATTTAGGTCAAATATTGACTAATGCGCGGCATTGAAGAGCTTTGAACCTCTGCAGCAGTTAACAAGCTATTTAATTCTTTTAGACTGCGCTTTACTGTCCCGTCCTTTCAAATATATATATATATATATAGAGAGAGAGAGAGTTTATCTGCACTTCTTCAAGTTCAGGTAGCCTATTTGATTACAAGAAATGTTTTAGGTCCGAAATTGCCTCACACTGCTGCTGTTCTTGGATCAGTCACACTTGCACTACTGACCAGAGCCTTGAACAGTCCATTCTTGGTTTTGTCTGTTTTAGAGGCTTTATTAACGCGCCACAAAAGTTTATTGTTATGGAATATTGTCCCCACATCTCCTGCTTTGTCTTACATGCAGGGGTGATTCAAAGTGACAAGCTTTTGAGGTCTGACCAGCAGTAGCTGGCAATTACCACTACTACTACTACTACTACTGCTACTACTACTATCATCATCTTTATCTATTTATTTATTTGTTTGTTTGTTTGTTTATTGCTCTGAGGATTCCCTTTATATGATTGTTTATATTGCCACGCATCCCATTCAGTGAGTAAGCAAAATCAATCTGTCATCACAAGTCTGTAGTCATCAGAGAAGGTAAGTTATAGCAGACCATGTGTTTAGTTTATACAGTATGTGGAAAAAGCTGCAGGTTTTCACTTGTCATAAAAAAAAAAAAAAAAAAAAAAAAACCCCAACGTAATTGCTCCTTTTGTGTTGAGATCAGAGGATACTAAGTATGTCATCAAAACCACACGGTCTATTATGGGGGAAAGACAATAATCAGTGTGTTAATGTGTCTCTGTGTTAGGCCCTGCGGCACAACACACCTTGTGTTTTATGTTTTCAGAGAACCAAAAAAACACAACTGTGGTGTTGTAAAACTCTAGATATTGAAGATACCATTTTTGTAATTTGTTCCAGATTCATGTCTGTGAAGTGCTTAAATTCAGCTGCATAAATCTCACTGAATCATCAGTATGTCTTTTTTTTTCTGATTTCCTAGCACTTCTTAGCACTTAGCACTTCATTTGGTTGTATCCTACAGGACACATCACATTCTATAGGACACATCCATAGTTAGGGTAACACCTAGCATTTTCGGTTGATATTGGACTAAGAAACTGTGTTGTTGGATTGGATTGAGAACAATATACAAACTTCCAAGTCTTTCTCACACGGTTCATTTTCTTTGTTAAGCTTCCCAAAAATTTCTGTTTACCAAAAATGTAAACATGGCCTTCCCCAGAGTATGAATTATAAAATGACAATGGGGGGGGGGGGGGTGTCACCTTTTTCTCCAAGGCAATATAGCACAGATTATATAAATGTTTCGATCCCCCCCCCCCCAAACTGTTGTTTTGGCCTCTTTTGGGGAGGGGGGGTCCAAGTCTTAATTAGGGAGATCAGACCCCCCCAATCCCCCCTGTAATTCGAACCCTGCCTTCCCCTACTGATATCATTTTACTTACATAGTTTTTAACAAATTGAAAGAAGGATTTATAAAAATAGGAAAACTCAAAGCACCTTTGAAAAAAGGACAACATGATGTTTGTAGAATGATAATGTAAATGTGGATATACGAAATTCCTTTCAAGCCTGTGTGGTCAACCCTGTTTACTCAATTTTGTGTCTCAATCACAAGTCATATCTTTTAATTTCTCAGTTTGAAAAACATGTCATGACATTTAGCTACAATCTACAACGTTTTAATTAATCTATAGTGTATTGCAATGGGATGGCACACAAGAAATTTCATTTAATTTAAACCAGATCCCATACCGTTTTATAGCCTTGTAGCTTTGAAAAAAAAAAAGATTTCAGTGGCTATTGAGGATCATGAGTTTCCTTTGACGCTGAGGCTAACTGCTCTCAGCTGCGCAAAAAGTCCTGCCTTGCACTACGCTGCAGTAAGTTGTTTTATGTAATCTGTCTGTTATGACACCGGTAGGAACAATGTTCTGTAAGGATTATTTAAACTGAGGTCATTCATATTGTTTAAGAAGTATTAAGTACAGGGACAAAAGGTGATTCAGTCGCTTGTTGAAGACGAACTGAGATGTCGTTTCTCTCGGGACTGTTTTAGACGCTGACCGTTTTTTTTTTTTTTTTTTTTCAAAATTCTTTGCTGATTTAATAGGCTATTCAAGCATAGCTGTCCCGTTAATGGAGCACAATTTGTACTTCAGAAGCTTTCTACTCAGTGAGACAGACTTACATAACCAAATAATCCATATTACTTGAGGACTACAGCTGTGCAGCTGAATGGTCCTGAACGTTTGTTCTTGTATGAGTGATCTTTACTACTCCTACTTCTTTGACTTACACGATTCTGTGTGTAATTAAAGCACAAACAATTTTTTTGGGGTGCTTTAGGAAAAGTAAAGAATGGGCAAAATTCTGACAGCAACCTTTGGTATGAATAGGAAGGCGGTGTCTCCATTAAATAGTAAAACCTCGGCTTTTAAACGTCTCTGTTCAAATCTTGTGTTTTTTGGTGTGTTTCATTGGTTTGATGCTGACTATGTACACTGTATAACAGTGGTCAACTATGAATATTGAACCTTTATTTCTTCTCATTGATTTTTTTTTTTAAATTATTATCATATTTAAAATGAATACAGTGGCAACACACTCTAAGTTATCATTAGCAGGCAATTTGTGGAAATGATCTTAGAAACTGATAGTGGAATATTAATACTAATGCTAAAAAAATCAAAGAGTTTCATTGTGATGATGTTCACTTTTCTTGATACCCGAGTCGAAAGCTATCACAGGAAAACTCTGCCTGAAGGTAACGGTTCAAGCAGAGACCTGTTAACTTCAGATGTAATAAATATTCTTGATGCAGTTACAAAATCTTAATCTGGGGTGTGCTAGTCTCTACATTCATCGCAGTTGAATTCGCAGTCAATTACTTTACGCAGATCAGAAGTTCTTTGTGGGGGGAAAAACACGAAAATGAGGGGTGAGTTTGAATTGGCCTGGATTTCTTAACCAAAACAGCTTTAATGTTTTTTCCTTTGCATTGTCCCTAAATCTTACCATGTAAAATACTTTTTCATTGTTTTATTAGTTGTGCTGAATGTGGCTTTGATGAATGTGCTCTGTCTTGTTTATTGTAAACACGGTTTCTAAATTGTCTTGCAGAGATGTAAACATGTTTATATTTAGATATGTTCAGATGTACCACAGTGGTTTACATTCAGATACGTACACATGGCTCCTAAATTGTCTTTTCAAAGCGCAGTTTGATTTTCACTCGACTGATTGAATTCAACTGTTATATGAAGTTGTAAATTGCTGTGGAATGCGATAGCCGTCTTAATCGAGTGGCTTTGAAAAACCAACTTGCCATTGATGTGAATTTGACAAAAATGGGGGAAAAAAAACATGTAAAATAAGCTTTTGGTGTTGTGCATATTACTACTATAGCATGTAATATTACATTTGTAATATTACATATTATAACCGTTTTGATATTCCAACCATGACTGTTCAAAACATACTTCAGCTACTAATCCTGCGTTTGTTCACGCATGTACGCACGTTCTTTCCAAACAGTTAACATGGAATGGACAACTTAACCACAACTAAGATTGTCAACGAAGGAGGTTCAGGGGAAGCTTCTGGAAAAGGTGAGCACAAAAGAGCAACAACAACAACAACAACTACAATAACAAAAACAACAACAACAAACAAAAGGAAAAAACAACAACAACAACAACAACAACAACAACAGCTGTTTTGCTACAATATGCTTGAAGCCAAACATCAATAGTAAGATTCTGAAAAATGTGAAATTTTACACTGAGTGCTTGTTAGCTGCTTTGTTTTCTTCGACGTATGTCACCCGGGCAAAAGAAATGTTGGAAAAAAAAAAAAGGAAAAGAACTTGACTGACTGACATGAGAACATTTCTTGAGAGAGGCTTGTCCCAAACGCAAGAAGAGCATGGGGTATGAACAAAACAAGATAGCTCCTGAGATAAGCTAGTCCCCCCCCCCCCCCCCCCCCCCCCATATTTAGTGATCGCCACCTAGTGGTGAACCAATGAAAATGGCACAATTTAATGCTGGCACCTCTACTTTATCCACAGAGAGTGAATATTGACCATTCAAATGAGAGTAAAAATGAAATTACCTTGTGTTTTGCAGTGACAGAGACAGTAACCACGACAACGAGACTAACATCACTTCCCCCAAGTAAGTGCTGTTCATACAGCAGGATTTTGGCTGAGGTTAATGCAGTTTACTTACATACGATGTAAAATTACTGCCCTAACTACTTGAAAGTTGGCTACCCCAAGTCCCAAGTGTAGCTATTTTTTTTTTTACTGTATCGAAAGTAATTAGAGTATTTTGTCTGCTTTTGAACTTTTTCTGGTTTCACTGAAATTGCACTCATAAAAACTACAGATTATAACAGCGTGTGTTCATTTTAAAAAAAGAAAAAAAGGCCCTCCGAAAGAATTTTGATCGATGATCAGATCAAAAACAGTCCCTCGTGTTTTTGGTTTGAGTTTGTATTCCTTTCTCTCCACCAGAGGGCGCAAGCAGTTCCGGGGTCAGCCAGCGGGTGGTGTCATCGAGCAGCTCGTCAGGCGCTGTTTTGGTGGAGAAGAGGATCATTACCCAAAGCAGCGGTGGGGGCAGCAGCAGCAGCAGTGGCAGCAGTGGGAGCAGTTATGCCATTACCTGTGAGCAATATTAATCATAACCCCCGTCATAACTCATTCTGATTCATATTAATCACATCACTCATCTCCTTAAGATTATATGCTTGGTGTGTGTGGCCTGTCTCTAAATGAGGGATGTGGTTCTCTACAATACGTTTAAGATGTTTGAGTATTCCTCAATAGAGTACAACGCTACCATAAAACGATTCTAAACACTTTTTACATCTCAGCACTCCTCACTGCCTCAACAAGTACTCACACACCACACCATGAATCCTTTTCCATCCTAAATGTCACTTCTGAACAGCTTGCCGCACCAATAACGTCTGAATCGGTTGTGTGCTATATTTAGTCAGCGTACGACCTACAGCCGTCCTCTCATCACTGTCATCCTTAAGACATGCTACGCTATCCCTGTTAGGACAGATCTATATGTCGCTGGCCATAAAGGCGGGCGGGGATACATACGCACTAAACCAGGTTATGGATCCTTTAGCCCACACACACTCATCAAAAGCCCAGTACGTGCAGATCAGACAGCGGTTTATCGAACTCCTTTGACGTCCAGTCTTTGACCCCCGGTCTCTGACTCTTTTTCAGCCTCAGCAGTAGGAGGATCAAGTGGTGGATCTGCTGGTGCGTCGGGAGGCGGTGGGGCCTCCGCATCCTCGGCCACGTCTTCGGCCGCCGTCTCGTACTCGGTGTCTGGAGGGAGCGCCTCTCGCTCTGTCTCTGGAGGGAGCACCTCCTATTCTGTATCCAGAGGAGGTTCCTCTAGCGTGTCTTCTGGAGGAGGAGGAGGAGGAGGAGGAGGAGGCAGTAGTGCAAGTGCGTCAGGAGGAGCTTCAGGAAGTGCCTCAAGCACTGCTGTTATGGTAGGAGGTGCCACCAGAGGTTCTTCTTCCACCACAATCGTGTCTGGTTCCTCGGGAGGTTCCCTTAGTGTCTCAGGAGGAGGAGGAGGAGGAGGAGGAGGAGGAGGAGGTGTTTTTGTCGGTGGTGGTGGTGGTGGTGGAGGTTCCTTTGCAGCCATGTCGACTGGTGGAGGCTCTAGCTCTATGACTGTCACCAAGTTCAGTTCCAGTTCTTCGGGGGGTGTGAGGAAAGCCTCCACCTCCTCCGTCAGCTACTCTCCTGTTCCCATGGAGAGGAAAGCCAGTCTCACGGTCCGTTCCGGCAGCTACGAGGGTGAGCCGCAATCCGGAATATTGTCCCGCACTTTGCTATAAACTTGGAATAACGAGTAATGTCCAGTGGAATATGTCAGGACATGGTTATTGTTATGGGTTTGACAGAAACACACAATAATTATATTTTCTCTTTATGTGTGATTTGTGTTCGAATTTCCTTTTTATTAAAAGAACCAAAACATGGGAAGAATTTAACAGGAGTAGAGAAAACAGCTTGCAGATGGAGGTTCAATCTCATAATATCTGTTTTTCCTTTATGCAGGAAGCTCCAGTGGCAATTCCTCTCCTGAGTACACCAGGAAGGAGTATGGTATGATTGACTTTTATCTGGTTCAGCCCAAATTACGTTCAGAATTATAAAATAATAAAACCTGACAAATCTGAGGCCCGATCAAGTATTTTTCATGTAACTGCAATGTTAACCAACATGTTTTTAAAGTTTTTATTATTATTGTTTTTTTTAAACAACGTTCTGTTTTTCAGCTGCTGCCAGTGCTGCCACTAGGGGGCGCAGCCAGACTAGAGGTACAGTACCTCAACACCACAGCACCCATGACGTGTTTGTTTACTGACTTACCTGTGTCTGTATTTTTATCTGTATGAAAAATTTAAAAGCCCTCATAAAAGCTTTTCCACGTTTCAGAGAGTGAAATCAGGGCTAGACTACAGAGTGCATCTCCTTCGACAAGATGTGAGTTCACCCTCATCTTCAAATCACTTTGGTGGTACAGAGCTCTACTGGTATCAAGCCAGTATTCAGTGTAACCCTGCAGGACTAGATTGCTTGGCCATTCACACATTGCTTTCCGTCCTTGGCCCTTGTTGTGGACGTGCAGCTGCTTTACATACAGTATTACAACAAGTAGAGCTCCACCTAGTGGATACCTGAGAAGACAACAGTTTTAGAGAGGAGATATGACAGTGGTGGTTCACTTATTGTTAATGTGAGTCTCTCTCTCTCTCTCTGTTTCTCTCTCTCTCTCTCTCTCTTTCTCTTTGTGTGTGTGTGTGTGTGTCTGTGTGTGTGCGTGTGTGTGTTTGTAGGGACCGAGCTTGACGACGTGAAGAGATTGTTGAAGGGAAGTCGTTCAAACAGCATAAGCCCGCCCCGCTCCCCGACCAACACTCTGCCCATACCTAAAAAAGCTGCCGTGGAAACGCGCACTCAGAGCCAATCAGGTTCCACACACTCTCCCATAAACTTAGGTCCTCAAAAAGAATACTGGTATAAATGTATGTCCTATGTTTCTCTCATGAACTCCTTGGTGTTTTTGACAGGCTATGACAGTAGTTTGATGGATGGGGTGTACACGGGCTACAGCTACCACACCAACCCTAACAACCTGAGCCCCTCCTCCACCCTGCAACATCCAGGATCACCTACAGGTTAGAGAGAGAGAGAGAAAACTGAAGAGAGAGAGAGAGAAAGAAAGAGAGAGAGAGAGAGAGTGTTTCTATATGCAGCCTTGATTTTCTTCTTTTTTTTGATTTTGCATATCTCTTAGCAAACCCCCCCCCCCCCCCCCCCCCCCCCCAAAAAAAGTCTTTTTTAAACAGTGTGTTTATTGTTGAATAGTCTGTTTCCTTTTATTCACGAAAATGTTTTGTGCCAAGTAGTAGATGTACATGTGGTCTTAATTTGAAGTGAGGCAAATCTAAAATTTAAATGTTGGAAATTGTGTACTTTAGATTGTTACAGTGAGAATGAACATCTCTGTACTTTAAGATTGTTACAGTGAGAATGAACATTACTCTTTTAACCCTGAGGAGGGTGAATTCTTTCTTTTTGAAGTCCTCTGACTAAATTGTGTTGTGTTGTGTTGTGTGTTGTGTTTTGTTGTGTTGCATTGTGTTCTGTTGCGTTGCGTTATCTTGTGTTGCGTTGTGTTGCGTTGCATTGTGTTGCATTGTATTGCATTGCATTGTGTTGTGTTGTGTTGTGTTGTGTTGTGTTGTGTTGTGTTGTGTTGCGTTGTGTTGTGCTGTGCTATGTGTAGTCCCAGGCTTACAGAATAACCTGACCCTGGCCTCTCACTCCATGGCGAACGGACTGGCTCTCAGCAGTGGAGGTCACTACACAAACACATGCACTCTGAGCCCTCACAGCAACCAAGTATCAAAATAACACAGACAAAACGATAACGCCATAGATAAATGTAGACTACATTCCAAACGTTGTCTCAGCACATGAAAGAGATGCTTGTAACAATGAGAATAACATGTAAGAATATGACCATAAATATAATATATCCAATTAATATATCCAACTTTCAAGTTTGTTTGACTAAATCTTCTGAGAATCACATATGACAGTTAATCTTTGAACGTTCTGGTCCTGTCTTCACAGTGTACGGGATGCAGAACAACCTCACCTCTGCTTCCGGCGCTGCTCTGGCTGCCAGCGGAGGCAGTCCTAGTGCAGGTAAAGAAAACAGTGCTTCTGGGTAATCCTGAGGGAGAAGAAACCTCTTCACAGGCTGTTGTCTGGGAGAAAAAAAAAAAAGATATGTTTGTGATATGCACTGATGTCTCTCTGCATTAGTGCGTTAATTAGTTTCATGTTTGATTTTGCTTCATTATGTGTGTGTGCACAGTGCATGTATCTAAATCTTTATGTTGCTCATGTTTGTGCGTGTGTGTGTGTGTTTCTTTCACTTACAGTATTTGGGGTACAGAAGAACGTTACTGGACCTGGTGTTTCTGCCACAGCTGGTAAAGGTTTAAACAAAATGAAACCCTCAAAAAAAAAAAAGTTGAACGAACGCACAGTAAATGAACGCGTTACTGATCATCCTCTGTTTAAACGTGCTTTTCTGTGTGCAGTAGTGCCAGCCAGCCCAGCTCCTACAGACGACGTCTTCGTGAAAGATTACAAATTCATGCTCCTGGAGAAAGAGAACGCGCCGGTGAAAAAGGAAACGGAGCGACTGATCATGTCCAAAGACAGCGGCAAACAGTTCACCTCCACCACAACCAGTGCAGGGGCAGGTGAAGAAAAGAAAAAAAAAAAAAAAGCACACAGACGCACAGCACACGGGATTTTCTTTCCAACTTTTGAGTTTCTTTCAAAATGAGAGGAGCGTGGTTTACATAAAATCTTTATTTGCTGTTTTGCTGTCCTGTCTGTTTTAGCTTTTGTTGCTATTTGCGTTTGGCTGTTTGAATCATTTGCGTGTGGGGTTTTTTTTGTTGTTGTTTCATGTAACAGGGTTCTCTGATGACTCTCTGAAGAGGGAGAAGATGATCGTCTCCAGTTCTTCTGAAACTACCACCGCCGCAGTGAATGGTAATTTTTTTTTTCTTCAGATACTGAATGTTTGTTCTTTGTCAGCTTCTCTTCTCTTCTCTTCTCTTCTCTTCTCTTCTCTTCTCTTCTCTTCT
>NC_044501.1:8705163-8755163 GCF_902362185.1 Chanos chanos | reverse complement strand
TATCGGGCTAATTTAACACTAGTGTATTCAATTGTTTATCCCCTCAGAGAAATAAACAAACGACAGGTTCAGAAATGTTGGAAGAATCATCAATTTCATAATTTGTTGGTCTGATTTTTTTTAGAAATGTTGTTTTACCTATTGAAATGGAATTTTGTTCTGTTCCTATTTCAGGTGAACCCGGACCTCCTGGAATCAAAGGTTAGTACGCTGCACTATGCCGCATAAATTAAGAAAATCCAGAAAATCTTTCAGTCCTGGGAAACAATTTTAGTTGAAGGGGACTTTATTTAAATGAGCATAACAAAGAGGAGTACTTTCTTCATATGTTTTCAGGTGATGCAGGTTTCCCTGGAGTGCCAGGTAAGAGAATTGGATACTTTTCCACTAGATCAGATACAGAAAAAAACTAGTTAGAGTACATAGTTAGATAGTGCTCCACTTATGCCCACTGCTACAACATGCAGATGTATAGACAGGCAGACACACACACACACGCACACACACACACACACACTCACACACGCATGCATGCGAGCGTGGTCACACACTCACACACTCACACATACACATGCACGCACACGCACGCACACACACACACACACACACACGCACACACACACACACACACAGGATGCACTTTGTCCCCCTCTTTCTTCTCTGCTCTAAATGTCACGTTTCTCTGTCAGGACCTCCTGGCTTGATCGGTCATCCAGGATCGGAAGGCCCCAGAGGACCTAAAGGAAGTGCAGGTAAGTCCAGTTTCAGTTTGTTATTTTCTGTACTGAATGTCCACAACCAATCACCCACCTTTTCACCCATATTTGCTGTAGGATTCGTCAATATATCAATACCTTGAATAGGTACTTCACAGCAGTAGATATAGATACAATAACTAAAGGCTCACAACTGTATGGTAAGTGATGACAGTATGTCTGTGCAGCTGAATGTAATTCAATTCAATAAACATTGTCACAACCAAAGTAGCTTCAGAAAACAATGGGCCAGATGTCCCCAGTAAGCAAGCCAAAGCTGATACTGGCATGGAAAAATTGCCTTTGACTAGAACTGAAAGAAACGTTGAGAAGAACCGAGCTGTGTTGTGTTGTGTACAGAAGGGGGAGCCCATCCTCCTCAGGCTAGACTGTGACTGAGCCAGAGTTGTGTTCATCCTCAGGTGAACCTGGAGCAGATGGTCCACCAGGGCAGAGGGGCCGTGAGGGACCCACAGGACCACGTGGGGAACCAGGACCACCGGGATCTGGAGAGAAAGGAGACAGAGGTCCAGATATTGAAAAGTGGTTTCATTTTATGCTAGAGTGCTCTGCATATACAATATATGGCTTATGCCAATGATTAGAGCGTGATGCTCATGGATTCTCTAGCGGGCACTAGTCAGGAAGGTTCTCCTCAGATTTGGTCTGTGACGCTAATTTGATTCCACAGGTTCCTCTGGAGAACCTGGGGCTCCAGGACCAGCTGGACCTCCTGGCCCCATTGGACCCAAAGGTGAGATGATCAGTGTGATAAAAACAGGCATTCAGTGCAGTTCAGTTTCAGACTGATAGTTGTGTTATGTTTTTAATGACCTTTTTTTGTCAGACCAATTTGTTGCATCATTTCACTTTAATTCACAAGTGCTTTCATTTTTCTCTTTTAAGGTGAAACAGGTGCTCAAGGATCGGCAGGTCTTCCAGGTAAAGGCTTCATCAGTTTTAACGTTTATCAGACATCACTGTTATGATATTTCTGAGGACAATACACAATTACTTTAAGCGTTGTAATCATTACTACAATTTACAATTTATAATTTACAATTTGACGTTTAGCAGACGCTTTTAAACCAAAGTGACAATAAGTGCGTCGCTATTCCTGTACTTGTTTTCTTCTTCTCTTACGGAAGGCCATCATGTAAACTGGATTTTCATCTGAATGTTTCTTTTCTTGAGAGGTTCGGTCAAATTGAAGTGTAACGAAATAAACTGATACGTGGGCTGGAGAGAAATGATTGTGGTTGTTTCTCTTGTTCACCAGGTGCCCCCGGTCCGCAGGGTTTCCGTGGAGAAGCTGGAGAAGCAGGACCAAAGGGTACTTTTCCGTGACGTTGTTTAAGGATGTAGTGAAAGGAGAGGGTCCCACAAATGAATTAGTTTTGAATTGAGAGACCGTAGTTTGATACAGTACTAGCTATACACACGCAGTCACGTCTTTCAATAGAGAGCAGAATTAAAAAATGTCTTTAGACTCTAACAACTTTAATTTGTTTGTTTTCATCTCGTAGGTGAGAGGGGATTACCAGGACCTCCTGGAGGCAAAGGTATGTCAAAGATAAGGGAACATTTGATGCAAATTATGAATGCATAGTCTTTATTGTCAAATAATGTCCGTATAATTGCAATTTTGATTTCCCATCACTTATTAGGGGACCAGGGTGAGAAAGGGCCTCGTGGAGCCACAGGTAAAAACCAAACAAACAAACAGACAAACAACCCCCCAAAAAATGAATAGTGAACTTTCATTTGCTTTGTGTGAAAGTCGATATAACTTTGTTGTTTATGTCATAACTTTAGATTTTGCAAACTGTATGGACTCAGAAGATGTCGGCTCTTTGTCTAAACACCTCAGCCAAAGGCAGAAAAGTTTTGCCAGTTGCATGAAATTCAAACTTCACAGTGACAGTCCTTACTGTGTCGTTTTTACCATTGTACTGAATGTAACTTTTGAGAAAAACACGTTGACATGACAAATGAAGGTTTTGTCCTCTGAGTGAAGTGTCTGCTCCATGTGTTTATAGGCGAACCAGGGCAGCCTGGGCCCCAGGGACCTCCTGGAGAGAAAGGACCCAAAGGATCAGCAGGTGGGAGGACAGTGATAAAGGGACAGAGATAGTGAATACGTCACGTAAAATGACGTTAGAAGGTAGAAGGTGTTTAAAGTTGCGACAAACGCAGTTGAAGTGTGCTCATAACCATGATGGCCCCTATACAGTACTAATGTAACTGCCTTTAAAGCGTACTAGAGAGTCATATTGCGTTTACAGTATGTGTTCCTCACATCATTTACATTATGTCTGTGTTTTATCTAGGTGTCCCTGGACCTGATGGCGAAAAAGGACCCCGAGGTAAATTAATTAAAAAAAAGAAAAACTTTGCACATTAATGTTATTTTAGGCTTTGTTTTTAAAGTGTGACTAAATACCTGTTGCATGGTTCACTGCTGAATCGTGTGTCGCAGAGCTGACTGTTGAACATTAACGGCCTTTGATGTTTTACCGTGAATTCTAAATGCTCTTTCACGTATACGTAAAAAATATGTTGTTCTGAACAGAAAAGCAGATACAAGCATCTTTTGTTAATAATAAAGGTTTCCCAACTAAGGGATTGGTGACTGTGACAACAAACATTAGTTGAAAATCTGATTTAGTGCTTTTTGTCCTTTGAATGAAAAGGTGAACAAGGACCAGCTGGTTTGCCTGGACCCAGGGGACCTGCCGGACCCCCAGGAGATGCAGGAATCCCAGGTATCATAACTTAGTCTGCATAAATAATTCATAACAAATGTTCTCATTACCAGTACCAAGCCAACCACTGCCCCCCCCCCCCCAAAAAAACCCCCAGTCATATTGATGGTCTTATCCTCTGAATGTGTTTCTTACAGGAACACCAGGTCTTCAGGGACCTCCAGGTTAGATGTTTTTCCTCTTATTGATCATCTTGGATACACCAATTTCTGACGCAAACTGATACTTTGATCAAATTAAGGTGTTACCTGTTACAAAGACAAGAGCCATCAATCTCATGAAAATATGTTGAATTCAGCTGTTGACCCTTTGAAATTCTTATTCGAATTTATTTCATTGCAGGTGTGCCAGGAAATCCAGGTCAGCCTGGACCTAAAGGTATCATTGTATTTCTTTGCACTTACATCATTGCATTTACATCACTGCGTTTTTATTAAGATATAGATCATGGCCAAGTTCTATCATTACCATGTTAGGTGCTCTAACTAGCTCATTACATAGCTACAATGCATGGCTAATCTCAATTTAAATGTCGATGTATATTCCTCTCATAAAATAGCAAGTGTTAAGTCAAGTGTTATTCAAATCAGCTCTCTGTTCTTCTGTTAGGTGAAGCAGGTGAACCTGGCAAAGTTATCACCGCAGGTGAGTGGATGTAAACACCCTCCCTTACTCCGTATGAGGTACATTTCAGAGAACAAGCTGACAGCATAAGAAACACAACTGCCGCATTATTCAGGAGGAACTGTTATAAGATAGAGGCCTATAGGGTGTTGGTGTTGGAGGGGTGATTTTTGATTATGAAATAGATCACTATGTAAGAACAAATACCACATTCCACGCTTGTGATAGTCACGAAACACAGATGCTTTATGACTGAGCAACAACTCCTAGGCTCAGGCAGCGAATCAGTTGGGGGACCAGCTGCACAAACAGGATACAATGCAAATTGAACTCATGAGGTGGGCGTCAATGAAGACACATGGTGTGAAACTCTGATTTGATGATATATATATCTGCTGGCCTCTCTCTGTCTGGTTCCTAGGAGCTAACGCCAACACTGTGGCCATTCCTGGACCACCTGGCCCGGCTGGACCTCCAGGTCCTGCAGGCCCCCCCGGACTCTCAGGTTGGCACTTCTTCTGGTTTTCTAAGTACTGTAAGATGTAAAGTTATCCAGATCTTCAAACTTGTTGTCTCAACGTTGAGAGAGAAACAGGTCTTTAATACACACACACACACTGTGATACTATGTAAGTTTACTTTGACACCTTAAGTTTACTTTGGCATTTATTCATTTAGTAGATGCTTTTACCCAAAATGGCTTCAAACACAGGCAGAGAACAGATGTAACTATAACCATTTAGAAGCAGTCTGTGGCATGAGTGCCACCAGTAAGTTCATTGTTAGACCAGGTACAAATGCAAGACTGCTGAAGGAAAATAAAAGAGTGGGGTACAAGTTCAGTGTTATGTTTGCATATTTTGCTATTATGTTTTGACCATCATACTATTAAACAGTTGCTTGCAATAAAGAACAAATATTAGCATTTAATTACACAGTCACATACACACTGATGATGGTAAATTTTATTATCATTCTCTTCTCAGGTCCCATCGGTCCTGCTGGGCTTCCAGGACAACCTGGTAAGACAATAAAATTCTGCACGCTATGATGTTATTGGTCTTAGCCAGTAAACAACTATTTCCACCGCTCACAATCAATCTTATTGACCAATTATATCTGGTCTCCTCTGGAATCTAAGCAATCAAAGCAGTTATTGATCCTCAAATGATTTTTTAAATTTTTTTACTTTTTGATGAATGGATAATGTATCTCCACAGGTCCAAAGGGTGATAAAGGTGACACTGGTGATAAAGGTGATAAAGGTGATAAGGGTGCCAAAGGTGAACCTGGAGAACCTGGTATTACCAAGACAACCATTGAAACAGTTAGCAGCGC
Organism: Chanos chanos; assembly: GCF_902362185.1. Classification (NCBI taxonomy): domain Eukaryota; kingdom Metazoa; phylum Chordata; class Actinopteri; order Gonorynchiformes; family Chanidae; genus Chanos; species Chanos chanos. The sequence goes on along the minus strand of NC_044501.1, from coordinate 8,749,681 downwards.
ACGTAAGTCTTCATGACACTGACTCGAACAGCACTTAACGGCTCCTCGTTTGTTTGTTGAACAAAAAGAAGTCATTGATAACGTCTTTTTCCGACTGTGATGAGGTGGAAAAGCAAAATAATGGCATTATTTATTTATTTATTTGCAGTGCTGAAAATTAGCCATAATATAGAATTCTCCTAGATGTGTTTTTTTTTTTTTTCAATGTCATTCCGGCTCTTTATTGGTTGTTTCTCTTACTGAAATTAAACCAGAGCAACCTGCTGCACCTGCTCCTGGTCCTCCTGGACCTCCTGGTCCACCTGGGCCCCCTGGTCCCCCTGGAGAGCCTGGACGTCCAGGTAATCAAGTTGTCCTTAGATGTTTTGTAGCTTTGGATGAAATCACAAGAACTGTTCAACAACAGTGGTGCTGCAGCAATGTAGCTTTTTGCTTTCTGTTTCACAGGTGAAGGGAAAGAAGGTTCAGTTGGACCCCCAGGTCCACCTGGAGCGCCAGGTGACTCCATTAACTTTAGTTGATAAGGACCAAAGTTGTACTTTTTTAATGGCTATTGATTCAAATATCTTATCTACTATCTACTGAGACTATGGATGATTGCAGGCTTTCAAATTTGTCCTGTTGTAATATCAAGTTATTTAAATGTTTTTTTTTTTTATGTCTGTAAGTCTTAAATAATGTGTTTGCTTTAAAGGTGTTGGTATCCCCGGCCCTCCTGGTGAAAGAGGGGAGCCTGGAAGCTTTATACCCAACTCTGGTGAGTAGCACTTGGGATTCTCTTGTAGAAGTAATATCTTACAATACATTTAAAGCTAATACTGTTGTAGTGTGGTGTTAATTCATTAGAGGTTATTCCAAAGATTCCCTGAGGTCTGTCATGAGGCAAATATAAGAATTTCTGATTATTTAACAGAGAGCTTTTTTGCTGGACCACCTGGGCCTCCTGGACCTGTTGGACCTAAAGGATCACAGGGTAGGGCCAATGTTTTGTGACAGCTATGAAATTTTCCAAGCCAAATCATTCACAAAAATGTGATTTGTTTTTATTTAAAAAATAAATGTTCTGTCTGCGTTTTTAAAGGTGACATTGGTCCACAAGGCTACCCTGGTAGGTTGATGCTGTCTCATTCATTTGCACTTCTTAATACCAAAGAAGAATGCATGAAGAAATCATGACAAGGTATACACTGAATGTGGGTCTACTGTTTCTGTTTAAGGTGAACCTGGTCAACCTGGATTACCTGGAAGTCCTGGAGAGCCTGGTATTGGTGAGTAATTCAAAATAAAGATGATGATCCGTTTTTACTGCTCTTAAGCTCTCAGAATATTCCATCTCTGTTTTTCGAAACATGAGTAAAACTTTTCTAGTGGCAATAGGTAACATTAAGCTGCATATGCAATTTATCATGTGGAACTAGCAAATATCTTTACAAAAATTTGGTCAGAACCATGGCTGATGTTCAGTGAGCCATAGAAATTTAATTCCTCTTCAAAAAAGATACCTCACATCAGAGCCAATTTAAAAATTGTGAGCGAATACCTCTAGATCTACAGACCACCATTGAAGCTATACCTCATCGCTACAGATAGAGGAAATTATGTAGCCTAATATTGCCTCATTGCTGATATTCCAGGTATTCCAGGGCAACCTGGACCTCCAGGCCCACAGGGTTCCCAGGGACCAGAGGGCCCACCAGGACCCCAAGGTCCACCAGGACCAGAGGGACCAGAGGGACCGCAAGGACCAAGAGGTAAGATGAGATGAAAGCACTAATTTTTTCTTAATTTCACCATTTATGTCTGAATCTACAAACTCAGATCTGTTAAAGCAAGACTCTCAGTACTTTCAAATCAGTTTTTACTCATAGAACAATCTTTTGCTCATGATTTTGTGAGATATCTGTGAAACATAAACATCTGTAATGGGTCGATATATCTATGCTCAGACCAACAAGCTGGATAATAATAACCTTCGCCTGTACACATTTCCACACACACTGAAATCTTATCCACTGTGTGACTGTGTCGCTGCACAGAAAAATCACCAGTGTTAAATTAACAGTGAAAATGTGTTTGTGAATTCCTTATTTTATTTTATTTTATTTTATTTTTTAGTGCTGATTCCTTCTCTTTGATATTTCCAGGTGATGCTGGTGTTCCTGGTGCTCCTGGAATCCCTGGATACTCCACTGGTCAGTGACAGGAACTTTCCCATGCAAGATTACTAAAAATCACCTTAGCTGTGCTGCCTCTTTAGTTCTCATCCAAAATATAATCCAAAGCATAGACACGGTGACAGTTAAAAATTAAAACAAGCACTTAACTTGAAAGCTAGATTTTCTGACAAGACATCTCAATCGCTATCTCAGAAATTCTGCTTTAGATGCCATTTTACCTGCAGCACACCCTGAAACTGACTGTCATTATTATAAAACAAATATTACACAGATTATTTTTCCATGAAAGTCTATCTGTATCTAAGCTCGTTATTGTTTCTCTTTTTCCTTTCATAACATCCAGGAAGAAGTGCTGGGGCCCCAGGACTCCCTGGTCCTCCAGGACCCCCTGGTCCTCCTGGTCCGCCAAGCTCAGGCACAGCTGATGTTGGTCAGCAGATTGCAGATTACCTCAGTAGTAAGTGGCCAAAGTTTTCAGCCGAGTTGTACCCTGGGCATCATTGTCATCGTTTTCCTACCTCTCCTTGTACAATCCTGATTGGGTATTGAACATGAAAGTTCCTCTGTCACGCATTTTGTCAGGAATTTAATGCTCCTGATGAACAAACACGCATGCATTTTTTTTTTAGCTCCTGAACCTTGAAGGTTAGAGAGCTTTTGTTACATTCGCATTTACATAGCATTTATTTAGCTGATGCTTTTATCCAAAGCCACTAACAGGTGGGGAAACAATTCAAGCTCCAGTATAGTGAGAGACCTATGAATAAGCACTACGTATTACATCTGTTTAAAAGTGCAAGCAATAAGTGTGAGTTTTCTTTCAAGACTTAGGCAGGAGAGTAGGTAGATAAGAACACAGTAGGTGCAAGTAAGGCATGTTAGGGTGTTAGAGGTGTTAGGTGTTAGGAGAGGAGGTGCTCTCGGAAAAGGTGTGTCTTCAAGAATTTCTTGAAGATAGAGAGGGATGCCCCTTGTTACTGTATGTAAAAAGTTACCTGCTGGCTAGAAAACTGGCAGAAAATGATGGTCTGTGGTCCATGGATATGTATCATACTGACATTTCCCTGTTGTGTCTCTTTAAAGGTGATGGCATCCGACAATATCTGGCTGGACCTCAGGGTCCTCCTGGTCCACCTGGTCCACCTGGACCTGGTTCTTATGGTTCTGTTGACGACCTGGCTGCACGTGTCATTGACTATGTACAAAGTGAGTTTCCAGGATGTTAACTGTTGCAGAGGGGCCTTATACTAGGGGCAGTACACCCTCAGAATTGATATGTAGGTCCCGTGTTGACAGGTTCTTCTATGCTCTACTTGACTTTAGGCATCGCCATTACTTCAAACTTGTAAACCTGCTGTTTCCACAGCAACAAGGAGTGATGCATAGCTCTTACTTTTGACAGAGCATTTCTCTGAGCTTGTGCTCAGGAGCTTGTTTCTATTGCAGGGTATGGACTACTTCATAAATTCACAAGTTTCTTCAAGGAACCCTCTTACTGTAAAGGTTCTGCAATGAACCCCACTAAGTTTAAGGTCCTAAGAGGAACCCTTAGGGGTGTCCTCATGTATTCTTTGGTGGAACCCACAAGAAAAATAGGTTCTCGGTGTAACCCATCAGGGCTTTTTAGAGGTTCTTTACAGAGCCCCTCAACTGCAGGAACTCTTCCCAAAAAGTAAATGATTCCTGAAGTCAACTATTTTGGTCCATTAAATGTTTTGAATAAGTTTTGAATAACTTTGAATAAGTTTTAGGTTCTTTGAGCAATCTTGGGTTCTTCAGTGAGTATTCTTGATAGTTTTGCTTTTCAAGGTGTAGTATTTGTTGATGTTTCTGTGACTTCAGGAAGTGGTGTTGGCGGTGGGCCACCTGGCCCTCCAGGACCCCCAGGTGCTCCTGGTGCCCCTGGTGGCGCTAGTTCATCCCTCAATGACATCATCTCCCTTCTACAGAGTATGTCAAGTAACTTAATTCAGTCGGTTAGAACATGTCAAATTAACCCAGTTGCATAATGTTGAGTATTGTTGCTCTTCCCCCTTGCTGTGGCATAGGAGAGGAGGTTAGAAGATATCTGATTGGACCTCCTGGTCCCCCTGGAGCTCCCGGAACCCCAGGTGGACCCGGGGGCTACGGCTTTAACCCACAGGAAGTTGCTGGACGAGTCCTCACCCTGATGAGTGGTAAGTAAAGCTGATGTTTTGTGGCAGGAAAAAAAGATGCTGGATGCATTGTCTGAACAGTGGCGTGTCATATGTGTAATATTTCACCGTTAAAGTAATGATTCTTTAGTTGGATCTCTCGATACATAACTCCATAAGTAACAGGTTTAGGTTTAAAGGTTTCATCTGTATTGTCTTTTTAGAGCAGGGAATGCTTCAGCCTGGGCCCCCGGGACCGCCTGGTCCACCTGGACTTCCCGGACAGGTTTATGGTGATCTCTCTGCCTACCTACAGAGTAAGAATGCTAATGCGCTTCTTGTTCTAAGCAAATAAAGATTCGTCCTGTCATCATTATAGTTTTCAATTCAGTTCAGTTCTACATGCCCTTTGATGAAGATGTTTTAGCCAATAGTAACATTACGACACAGTGATGTAGTCTGACATATATGCATTGTGCTTAATGCCAATAAGTAGGAAAAAATACAGACTAATTCATCTGTTCTTACTGGTAAAGATTCAGAATTCAGAGGGACTATAGGACCACCAGGTCCCCCAGGACCTCCAGGGACCCCTGGTATTCCAGGACCTCCCGGGCCTCCTGGACTGGGCTCTGTTGACGACATTCAGAACTACTTACAGAGTGAGTGTTGTAGAGAGTTTATGCAGCTTTATCACGGGATAAATGGACATCAGAAATTACATTTAACTTAAGTTTCTACCCATGCTACTTGCTTTATTTTGTCTGTCCATCTCTTCACATAGATACTGGGTTAAGAGGTCCACCTGGTCCTCCAGGTCCTCCTGGACCTCAAGGACCCCCTGGAGTGTCAAGAGGTATAGTTTCATACGCTGGGAACACATATAAAGAAAATATTCATGCTGAGCTGCAGGATTACGTCAGAAGTGAGTATATCTCTCGCAACATTTACCACTGTGTCAGATTTAGGCCTGTTCATTTCTTGTGTATCTGTCAAGTACTGAGAGAGTTACAGCTACATGCTTATCTACCCATGTAGCAGGTATGCAGAGTTCCCCAGATATAAATTTTAATACAGGTGTTCAGAACTTTCTATAGGCCTACTCTTATATGTCTGTATTTGAGTTCTTTCGCCTGCCTAGGTTATGTTAAAGAGCTTTTCTAGGTATCGGATACTCAAGCCAATACTCTTATTTCAGCTAAAACAAAATTCTAGTCACCATAAGTGGCTGTTGGCTTGTACATAGTCTATCACAATGTGTTCTTTAACACGTGTATTTTGTTGATTTGACAGGTGACAAGTTTGCTGGTTCCTTCATGGGGCCCCCTGGCCCTCCTGGACCCCCAGGTCCTCGTGGATACAAAGGAGAACGTGGTGATCCAGGCGTTGACCGTGCTTTTTCACCGAGTGACGAGGAGGTCAAGAGGCCAGAGACCTTAGACTACTCCAGTGTGGCAGTGAGGGTGACAGATTACATCAAGAGTAAGTAATCTCCTGCAGTGGGTAAAGCCCTGCTGAAAATTCCAACTTATTGTGTCTTTAATGGTAGTGTGAGGCAGGAAAAAGAGGTGACCTTCAGAATTCCCACTCAGATGTAAAACCCAAAATGACTTCTTGACATCTTTGTTGATAAGATCATCATCATTACCTCTGAAGAAACAGCTCTGCAATTTTACCCTGCCTGTTGTTCAGAAACGATTAGAAATTTTGTGTACCACCTGGTATCCAGAAATGGACGCGAAAAGGCTCAAAGCAATGTCTCCCCAGTCAGAGTACAACAGAAAACAGAATGGCTTACTTATAGCTCTTAACACAGGACTGAAGAGATGTTCTAAACTTCTAATTGGTTCACGAACTTCTCTCAAACATTACAGTAGCATATTATCATTGATTCTGTGTTTTAAAATGCTTTGATCTTGACGAGATCTTTCCTTCTCTCAGTGAACGGTTTGTGGCGGGACATGATAGATGAGGAGGCTCGTCGTACGGGCTCTAGGCTCATCCAAGGCCCTCCTGGACCTCCTGGACCCCCTGGCCCACCCGGACTCGGCCAGGCTGTCGGTTCTTACGACAACATCACAGAGCTTGTGAAGCACATCAGAGGTGAGGATGCATGCAGATCAGTGTTCAGTCATCTGAAATGGAAACCTCAAAAAGCAGTAAATTAATCTGTACATTAGTAACGTAGATTGTGAACAACAAACAGACATATGGTTCACGTCTGTGTGCTAAGGTCCCCTTACGTGTTGTGCTTTGGCCTAACTCGACCATCAGTGTAATTTTTTCCATAACAGCAGAAGTTTAGTAATTCACATGACACTCCATTCCTTTAACAAGCCGGTTCAACCACTGATAGTCCTGAGGTTTGTACTCTGGTATTAGCTCAAACAAACATATTCTCTTCCCCTATAGCACACGCGGCTTTTGTAGGCCCACCGGGTCGACCCGGCCCGAAAGGAGACACAGGATACCCTGGACCTAAAGGACAGAAAGGTACAAGTGGCTTTTATGATATGCCACATCATTAATACAATACAGCACGTGTGCCATATGGTTATTTATTATTTGAGTAGGCTATGTCAAAGATTTAACAAACCTGGGTGTAAAACTTGTAAAATTTGTACGATTATCATCTCTTGGTCCGTAGAACTGTATTCGTTGGGATCATGAAAAGCAAAACCGAAATTCAACGTGCCCTCTAACTCTGGGACAGTTCTGTTTGGTGTTGCTGTGATTTAATGTGTTGTCTCCGATCTGTATGCTGTGTTAACTGTGCTAACTTGGTTGTAGGCGACCGCGGAGAGCAAGGCATCCCTGGGCTGTCAGGGCTCCCGGGCCATGATGGGCAAAGAGGTGAAAAAGGAGACAAAGGTACTATACTTTCAGTTAAATTCAGTTAAATAACACAGACTTAAATGGAAACTTTTTACATGACGTGTCATGGTTATGGATTACAAAATGTCTACATTACCTGTTTATTCCATTTACAGCAGTTATATCGATAATACGTCACCGATTAGTCAGCAGTGATAAACATTTGAGTGTCAGGTTTGTGCATTGTGTAGAGTATGTTTGGCTTACCCTTCATGTGTATAAAGTTATAGTAAAAGACGGCTTCGCTTATGAGTAGATTTTTCTGACTGATAATAGAACGTTACTCAGGGTCTTTCGATGTTTCTTTTTTTCAGGTGAGCCTGCAGTTGTGTCCCACAGAAGGAGGAGGAGAAGCACAGGCGTGTAAGCAGATACAGTGTGATAATAAGTGTTTCGAATTTCTCAATTTGAGATTGAATGTCCTTTCCCAAAAATGTATACTGCTCTTATTTTTTTGTGCAAATTCACTAATGCAGCGTTCCAAAACAGCATATTCCAGAAAGGGACTGGCATCCCACACGATATACTTGTGAATCACAAACATCCCCAACCCCCCCCCCCCCCCCCTCCACCCCCCGACCCTCAAAGTAAAAAGTCTTATATTTCTTTCCAGCATTTTTACTGTATGTGAATGGGGGAAAATGTTAACAAAAAAAAAAAAAATTGAAGTGCATATGTAGTTTGACTGTGTTAGACTGTTGACTTTGGAACATTCTCCTTTGCGTTCTTTTTTTACCTTGCAAATGGGTCAGGATCAACTTTCAGGGGTCAGAGGTGATTTTAACTTGGTGTAAGTGTTTCTTTTTTGTTAACTTGTGATAAGAAAAAGAACTATCACATATTTCATTTTCACTGTTAAAACCTTTTTTTTTTTTTTACTCAGGATTGTTGAATCTCAAATACTGATTATGAATATTTTTCCATATTGTGATAAGCTGATGAAGATGCTAGTTAGAGGTATGTCAGAAAGTGAAAATGTTGTATTTGTTGTTGTTAAACGTCACTGATGCATTATGTCATTGTTGTAATAGTGGGATTTTGGTGTTATAAGTTGGGGTACATTTGGTATTTCTGAATTTTCAATACAGCTTTGTAAAACCATCATCCCATTCGGATTTGAAGTGTAAATTTTCAAAATAAAATTTTCTACTGTTTTTTTTTTTTTTTTTACCATTAGTTTTTTTTTTTTGTGTTCACAAAAAAAAGAACTTGCCAGTCTTTTGATCACATTACATTAGAGAGATCAAATTGATAATCCTCTGATCATACAACGGTCATACAACGTCAAACAGAAAAAACATACAGTCATCGAGTTAATATGTGCGGTAAATGTTTTATTACAGTAAACACTGAACCGACAATGGCTTCCTTAAAATCACCTGATCCGTGAAAAATGCATTCATTTTTATATAGTTGGGTATCGAATATTCGCATTAAAATCAAAAACTTTTTTTTTTTTTTTTACCGGTCAAGTTAGGGCACCTATGTCCAAACAAGAAACACAAGAAGTAAAACCAGTCATGCTTTCATTAACGTTTTTTCACAAATGCAAAAAAGAAAAAAGAAAAAAAGAGAAATAAACATTAGAGGAACCTCAATATGCCCGTTTGTCTTAATTAAATCTTAAATAGCAACCGAAGAAACTTCTTAAGCTAGGTGAAAAGCGCACAGCACTTTCACGTACATATCTGTTTTCTTTTGTTCACACCCCTAACATAGGCTCAATAAAAAATGTGCTCTGATTGGTCCTTAATTTGAAAGGCAGCCAAAAGCACCAATTACAGTCAACCTATGAACACCTCCTCATTACTATCACAAGTATAACAACAGTGTGAGATCATGTCATTCATTTATGACAGACAATGCATTTCCATATTAATGTTGTTCTCAATTGTGAAATGATTAACCTCAAAATTATAGTGAAAATAAATCTAATAAATGATGAAACAGTGATCTTTCCAGTCCTAATATGGAGTATGAATATACAAAAAAGAGACAATATAATATGGTAAACCTTCAAAAGGTTACAAAGATACTTCTAAATTATTCACTTTCAAAAATACACTAGTAAAGCTGACAATGTTTACTGATAACAGTAAATAACAGTAAATAAATTCAAAAAGCATGCATTCTAATTGAAATTCAATCAAATATTTGGTATTGAGATGTCTTAATCTAAGCACAAATATGATCCAAAGTGTGTCTCTCGTCCTTTGAAAACGGCTGACACAACCAGGGCAGGTGCTGTCTGATATGTTTCCTTTGACTACATTATTTCGCTCACATTGCATGTTTTCAGCGAAAAGTGTCCCAATGAAACACCTTTCATACCACAGTGATGTCACAATAGCTTGCTACTGGCATATTAAAATGCACACAAACAATCTCGAAAGAAATTAAAAAAACAAAACAAAACAAAACAAAACAAAAAAACACCAAAAAGCAACAAGACCAAAATATTTGCGAGTGAACTAATTTAAGGAGACAAAAAACACATCAGAACAATCAATTCAGATGAGTTGTGCGAAAGACAAAGGCAAGTCATTGTGGACCTAGAAAGCCTTTGTGTAATGAAACGTGTACTGTCTGTTCATCTGTATTAACTAGACAAACAGAGAGCATTTGTGCCATCTTGAACAATGAACTCTAACTGGAAAATTATACTTTGTACTTGGAATAACACCCCATTTCCAAACTCATTCAAATCAAAATGTGCTTGACTTTATTTTAATATGTTTAACGTGTGCTTCTTCTCTATGCCCTTGTGTCCTTCACCAGGGGAAATGTTTCATTGGGTTCATAATGAATTACACGATCACATATAATCCTGTAACCTCATGATCTAAAGTGTTTTCCAACCCGATGCTACGCGCAATTAGTGCAATTAACTTGGGTAAATGCGAGAAATCGACTTTAGAAAAACCTCACATAACTACTCAATTCGTTCAAATATAGTTTAGGCACTGGGACAGCTGATTATAACATTATGAATTCCATATGCAATACATGCAGTGTTTTTTTTTTTTTGTTTTTTTTTTTCCTCCCCAATACAAACTTACTGTTGCTTACTGTTTGAGACAAACCGTATTGTTAAATTGCATTTACTTCCATAAACTGCCGCTCTCGTTGCGAGGGAAAAGTCCACTGAACTTCATTTCAAGAGCAAACGTAATGAAAACAGGGAGTGTGCAGTCTTCATACGGACAGTCTGGTCTGTTGCTTTGGGGAACGTTGCCCCCCTCCCCCCCCACCCCCGCACAGTGATGGCTAGAGTGAGTGATCCCCCTATATTCACTCTGATTAACGTCAGAGGACGGGGGTCAAGGCAGCAAAACAGTTCAGTCACAGTTTAGATTTAGTGTGTCTGTGTGTCTGTCTGAGCATGCGTGTGCGTGTATGTGTGTGTTTGTGTGTGTGTGTGTGTGTGTGTATGCGTATGTGTATGTGTGTGTGTGTGTGTGTGCATGTGTGTGTGTTAAAACCCAGTGGACTGGACCGTCGGCACTGGGTAGAACTTGGATATGCGACTCTGTGCAGATGGGTTAAGGCATTCTGACTCTCCACTCATCTTGAAAAACACCTCCTGCTCCTGCAGCTTTCTGGCAAACTCATCCTCCAGGGCCTGGAGAGACGATTTGCAAACCAACAGTTAGAGAAACCAAACCACATAAAACCGTCCAAGATCGACTCTAAACAGCAATACCATTCATACCAGAGTGAGGACAGATATGCATTCACTGTACATTTTAATGACTGGCCCTGTTCCAATACCCTCCCTTGCTTCCTCTCTTTGTGACCTGGCTCCCTCTGGCAATCTTATTTCATTGTATGAGGGAGACCCTGATCAAGCCACTGTAATGCATTTAAATGAGGTCTGTTTGGTATTGCGACAACACATTCAGTCCTGGGGGAATTTTGCTAACTCTAGCAGAATAAAGGAACACAAAGGCAGGTGATGGAAGTCTGTGAGAGTACTGGGACAGAGCAGTAATGATTTTTAGTAAATGATGTGGTGAGGAAGGTGTCGGCTGCGGAGAGTGAACTGTGACGACTTTAACCTTTTTCCTGGGCCTGAGTTTCTCTCTCCACTCCTTCAGCTCCTGACTGTGCTCCTCATCCAGCTCCTTCAGCTTCTCCGTCTCGTGTTCAATCAGGAGGTGGCATTTCTCATTCTGAAATGACCACACCCAGGCAGGTCAGTTAGTGTTCTATTTTGTGAGTGTGAGTGTGCGTGTGCGTGTGCACGTGTGTGCAAGTGTGTGCGTGTGTGTGTGTGTATGCCTGTGTGTGTTCTTTAGGTTCTGAGTTCCATGTTCAATCAGGAGATGGCATTTCTCATTCTGAAATGACCACACCCACTCAGATCAGTTAGTGTTATATTTTGTGAGTGTGAGTGTGTGTGTGCGTGCATGTGTATGCATGTATGCGCGCATGTGTGTGTGTGTGCGCGTACCTGTAGCTGCTGTAGTTCTCGGATGTTAGTGTCACACTGCAGCTGCAGGTCTCTCATCTGATTTTCATGTTTTTGATGCTGCTGGAGTCTCTCATTCTTCTGCCTCCTCTCCTCCTGCGCAGCAAACTGTTTAACACACACACACACACACACACACACACACACAGTTACATAAAGCATGACTTGCTATCCACATGAGGTTTAAATGATTCTCCTCTGTCGTTTACGCCCTCCCTCGTCCCCCAAAGACAGACGTGACCCATGTGACCTCTGACCTGTTTGATCTTCTCCCTCTCCTGTTCGGCCGACATTGCCGTCGTGGTGATTCGCAGGCTCTTTTTAAACATGTTCATTCGCGTCTTGGCGTCGCTGCGCTGAATCTTGGGTAACCTGCCTCTCTCCTGCGCCTGTTTCGTCCTCATCTCCTCGATGAGACGCTGGTTATAGCGCTGCATCTGTTCCATCTCCTGCTCCCCACCCCCCCCCCAAAAAAAAAAAGCCGCGTTAGCCCCCTCCCCTGTCACGACATCCCTATTTAGACGCCACCACCATGTGAATTACAGGATGAAGCCAATACACCCCCCGTCTGTGGCAGTTTTGTCAAACCGGTCATTGGCCTGTTATATATAATAAGGCTGACAGGCTTACAACAGTCTGACGTTAAACTCACTCTGTGTACTTTTCCCCCCGTGCCTAGACAATGAGTAATCCCTGGCCACTGATTTGTCAATAAGTAACACATACCCCTGTAGATATGACTCCCGTTTTCTTGGCTTACCTCTAACGGGCTATTGACTTTGACATGTTTATGATCACAATGCGGGAAGCGGGACCGGGGCGAGGCTTATCTCAGAACAGTTCTCTCACCTTCTCGTGTCTCTTGAGCAGCTGGTGTCTCTGCATGAAGTACTGATCTTTGAGCTGTTGCTTGTGTAACTGGTGTTTCTCCTGCAGATGGCGCTCTTCCAGCTCCCACATAGCTGCTTCTCTGGCTGTGGAAACAGTAAAAAAAAAAAAAAATGATGCCCTGTTACATCCACTGTCCATAACCACTGATCCAGGATAAGACTATACCCATACAGTAGTCCTTGTCTGAACTGTTATGAGGTTAACGACAGAACCAGCCAAAGGTATTCTTCATGCCAAGGGTTATATTTAGTATCTTAAAGTATCTGATCATCAAGTCCTCCCACAGGGGCGCAGACCACACGAGCCTTGTCCGTTTTCCTTCATGGCTGGTGTCTTACCAAATCTTCAATACCCATGCGCTGTAACCGACCTGAAGTGACCTCGTGTGTTGGGTGCCATGGAAACAGATCTGCCCGAGTTACGTTACGCTGCTTTTCTGGTCATGACACTGCAGAGCAGGCAACCTCATGATGAGAATTAGACCCCTGTGTTCGCCCCCCTTACTGACTTACTGTCTGCACGGCTACATTCACAACGCTCAGCCCTCAACACAAAACAGCAGCAAATTCCAACAGGACCAAACCATCTCTTCTGTTTTGTTTTGCTTTTTTTTTTTCTGACCTCTGTCTGGTTTGATATGTAAGATGGTTTCTAAGCCATGTTGATTTTGTGTATATCCTCACAATTCAGGTCAGACGCAAGAAAGAAAGAAAACAAGGACAGAAAAAAAAAGAGGAAGGAAAGACAGACAAAAAAGTAAGGAAGGAAGGATATGGAGAAGGAGAGAATGAAGGAAGGACAGATGGAAAGATTGTTGAGAGGATAGAAGGCAGTAAGAGGAGACAGAGGACAGACTTGTCAGTGCACGAAAGGAAAAAAAAACAAAAGAACCCTACAGCACGGCATCCTGCCGGAACCTTCCGGAACCTTGACCAGAACTTCCTCTGAATTCACTGACAGTTTTCACTCACGAGTCATAATCTGTGCCTACAGCTCTGGAATCAGAGGGAAGGGTTAGTGATGAGTGAGCGTTAAGTCTTGCTGACCTCGGAGCAGCTGCTGTTTGCGGTTGAGACAGTCTCTCTCTGTGGTGGCCAGTTCGACCTTGTGGTGCTGAATGATCTTCTTCAAAGCACCGTCCAGTTCCTGCTGCTGTTTCTGCAGAAACTCCTGCTCCTACAGAGAGAGAAAGAGTGAGAGAGAGAGAGCGAGAGAGAGAGAGCGAGAGAGAGAATGTATAATCTGGATGAAGAAGAAATACTCCTTGGTACAAGAACTTGGACACTGCACACCAGGACAAACAGAGGAAAAGAGAAAAATCTGAAGTGAAAGATATTCCTGTCAACAAAACCGCCAACACACCTGAATTTAAGCAATGAGACAGACAAAGCACCGAAAGTTGCTTTACCTGCACACACACACACTGTATTACATTGACAAACAGAGGTGACCGCTTAAATGGTGCCGTGTAACTGGTCTGTGGACTACCCCATAACTGAAGCCAAAAAAACAAAAGACCAAAACGACGGTATCGCAAATCGATTAGTCAGGGCAGAGGACCCGAGATCCCTCAGTGACAAGATTACATGACACAGCAGATTTAGAAATCGTTCTCAATGACCTTTACGACCTGCCTAAAAAAAAAAAAAAAACCAACCACTCAGTATCAGAGAAGAACTCACAGAATCATCAGCACCACAGATCAAACCAAACCAAAGCACACAGACAGACAGAGAGAGGGAGAGGGAGAGAGAGAAAGAAAGATGCCAGGTTTCATATGTGGTCCTATTGTGTTTGTTTTCTTGTTTTTGTTGGTGAGTGGCCAGCAGTGCTAGGATGCTGGGAGACAGAGCGTGTGCTGTCTTCTCTGGATTAAATAAACATGATCTCAGCTTTAACGGACTCACAGACACAGAACTCCACTGTCAGCACAGTCCACTGTACACATCTACTCCACCGTGTGGGTCCCAATCCGTGACTTCTTCACTGCCCGATGCTCGCGTGTTTCTCTAACAAGAGCGCTCCGTTCGCCGATATTCCAAATAACGCTTCACAAATACAGCATCATTTCTGAGGCTGAGGCATAACTGAAGCATTTCTGACGTGGCTTTGCTTAGTAAAAAACCTTTAAAATACTGAGAGTTAAATAAACCACCTAGACAAACGCTAAATGATGAAGTTCAAAATGCAGCGAATTGTCAATGCAACATTTTTAAGCGAGTCTGTAAAGACGATGTTACAAAAGGGGTGACGTACGCACCGCCTGTTCGACTCGCACTCGGTCTAATTGCCCACCCCGGTCGAGAACAGCACTGACGTCTCGTGTAACCTAGAAACCGTAACTGTCCTGTGAGAGACGCCTCCCTCTCCACAGTCGTAATCTGACACCGACTGTGAGAAACAGGCCAGGAACAGGGTTTAGTCCAGGCTAAGCCCCTCTTTGGCTGACGAACCAGACACACGGAGCCATCACCTCAAACGGTTCATTATTATTCCACACCAAACCTGTACTGGCACAAAATGAACATCTAGACCACTGTGCCATCACTACGCTGAACTCTATGGGCCATTTCTCACAGATTATAAATTCATAATACATAATGAAATGTCACACGTAAGGTTAATTCTATTTATTTTGTTGGAAATGTGTTATGAAATATATTAAATACATTCGATTATGCAAATTAGTCTACATATGGGTTGGATAAAACAGAAAGTGTAAAATATAAGATTTTAGGTTCACCTGCAGATCTAAGATTTTTGCTTCCCAACTATAAAAATCTACAGGTGAGAAAAGGCTCAGGCATATGACACCTATGAGCGAAGAGAAACAAAAGTTCTTCTGATTGGCTCAATCTGAATGGGCCTTGTTCCTCAGCATTGTGACAAAAGGAAAAAAAAAACAAAAAAAAAAAACGAGTTCTAGAACCAGTTATGGCAACAAGACAATTGTTGGTCAAAAGTAAATAACAGAACTCCACAAAGGTATTGCCTGGTTGCCTAGAAACCCTGTTCTACAATCAGTTTCCTCTGTTCCGAATGGGAACATAGAGAATAAAGAAGAGGACGCTAAAGTGTTATGAAGGAAGTAACCGACTGTGTTGTGAACCTGAGCGTTGACAGGTTTATTACCGAAACTGAATATTGCTCCCCTGTGTGGCTTTTTTTTCCCCCTTCTTCTTTTTCATCGTTATCATTTTCATTTCATTTTACTAGGACTTTGATCTCAGTTACTGTAAGAGGGGCGGATGACCAGAGAGAGAGAGAGAGAGAGAGAGAGAGAGAGAGAGAGAAAAACCCAAAGCCGTGCTGAGAGAAGCTGAGGGCACTTACGTCCTGCATGGGGGCGTGGAAGAGAGGGCATGAGGAGAGCTGAAAAGACTGTATCATAGCTGGAGCAATGCTCTGTGGGTATGATGACACACAGACCTCCTGACCAATCAAACAGCTAGTTTACGAAGACAACACACACACACACACACAAACACAGACACACAAAATATTCATACACACAACACACACACGCAGACACATGCAGACACACACAGACACACGCATGCAGACACACACGTACAAAAATACTCATACACACGACACACACAGCAAACAACGTCAAAACACACGCAGGCAGGCGTGAAAGGAGGGATGTGGTGAAAAGGTGAAAAGAGTGATAGAGTTTCTCCTGCAGACAGTGCTCTCCACTGTGTGTAAGAAGCAAAATAATAATAAAGAAAGTATCCGCTGACACAAAGAGGTTTTATAGGAGTGCTGTAAAAGAGGTGATACTATAATTCTTTGTGAAAACATTTCTCTCAGTTCAGAAACCTTTCAGAGGAGCTGAGAGATCAGAACACTGAGACAAACCAAGGTCAAACATAAAAGGGCGTTATCACTAGTTAACCGCATGGTCTTTGAACACGGTCCTCGTGTTCACAAAGGGATTCTCAGAAGGAAATCGAAAGTGAACAGCTTGAAAAGAAAAACCAATCACATGCTGTTTCGAAAAGAAAGGGATCGAATTCAGTGTCTCCGTTACTGGAGGGAAAACCGAAGTCAAGAAACACGAGTGAGACGCCAAAACCCAAAAAACCCCCAAAAAACCCAAGAACAAGCATAGATGGGGGTCAGTGAAAACAATCCAGGTGCGTGTTTAGTGTTACCTCCTCGTGCTGAGTTTGGATTATATCTTCTCTTATGCGTTTTATAATCCCGTTTCTCCCGTGTTTGGGGGAGAGTCCCAACTCCTGTTCGGTCAAAGCGCGGGCAGTTATAACAGAGAGGGGAGAAAAAAAAAAAAAAAAAAATCAATCAATCAAGCTCTGGATGGATTTGTGTTTGTTTGTGTTACCGTGGAGATTAATCGACGTATACACACAGGAAGGCCTGAATTAGAAGCAGTTATATAAAAAGCTATAAAAGACCTGGGCGGGGCCAGCAGGACCGCAGGCCAGAGCGATTCAGCGGCACCAAAAGCCTGACGGCTAAAAACAGGAGAGGTCGCAACGTGACAGTGCCAGCTCCGCAGGACGGGACATCCGACTCACTTTTAGAACGACACGCACGGCCTGACACGCCCAATCACCCAGAGGTACGATTACGAGGAAAAGGCAAAAACAAAACGACCTCGTTAACGTGCTTCTGAGACCGCTGTGTTCGGTCTCGTCACTAAGAGTAACCACGTCTTGCTCGTCATTTTTTGTGAGAATCTCTTCCACTCTGGTCAGATCTCTTTTACAATCCTGTGCGTAAAGTCACTCTGACGCATGGTAAATACACGGGTGCATTGTGGGACTGAGTTTATCGTACAGATGGGTACCTGCAAAGAATTCTGTGACATGACGAAAAAATGCTTTACATAAAGCAGGGTAATCAAAAACTGGACCTAGAGTACGAAGAAAAACGGGACAAAACACAGCCATAATGGAGCCCACAATGCCTTCACAGAGACACACACACACACACACACACACACACACAGACAGACACACACACACACAGACACACTCTTGCAGGCGTTACCTCCTTCTTGCGGCTCTTGTGCATGTTCTGGAACTTGGACAGCTCTTTGTCCTGTTCGGCTTTGATGCGTTTGGCTTCGTCACGCAGGCGGCTGGTGTGCTCCTGCTCCAGCCTCTCAATCGTCTGCTTCTGCTGCCTCTCCATGTTCTCCACCTCCTGGTCGTACTGCCGCTTCTTACTCTGAGAGAGGGAGAGCGAGAGAGAGAGAGAGAGAAGAACAGATGAATAACTACCTGGTTTGAAAGAGAGGGATTTTCAGTATGGAGTTGACATAGGTTTTAATTGGTTCTCTGTTTGGATGAGTTTAGTCTCAGGTATAAAAAGTGTAACCTCGGTAAAATAACAGAGAGTAACGGATTTGTTTTTTCACTGTCAGGATTAGGCATTACGCCTAAGGCCCAGCCCTAAACTGACTAGAGCTGAGTACATGCGCTGTAAAACCGACGACGTCCGACGTCATGTTCCTTTGAACAATCGGGTACAACGGTGTCTCTATGCCCACAACACCCTAGTTGTAGACACGGATCTCACTGGCTAACAGGGTTCTGTAGAAGACTAAAAATGAACTCTGATCTGGGTTTAACACAGTTTTCATCACTGGGTTTTTTTTTTTTGTTTTTTTTTTGCCCCCTCACCGTCGTCTCCTGTTCAAAGCGTCTGTAGGTGTGCTCCCTCTGTTGCAGGAGCTTATTGCTCAGCTGCTGCTGGGCTCTCTGCTCCTCCTTCTGAAGGAGGCGCAGCTCCCTCAGCTCCTGCCGTCTGCAGGGAGAGAGAGAGAGAGAGAGAAAGAGAGAGAGAGAGAGAGAGAGAGAGAGAGAGAGGGGGAGAGACAGAGAGGGATAGAGAGAAAGAGAGAGAGAAAGAAAGAGAGAGAGAGAGGAGAACAGATGAATAACTACCTCATTTGAAGAGAGAATGTCCTTTTAAGCACGACTACTCAGGCTGGTCTCGTGTTGTTATTATTATTGCCTTGGGGTCAGAGGTCAGATAACAGTCATGCAAATAAAACGCTTTGAACTGAACAGACAAAAGAACATGTTTGGACAAAAGGCCTACTGCTGATGATCTAGGGTCAGCGCTGGGTCTTGATGATTGCCATTAGAATACCTCCAATGCTTCCATCAACAGATAACGGACACCCAAATGACTCATGTTTCATACATACGCATTTCATTTGTTTGTTTGTGCTGATTTCCTTCACCTGGCAATGTCATGTTGTTTCATGAGACTGTTCTTGTGGAACCAGCACAATTTAGCCTTTTTTTTTTTAAGACTTTTAAAACACAGAATCTGATCGAGTGGTTTATAATGAGACTGATGTCAGGGAGGCCAATTGTGGATTGACATTTTCGAGCATTTCGAACGCGTGGGACGACAGGATGTGGGCCTGAGGACGAGGACAGGAAGCAGCAGTCATCAACAATATCTCATGCAACCAAAAGACCAATTCTGTTTCCTGAACGCTGACCAATCAGTAATGAGGCTTCCTGGCGCTTTTGCATAAGCCGATGCAGCCAGAACTCCCCTAAAAACAGCTTCCCCTAAAAAACAACCGGCCTGCTTACAGTTTACACTTACCTGTATTAGAACACTTGTCTAAAGCATTTAAACACAACCTGTTTTTGGCTGTTCCCATTTAAGCCCAAAATACCCAACAAGGGTGCAACTGGTGATATAAGAGTTAAGCCCATTTGGGATTTGGGTGAGCCTGCATGCGACACTCTACGCTTTCGAAAAAACTATTTGTGCAGCATCTCTCATCAACACCTTCACAGGAGTATTATTACACACTAAACATATTTATAAATGACCTTGTCAGCCCAATGAAGCGAAGGAAAAGATGAGAGGGCACTTGCAAATCATATGGAGATTACACAAATATTCTGCAAATGAGGACCATGAGCTAAAAAAAGAAGTCAAACTAGGTTTGTTTGTTTGTTTGTTTGTTTGTTTTTTATGTGTACCTCAGGAACCTCATCTCTTCATTTTTAGCATCGTTGTCGGTGATGATCTTCGACGTCGTGACGCTAACTTCCACGCCATCCACAATAAACTTACGAGTCTTTTTCAGTGTCTTTTTTTGTCGTTTCATGTCCTGGTGAGAGAGAGAAAGAGAGAGAAAGAGAGAGAAGGGGGGGATAAGAAGAGAGAGAAAGAGAAACAAGAACAGATTAGTAATTGCTTCCAGAGAAGACTTAAGAGACCAAAATCCTTTCAGAGATGTCCAACATGCCAACACAAACAAAAAAAAACATGCTCCAGAAAGAAGCGCTCTTGCTTCCTTATATAAAATGCATTTATTTTTATTTATGCATGCTCTGTGCCATGATCTGACTGTATCTTCATTTAGAGTGTGTGTTTCTTTGTGTGTGTGTGTGTGTGTGTGTGTGTGTGTGTCTGGTGAGTCTTACTTGTACGGATACAGATCCTGGCTCCTTCGACTTGGGGAGGAAGCTTGAGATGGATAAATTAAGATCGACGGTGCTGTTTTCGGTGGCCGAACTGTTGCCAGAATCAGAATCTTTCTCGTACTTGGACTCGATCTCCGATGTGGGTTTCTTAACCTCGTTCACCGGAGAGGTTGGAGGTGTGGGCTTCTCTTCGGGCGCGTCCACGGGCACCTTGACCTGTTTGGAAAGGTCCTCATTGGTTGACTCTTCTGCCTCTTGTTTGGGGGCCTCCGTTATGACCTCCTCGTTACCCTGGGACACCTGGACGTTCTCCACTGTAGGTTCCGCTTCTTTCTCCTCCTCCTTTGTCTCCTCCTCTGGCTTTCCCTTGTCGGGCTTAGCCGACGGCTCCTCGGGATCGGCCTTGGTGGGACTCGGAATCACCTCCCCATCGTTCTTCTCAGCGTCGGCTTCCTGCTCCTGTGGTTTCTCTGGACTGCCCTGGACCTCTTCCACGGGTACCACCACCGTGGCTTCTCCAGTCTCCGGTTCCTGGATGTGGTTCTCCTCCACCTTCTGCCTCTCTGCTTTATCTGTCTCGCCGGCCGCGATGTCTGCATCTGAGATCTTCGGAACGGCCGTCTCCTGTTCCAGCTTCTCGGGGACGGACTCCAGGATGGAGGGCGACTGGGAGAGCTTCTCGTCCTCCGAGCTGGCCATGCTGATGTCCGACGAGTCGCGCTTGTGCCCCGGGAGCAGCTAAAACAAGTGTCAAGATTGATTTTTAATCAATCCAACTCAGATTATCCAACTCAATGCAGTTTCCAGTCTGACCGATTATACAGAAATTATACTCCGGAGTCATACAGTAGAACATACAGTAGAAAATGAAAGAAAATTGTTTAATAGCATGAAAGCCAGTGTAAAAGATCATTTCTTAATAATGACATATAAATAATTAACAAATCATATACATATAACATATAATATTATATGCATTACATAATAATAACAATAATCATCATTATTATTGTTATTGTTATTTATAGAAATTATATTAGCAAATAATTCATATAATTAATATATAATTAATTATTAATTCAAAAAATGGTAACGCGGAATATGCTAAAAAATGAACTTCAAACTCTGAATGGAGCAGACCATTCTTAAGACAAAACCCTTTATGTAACGCGGTGAGTCAATATGACCGCCGCAGTCAAAACACGTGTGACGTGGTTCTATGAACGGAACGAAAACCGTTCTTTTTCTCTGAACTGTCGTGAGCCTCACCAGTTGCGAGTCCGACTCTTCCTCCTCCTCTTCCTCCTTGGACAGTTCGAACTCTTCGGTGACCTCTGCCTTGGCCTCGGCAATGAGCTCTCTCACGGGTTTGTTATCAGTCACGCTGCTAACAAACGCATGCTGCCAAAACAGTCAACACACGCACACCCTCTTCAGTCTGTGTCACAGTTCGCACATGCAACGTATGTCGTGTAAAACGCGCATCTTGCCAAAGCGAAAGACGATCAAAAATAAGAAACTTTTCGTTCGCTCTTTTTGTTATTTTACTACCAAAAGATCAACAACATGTCAGCACTCAGCGCCTCTTTTAACATTTTTACGACATAAACATAAATAACTTTACTGTTACCATTAGCATCTACCGTTACTATCGCCATTACCATTATGAGCGAGAGAGAGAGAGAGAGAGAGAGAGAGAGAGAGAGAGAGAGAGAGAGATGGATAACGACTGATAGATATAACTGAGGGATGAAATCACACAACTCATCAGATGAAACCAAAACTCTGTCAAAAAGTGTGATATTTAACTATCTTTCTACAGATAGAGAAAAAGCAAGCTAGATCGTTTTTTGTTTTTCTTTTTTAAAGCTGACAGAGGGAACACATTTAAGAACTTCTTACAGGATAGGCTGGCACTAAAGAAACCTAAAAAAAAAAAAAAAAAACACGTGGAAAAAAAAAGTTTGATACTCTTTGTTGAAATTTACACTGGACTTTTTTGGCCAACACTGCAGTATATCAGAACCCATAGCACTGCGGCGTAAATGACTGCACCACAAAACCCCCCCTCCAAAAAAAAAAAACCAGCTCTCATCTCTTACCTTCCTCTTTCTGGACACCTGCTGCACATAGTCTAGAGCAGGTCTCAGCAGATGCACCTTCTTGTTTATCAGCACCTTCATCGGAGGAAGACTCCTATTCTGTATTTTCAGTCCCATTTAGCCTTGTTACAAAGCACTATTCCTCTGGTATACTGGGTGTGCGCCGTGTATGTGTGTGTGTGTGTGCGCGCCTGTGTATGCGCTTGTGTGAGCAGTTACACAGTTTGTGCAGTAATTAAGACTCAACTAGACCTCTTAAAGGCTCGGCAAGTAAAATCCTCTCTGCTGACGTCTGTCCCTCTCTCTCTGTCTCTCTCTCTCTCTCACTCACCCTCCCTCCCTCTTTCTCTCTCTCTCGCTCTCTCTCTCTCTTGCTCTCTCTCTCTCTCTCTCTCTCTCTCTCTCCCAGAGCACCTGAAACCCGGATGAGCTTCCAGTTAGTCCCAGGACAATATGGTCTCACATTCGCAACAGGTGGCTGTTATAACTGCTCCTGATGTGGGATGAATGGACTGGTGAGGGGGGGGGGGGCAGTGGTGTTCACCTCACCTGGAGGAGCTGGGCTGCCGTCCATCTGGTGTCTATGTTCTTGTCCAGTGCTCGACGAAGGAAATCCCTGAACTCTGGGGACCTGGGACGGACCAATAGGAGTCAGCGGTCGAGAAAAAGGTGGGGGGGGTGGTTTGAAATAAATAAATAAATAAATAAAGCTCTCTGCGGTTTTCCGCTAATATAATAACAATGGGATAATGCAATAAGTTGTGGAGATATAATCATATTAGGCTGCGTTAATACGTTTCAGGGGGCTTTCAGCGTTAGGAGTAATTATGTTTTGATGGCGAAATCATGTCAGTAATTTGAATAATCACATTGCTGAGCAGAATTACATTATCAGCTGTTAAACACACAGTTTTGACATCATGTTGTCTCCAGGAATCATGCGCTGAGGTTACACAGAGCTGCATAACACAATATTTACACTTATTTAAAATCGTACCGGAACATTCTTACTGTATGTAAGACTGCCGCTCAGAAAAACAAAAAAAAACCCCAAAACATTTATTTGTCCGTTTCAGAATCAATATCAACGTGCCCAGTTCACGCCTAACTCACAGTCTCCTTGGCTCTTATGCCACCTTCAATGCCTCCTTTCCGTAACTTCTCCACCTCTACTGCTTTCTCCCCCACCTCCCCCTCCTTTTTTTCCTCACCATTTTGAAGGCTGCATTAGGGTAGGGGGTTCAGACTTTGCTATCTTGAGCAGGACTCTCATGGGGTTCATCTCATGGTTTGGAGGCTCGATCTGGGCCAGCTCGATAAGAGTGATTCCCAGAGACCAGATATCAGCCTTGTAGTCATACGGCCGGTCTTTAGACGTCTCACACATGACCACCTCTGGGGCCATCCTGTCTCAGAGAGAGAAGAAAGACAAAGCGAATGAGAAAGAGAAAGACAAGGAGAAAGAGAGGGAGAGTGAAAAAGATAAAGTGAATGAGAAAGAGAAAAAAGAAAGATACGGAGAAAGAGAAAGAGAAAGAAAAAGTGAATGAAAACATGAATGAGAAAGAGAAAGAAAAGGAGAGGGAGAGGGAGGGGGAGAGGAAGAGGGAGAAGGAAAAAGTGAATGAGAAAGAAAAAGAGAAAGATAAGGAGAAAGAGAAAGAAAAAGTGAATGAGAAAGAGAAAGAGAAAGAAAAAGAGAGGGAGAGAGAAATGAGGGGTGAGAGGGACAAACTGTGAATAAAGCTGTGGATACGACATTTGCCAAACGCTTTGCTGGGTTTGTGTCTGGGTCTCTGACTATGGATGTTCCGAAATGACCATCTTACCAGTACGGGGTTCCAATGAAGGAGTCTCTGCGTTGGATCGTTCTCGTGTTTTTGGCCGACACGCCGAAGTCGGCTGAAAAGCACAGCACAAAATACGAATGTAGATTAAAACGCTCGCTGTGACGTGCTAAGCTTTCCATGCTCAAACACATCTTCAAAAACTGAATTTACTGTATTCTGACAGATCATACGATAACAAGTATTTGATAATACGTAATCGTGTTAGAGCACTATTGAAAAGTGCTGACTCGACAAGATGTCAGTATCAATAATGAAATATCAGTAAGGGTTTGTGCAGGACATGTGTAACTGGAGCATCTTGCAGTTCAATGGAAAAAGAGAGCCAACGCGTCACTCATTTTTTGTCTTCTTTTTTTAAATTCGGCTTAGCCCGGACCTCTCTCCTCTCTCTCTCCCTCTCTGACATGCAAGCGATCATCTCTACAGGCCAGCCGGTTATGTCACCAACCGGCTGTCATGGCCAGTATGACTCACACACGCTATGTCACAAACACACACACACACACACTCTCTATCTCTCTACATACACGCAGGCATACACGCACGCACACACTCTTTCTCTCTCTCTCTCTACACACACACACACACACACGCATTCACGCATGCACACACACTCTCTCGGACACACACGCACACACACA
This sequence comes from Chanos chanos, assembly GCF_902362185.1. Lineage (NCBI taxonomy): Eukaryota > Metazoa > Chordata > Actinopteri > Gonorynchiformes > Chanidae > Chanos > Chanos chanos. The sequence continues at coordinate 8,725,110 of NC_044501.1, read as the reverse complement.
CACATTTATTCTAACACACATGCACACAGATGTCTCTTCTACTTTTTGTTTCCTGTATCCACATTCACAATGGGGCTTTTCTATGCGCTGTGACTCACTTTGACCGGCAAGTCTGCACTCGCACAGCAGTGTATTGTCTAAGCCCACTGAACCCAGGTCAGCAACAACAACAGCAATGACAACGACAACAACAATGCTATACTGTCAACCTTCAGCTTCACACTCCATGACTAAATATACACTCTCCTCTTAACCCAGTCACATCCCACTGGAGTTCAGTGTCACGCTGAATTTGACTCAATTCAAGTGCTGAAAGCGTTGAATGCTAAAGTTTGATTTGTCTGTTTTATTTTTTAATTCAATTCTCATATGTGCATGGTTATAGAGGATGATGTAGAAGATTTCAGACATTGTACACAAGATGTAAATGTAATTATAGATGTGATAAACGTGATACTTTTCCACAAAAAACAGAGGACCAAGAAACAAAAAAACAACCCAAAACTGCGTGATGTTAAAGCAGCTACCCTCAGGTCCTCTCCTTATGCCACCTGTCACGTGCCGACACATACACATATGCAAACACCGCAGAAATACACACTCTCACACACAAACACACACACACACACGCACTGCAGAAATACGCACTCCCACACACAAACACACACACACACACGCACACACGCACACACGCACTGCAGAAATACACACTCCCACACACAAAACACACACACATGCACACACACACACACACACACATACACAAGTGCACACACACACGCACACACACGCACACACACGCACACACACGCACGCACACGCACGCACACGCACGCACACACACGCACACACACGCACACGCACACACACACACACGCACACACACACAGACGCACACACACACTCTTACCCAGTTTGACATCTCCATCCAGTGTGAGGAGGATGTTTCCCGCCTTCAGGTCTCTGTGGATGATCTTGTTCTCGTGGAGGTAAATCAGAGCTTCCAGAGTTTGCCTACACACCACACGAATCTGGGGCTCCGTCAGTGGCCTCTCCAGCTCTGTATGAACACACACACACACACACGCACGTGCGAACACACAGACCCACACACGCACACACACACCAACATCCACGCCCACACAGAAACGCAGAGAAACAAAGACATTCTTAACATTCCTGCACCATGCCTTTTTTTTATATACCGGCAGTAAATCTGGAATGTGTGTAAATGTGTGCACACACACACACACACACACACACGCCCACACACGCGCGCGCACAAACACACACGCCCACACACACAAACACACACAGGCCACAGTGGGGGGGAACTCACCCAGCATCACAGCGTCGACTGCGCCTCCTGCACAGAACTCTATCAAGATCTAAAAAGAGAAAATCAAATGATCAGCCTCTGTGATTGACTGTAACAGTAAACATTTCCATCACGCGCGGGATATTGCTTCATTAAATTTAATGGGGCTAATTTAAACACAGCGTCTGATAATACGGCCAAACGCTAGGGGACTCGCGGTAAAGCTTAATCCTTCTAATATTGGCTTGGCATTCAACCGCAATTACAAAAGACTCCCAAGAATTCCACACTTTCGCACAGTTGCCCTTGAGGATTTCGGGGAAGTAATTTGTCAGTCACCTTTCACCCCACAAACAAACAATAAAACAAAAAACAAACAGTATATCAGACGCCGCGTGACCTATTCTACCGTTTATCCACTATTTTGAAGTGGCAAGTCTCACAGAATCCAATTGTTGCTTTAAAATAAAACTGATTTACTTTCTCATTCATGGGCCAATAATACAATTAAACCGTTACTCTAAGCCTGACCGTACAATGGACCCCCCCCACCAGGACGCAGCCTGCCTCATTACGATAAAATGACCAGAGCCCTGTTGCTAACAGCCCCTTTGCTCAGCTGTTTAGAGTGATTTAGGGATGAAGCAGGGTGGAGAGTAAGTACATCGTGCAGTCTTAAGTGGTCCCCCCCCCCCCCCCCCCCCCCCCCAAGCTCTCGGTATGGCGTAGGAGGCCGAGGACTCTAAGAGGATTGGCCGAAAAAGGTCTGCTCTCCACGGATTTCACACAGTAACACCGTGCTAGAACTTAAGTCTTTTTTTTTTCTTCCTCTTAATAGGATTAGAGTTTTTCCATAGGCAAAGAGAAGCTCGCGGCTAACGCTGGGCATCTGTACGTTCTCGAGGACGCTCCGCCGACACTTACCTGAAAGAGCGACGAGACAAAATACTAAACGTTTAGACGACGGGGGAAAAAAGAGGTCGCGATAGTTTTCCCACAGTAAAGTTTTCCAAAAAACAAAATGCCCTGTCTATGGCTAAGCATAATATGCGTTACCACACGCTATACGACTCACTCCTCAAAGGCAAGCACTTTAAACTATGACGTAACTCAATGTTTTTAAAATAAAGTTAATTGTTTACATTTAATTAAAGACTTTATTCTGATACAGGATGATCGAATTTCTGCGAAAATAATTCATCAACTGGCAGATCACGTTTAAATTTGCCTGGAAAAATATATCCAGAACCGAAGAGAACCAGAGAGATGGAGGGAAAAATAAACGAGAGAGAGAGAGAGAGAGAGAGAGAGAGAGGGACTGTATAATGTCTAATTGACTGGGTTATTAGGGAAATCCTGTATCACTGGTAGATGTCTGGGGGCGTGGGGGGGGGTGTGAAAATCTGTTACAGTGAGTTTCTTTCTTTCTTTCTTTCTTTCTTTTGAACTAACTGAATTCTTACTCCACCTCTTTACACTAATGACGGTTTCAGCTCGACTCCTTTACCTCCTCTTCCATCGGGTGGCTCGGCGCGTCGGAAAAAAAAAACGCTCCGCGGACAGGCACGTCCATTCATACAGGACAATCTCCAGTCAAGCGCCGTTGTTTTCTCACAGAGGCGAAAATGTTAGTTTTGGCCAAGCCGCTCCAGACACAATAGCCTACGCACGCTATGTCCCCACAAACACACACACACACACACACACACAACACACTACACGGGGGGGGGGGGGGGGGGGGGGGGGAGGGGGGGCAAACAGACGCCAGTGTGTTAGTTTCCTCTCCAACCAGCAGAGCCTTAGTGGAGTCGCCCACATACATTCCCCTCCGTCCGTCCTGACAGTTAACAACTTAACAGTCAATTTGTGGTAGTCATGCTGTCATACACTTGTAGACTTAATAAAGCTATCATTTAGAACCAGTGCACAATGTGCAAAGTCAGTTTGTTAGAATCTCTCTCTCTCTCTCTCTCTAAACCAACTTTTCCTGAACCAGCCTTGTCTATATCTCAGTTATATTTCCACGGCCACTGCTTTTGAGCTGTAAGCAGTTTTTGTTTTATAATATTGTAATATAGCGTTTATACCATAACATGGGCAGAGATAACAGATATTCCCATTCGTATGTTATAGTCACACTTTATGTTTACTGTTAAACCAGAGTCTCCGAAAAAATATTTACACTTCATACACGTCCCTACCGGGCCAAAGTGCAGCGTGGACCACATGCGTAATATAAACGTAAACTGCTGAGATATGACAGACGTATACACTGTCCATATTTCCCACTCAAACACGCAGCTGGATTCACGGCAGGGAGCCACTCCCTTCACGGGGAAGGAATCAAAGCCCACGCCTGCAGGAGACTCATCGCTTCGGAAGCGGGTCCGTGTCTCGCTCGTGTTCCCGGTGCATTGTGGGGGCAGATAAAAATCTGTGCCCTGACTCCGTGGCGACACGCCCATTGTTCAGAAACACAATAGGGAGGGGAAGAGAGCTGTGAGCTTTGGTAGGAACGAGACATAGCCTGGTCAAATAAAACATGACATTCAAGACTCAGGTAACCATGGCAGCCCTCTCTCTCTCTCTCTCTCTGTCTCTTTGTGTTTCCTGAAACCTGTGCTAAAAAAAATAAATAAATAAAGTGGTCTTGTCTTTGTCTCTGCAGACATTTTCGTGCGAGTTGTGTGAGAACTAATTCAAAAGTGTACATGCTTATTGTGAAGAAAGTTTACACATTTCTCTTTGACCACTAAAGCGTTGAGTTACCCCAGGGAATTTGTTTTTTTTTTTGGTTTTCTCCCGACTTCTTAAAATAAATTGGGAAAAACCCATACTTCGAGCTTTTTATTTCTCTTCATTCGTTTCCATCGGAGAACATTAGCTTTAATACAGGCTTCAGACTATCACACTGGCCCTCATCGACTGCCAGCCCTCCCATCCATATCTCTGAATGAAAGCAATTACAGTACCTCTGTTTTTTTCTTGTTTTTTTTTTTTTTAATCTGAGGTTAAGCATTAGGTCAACCCTGTTACAACACGGCTCACTCTTCAAAAGGTCTCTTGTCCTTATCTGGATCTCCATCAAAACGCTGAATGAAGAGAGACATCGGATATGTCGAAATCAGTACGGCGTAACTTCAGAGCGCAGCGTGTTTGCTGGCGAAAGCGAGTTAAGGCAATGAGATGAGACGTCGGCGAGGGTGCAGAGAAATCCCTTCTCTCTCCCTCTCTCTCTCTCTCTCCCTCCCTCCCTCCCTCCCTCCCTCCCTCCCTCTCTCCCTCCCTCCCTCCCTCCCTCCCTCTCTCTCTCTCTCTCTCTCTCTCTCTCTCCCTCTCTCCCTCTCTCTCTCTCTCTCTCTCTCTCTCTCCCTCCCTCCCTCTCTCTCTCTCTCTCTCTCTCTCTCTCTCTCTCTCTCTCCCTCTCTCTCTCTCTCTCTCTCCCTCTCTCTCTCTCTCCCTCCCTCCCTCTCTCTCCCTCTCTCTCTCTCTCTCTCTCTCTCTCTCTCTCTTTCTCTCTCTCTCTCTCTCTCTCTCCATCAGCTTTGTTTTTTCGGCTCCTCTTTCTTATTGTCCTGACAGGGAAGTTCTGGAGCAGCCAAAGGCGCACCTTGAGGGCCCAGTTTTACAAAACGCTGGGGGGTAGTTGGGGGGGGGGGGGGGGATTGATTGCTTGTCTTTTTTTTTGGTTGGTTTTGTGTTGCTTTGTTTTGTTTTGTTCTTTGGAGCTTTGAAAAGTTTTTTTTTGTTTAAAAAAAGGTTTAAATTCCTTTATATTGTGCATGGACGAGACTCCATTCAGAGCACACAGACTGTACAACCCCTGCCGCGCCACAGAGAGATGGGTGTGTAGGGACAGGTTTTGGGTCAAATCCATCTTTTGGTCGGGGGGGTGGGTCATTTCCAGTCATTCTGTGTTTTTATTGGAAATAGATTCTGATATTCCATCTCTGCTATGACACATTCCTTTTATCTCCCAAATGGGAATGGTGGAAAGGGGCTCGGTCAAATGGGGACTGTGAAATTCTCGAGCTCGCCGATTCAGATTTTGAAGATGTAACCCGAGGATATAAAAGTAAACAGGTTCTGAATCAACCCCCCCCCCCCCCCTCCCCGCCCCTCTTAAACTTTGAACCGTTGTTGTGCGCTTCAGAAAATAACACCCACCACAAAGCTTAGATCTGTAACAGAAGTTCAACAGGCCCATAAACCGAAACTAAGACCCTATCAATGCCTTTTGTGTGTGTTCAGGGGTGTTCCAGACCCAATCGTGTTCTACTGGGTAATTCATGTGCACTTTCGCCTGCGTGCCTTTAATTATTCCATTTTATCGTTATCACCCACACACCCTAAGGGCTACTATCATACACCAGACAATCTCTCTCCTTATCTCTCCCCACAGGAGTTCACACAGGATACCCCCTATCAATTTACTCACTGGTCAAATGAGTCACAGCTAGGGTTGGCTGACGTAACGTTTGTTGTAACATTTTATTTGTCCGTTATGGCTATTGCTACCTTATCAGAAAAAAAAAAGCAATTGATGATCTGAAGTCGTCGAAGTCAGGCCGGGTAATAAGCGTAAGCTAGGGCCGCTTCAAATGAAATGCGGAAAATTTGGGATTATAACAGCCAGGATGTGACACTACATCAGCAAGAATTTCCTCTAGTTATTACAATATTACTAATTCACTGATTATATTTATCCTAAACATGAAATATACTCAGTTAAATGGACAGGGTGAGACATGAAAAAGGGTTAATAACAATATAACAATTAGGAATGATTTGACAGACAGGTAATGGCAGAAAATGGGAGACTTCGCTCTGTAGGTAAGTTTTAATCCTTAGTTGTGTGATACAAATAAAGACTTGCCCCAGATTTACTGAGGCAGGCGCAAACCATGTAGATCTAAAAATAATTTTTACGTTTGCGCCTACATTAAAACATGCTTTCAATGGGTGGTAATTAGTGTGATTAAATAAGCTGTTTTTCCTTCAGTAAATCCCTCGCAAGAAGCTATTATAATCATTAGAATAAACCCATCCTTCACTTTTGGCCGACACTCCTTAAAGTACATATTCATCAGTTCTACCTCTCCACTTCATCCCCCGGGGAAATCCCCGCAAATACATAATAAATAAGAAATACGTAATAAATATATTTTTCTACGTTATAGTAGAGACAGACACTGGAATTATAGTGTGTGTGTGTGTGTGTGTGTGTGTGTGTGAGGGTGTATTCGTGCTGCTGGGCTGAACATCGTGGAGGCCGTCAGCCATCGGCCCAACCCTAGTCACAGCCTTGCTGCATGTATACACGTCTGTGTGCGGTCACGTTTCATATCTAGTGTCCCTTATTGCTTTTTTTTTTTTTTATAAATATTGACTGCACTAGTTTTTACTGTTACCAGTTACTGCGTGCTACCTTATTTGAAACACGTCCTATCAAACGTGTCGTTGCTATGCACTGGGAGACTACCAGGCGACTCTGTTCACCACAGACATGCGCCACTGTCAAGACACCTGTATTTGTATTGCAAATACGCAGTTTTTCTCTTTCTGAGGAGTGAAAGGCAGGGGGTGGGGTGGGGGGTGAAAAACACAAAGTGATAAAGCGGAGAACTCACCCATAGCTTGCTCTCGTAGTAGAAGGCATCCAGAAGCTGGACTATGTTGTGGTGGTCACATGACGCGAGGATGTCAATCTCCACCATGTAGTCCTCCAACTCCTCCTCACTCTTGGTGTCTATGACTTTAGCCGCAGCCAAAATCCCTGTCTGCTTATTTTGTGCCTGAGGGAGAGAGAGAGAGAGGAGAGAGAGAGAGAGAGAGAGAGAGAGAAACAGAGACAGAGAGAAAGAGAGAGAGAGAGAGGGGACAGGGGAGAGAGAGAGTCAGACAGAGAGTAAAGGAGAGAGAAAGGAAGTGAAAGATGATTTAAATGTCTCTTGGTTGTTACTATAAAAGGGAACATGTCTGGATTAGACAAATGAGGAAATACATCTGATAATGAGAACTCAGTATGTTCACAGCATTCAAATATTGTAACGTGATATAAGTCACTTATCAGGGACTGTCACCAAACATGACTGCAACTGTTATTTAATTATTCAAGTATGATATTATGGGTAGATTCAGAGTGGACTTGACTTTGTTTAAAAATCTCAACTGCATTAAGTACACAAGACTTATCTGCCTATTAGTAGTTAATTGTTTATTTTCGAACTGTCAAATTTGCACAATTCAAACTTGTTTGTGTTGGGGTGGAGAAATAAAGATTAGACAAACACTGCTTTCCGCAACTTCGCAGCAGTAAGAGAACAAATATTAACAAGGTCATCGGAATGTTTACATATGTCATTTCCTGTTGTTAAACAGCCAAGCGGTTCCAAATCCTCCTCTTAAACCCCCTTCACTGTCTGCTTATTAGAAGGCTAATTATACCTCAAACGGCTGTTAAAACAACAAAATGCCTTCGTATTTGTTTTCAATACGACGAAACATATACTGTTGTACTGAGTCAATATAAAATTTAAATAAACTTTATATGTAATATACGTATGTAATGTAATATATCACTGACATATCAAAAGATGGGAGTCAATGGATTAAATTATAATATTACACTAAAATCTAATGATTATTTCGTGCAATAAGTGGTTCATCCAACCACAAGGCCGTTTTAATGTTTTATTGCGGCTGTTACCCTACAAGTGAACAGTGCGTCAGTTAATGCGAAACTTATCGTCTACAGTAAAGTGCGGTGAGTACACCACGACGAATTCGACACTAAATGCTCTCGTATAAAAACTGGAAATGAGTACAGGCCTATTCCTCAGGAGTGTTAGGGCGGAATCATTGCGACGGTGGGACTTTGGACACTATTCAGGAGTGGTAAAATTCAATGTCGTTCATTTAAATTCGTCCTCTCTCTCTCTCTCTCTCTCTCTCTCTCTTTTTGCTCTTACGTCAGTCAAGGTCAGAGAAAAAAAAACCCAATGTAATAATTAAAATAATTGTCTAGCTTCTTTCCGCCACAGCAAATGCCAAAAGGAATAACGTCAACTGTAATGAAATGTGAAAAGACGTGTCGGCATGACTTCTGAAGCTGGAGCTTGGTGGCCTGCAGTGAAAAATTAACCAGGTCAAAGTTTGCCGGTTTTCAGAGATCGCAATTGCCTCGATAGAGCCAAGCTTATCGCCTTTATTTGAAACTAGGCTCAAAAATGTAAAACAAAGGTACAACTGTTTTGTGCTCTTTCAGTATCTGTACAACATCCCTAACCGCTGGGTATATTACTGAGATATTATAATCATAGTAAGTGAATTTGAATTGGGTTTGAAAGAGACACAAGGCACAGTATGCCAACTCTATGCTCCATTATGAAAAAGGTTACCCGTTCAGCAAATCAATTCTGCTGATGTTTATATTGCCTCACACTGGTTCAGACAGGAACAATACTATACATTCATAGTCTGTTTAACACCGCACAATTTAGAGAGCACGTTCTCTCTGATTCAGTGATACCAAACAATAAATCCATTTCTGTGCTTGCTTGCGCTTTTGGGGCCGTGTGCGTCTGATGCGAGCAATAAAAAGCCCACAGAACACCCGGGTCACCAGTAACCTTACTTAAACAGTCCGAACACTTGATTATAATGTGGAGCTACAGAGACTGGCAGCGAGGAAGTCCCATTTAGAATCTAAATACTACAGTTTGCCCCAGGGAGAACCTCTCTGGATTACTAGTTGTTGCCCTTTTGACACTAAGTGATACACGTCTCAGCACTCTGCACTCTCTAATCTTGAGAAATTACAGCACTGACTTTGTGTGTTTCCCCTAAAATGTTCGTAAGGGTTGGAAGCTCTCTTTAAAAAAAAAAAAGAAATTAGGATCCATCACATCTTATTCTTATACTAATCCACTTACTGTGTAAACACAAATTCACTAACATCAAACTACCCTCTAATTAGAGAGATCCATTCTAAAGGACAAATTCAATTTAAAGCTATCTTCAGATTTTGTCTAAAACGGGGAATAATCCCCAGAATGCAGCTCCAGGTCCCTCTGGCTCCAACTGGGTTTTCCTGGCATGTCTGTTTTCGTATGCTTAAGAAAACAGACAAATTGCAAAAAACCCTTCCTTGCCTAGAATAACATCAACTCCCTTTTCACTTACAGCCTTGCCTTTAAGAAACGATAATCTACCAATCAAGATTTCCCATTAAGGATTCGCTTCAGAAACTCTGCTGTACGGCGAAAAAACATGCGTTAATCTGATTTTGAAAACCCTCGTTTGGACATTTAAAGGGGTCATAATTAAAGTGATAACCTATTTTAGGTACTGTCAACGCTAGCTTCAAGATTAGCCTATACATTTGCACTGCCTCTTTGATTATGAGGATGCTGGTGAAGGTCAATTAAGCGTTGTTTGAAACATGACACAAAAATAAGATATGTGATGTTGTCCATTTCGTAGTTTTGTTGCTACTGACACAACAACATTTGCCTATACACCAGTCATGAGTACTTTCTGTTTTCACAGGCCGTTTTTGTTTCAAAGGAAAGATATAAACAAATGCAACTGTTTAGTCTATAAATACAAACATGTCATTGTTACCTTGTACACTTTCCCAAAGGCTCCATCTCCCAATTCACCGATGATTTCCCAAAATTCCTCGGGATTAACATCTCTGCGCACGTTATCATACTGTTTCTTCTTCTTTTCGACACCCAGTTTAAATATTTTCCGAAAATTAAAGAAAGCCATTTCAGTCCTTACACAAGATAGTTGATAAGCAAAGATCTGGAGTTGTTTTGGGCACACAGGTTCACCTCGGTTGTTATTGCATTCTTAACAGAGGTTTAAAAATCAAAAACCCACTCAGTCTTTGCGATAAAGCAATTTCATATGAAGTCAGCATGCAGTTTTACCATTTTTACCACAAACTTTCTATTACAGTCAACGCGTTATAGATCTCGAACAACATCGACTAGACCCCATGCTCCGGCGACCAGGATGTTAGGCATATTAACTCTTTGTTAAATGAAACACATGGTAGGATATTCCTCACATTTACAGAAATTGTTTTTAAGCTTTGAAATCCAGAGAACAATAAAACACCCTAGTAATGGAAGTAGTTTTTCCCATTACAGATATCCGTCAACCGAAAAAAAACAGTGGGCAAAGTAGACAGGGAAACGGTTGTTGTTCCTCAACTCTGAGAAACAACTACTGGCCCGACAACGCGAATTGCAAGTCTCTTTCGCTTCTGGAGTAAATACAGATCTGTGCAAAATGAAAGAAAAAGGTGCTCCACGAGGTATTACAGCTGACAAATCGATAGGTTAGTATTCTCAGTGAAATACAAAAAATTAAAAGTAATATCCTCAGATTTTTTTCCCATTAACGATCCCCTTTCCCCTTCGCGACTCTTCCCAGGGTCCACTAATCTAGCGGATTTGGTGTCAAATGCGCGTTCAGGAGCGCGCAACCACAGTTCTTCGTTGAAACGTTGGCCACCTCACAGGATTTGTTGCCGCCCTCTGTTGTGGAGGCTAAGCTTCAATATTTGAGAACTGGGTAATATTAAAAGTGTATTTTCTGTTCTCGTTCATTGCCAGAAGGTCAGCGTTGGTCTAAAAAATGTTCTTGCTTTCCTAATAGTACACTTGTCAAGACGAGCGAATAATGTCTTTCTTTCAGACTGCAAGAAACTGATACACTACAAGTACCGTGAGCCATTGCTTAATGGCAATTTACATGTACGCGCACGTACAAAAGATAGTCCATGGTTTTAAATTCTGTTTATTCGGAGTTAAAACAACTGTTCGTTTAAAGCGGTCAAATAGTCACTAAAATCATGAGGTCAGTTACTGAAAGCTTTGTTAACAAAGCCCACCTACAGCGGATCCGTGTTTGTTTTCGAGTCCCAGCCAACTCCGGGAAACTTTTAAGAGGCCAGCTATACAGACCGAATGTCAGATGAAAATAGTCGCGGGAACGCAGGCGCCGCAGTGTTGTGAACGCTGTGACTGTCTAGCAGAAAACAGTCTTTTCAAAGTATTCCATCGGGTGTTTATGTCAGAAAGGTAGAAAATTCAGTGGAAACGAGACTTCTAAATGCCTAGCCAATGGTCTTCGGCCTGTAATGCTTGTGTTTTTTTCAGGTACAAACTGTTAAGAGCAGCTGTTATTTCGCATCATATTCTGGTTCCGTTTTAATAATTGGTTTCACTTGAGTCAGGTTAACCGCAGTTAGTCATGAGAAACTATGGAAGTTGAACTGGGTGGTGGAGAAGAAGAGCCTCCTTCGCTCCTCTGGGGACTGGATCCCGTTTTCTCTGCCTATTCCCGGCTCTGCGTCAGAGACATTCTCCGCATGAGGGAATCTCGACAAGTGCCTGGTACATTAGTCAGTAACCGGCCTAACATAACACTTTTGTTCGAACCGGGCTTTAACGCCCATTTTTATAACAAATTTCACTAATGCTTGAACTCGTGATGTACACAAATGCTTGAACTTGTGCTCTACACCCCGCATGAATGTTGCATGCAAAGTCGTACGTGCAAAGTACGTAAATTGTCACGTCATATTCCAAATTTATACTGTAGACAGACTCGTTGACTGGCTGTCTAAGATGTTTTCCTGTCTAAAGGTTCTTAACGGGTGTTAGCTGCGGCGTGAGTGTGATTTCAATTCGAAGTTTCTGTTGGGTCCTAGAGTAGTCACACACGCAGTTACTTTATACACAGTTTCTTTTGAAATATTGCAGGTGTTTATTTCTACAACTCTCATCCGATATTCCAAGTTGATGTGCTGGGCACAGTGGTATATAAACGGGAGAGAGAGGATTTCTACTGCTACGGAGGTAAGTCGGTTAAACACGCTGCATCGGGTGAAATGATAGATTGCCAGAGAGTAAAACACAGCGACACAGGTAGACGAATATTTCATTTTAATCTCATTAGAAGGAAATATTGCCACTGACGGTGTTAAAGATGCAATAACTCTGCTCTGCTTTGCTCTGCTCTGCTTCTTGACACTTGCAAGCAAGTAATTAAACACCAAAGACAATTAGTCTCTTCAGTTCAGTGAAGCTTGCTTCACTCTGTTAATTACATAATTAATGTAATTAATTGTATCATTTGTTCTCATTCTGTAGTGGATGACAGCACCGGTGTCATAAACTGCCTATGCTGGAAGAATGAGAAATGGAGAGATCAGGGTGAGACAATGAGTGGTGTTGTCAAAACAATTTTTAATTTTTTTTTTGTTGTTTACAGCTGTTTTTGTTGATGTTATATAATAAGATTTTAGCTGTGTCTTAGCAGTTAGGAGTAGCAGAGTTCCATAGCAGGCTCTTTGTATTAGAGATGAATGTACATATAATTCATATACTATTCATGTAACTAATGCTCAAGATATGCAGCGTAAACAGAGCCTAATTGTCAGTGGCAGATATAGCAGAATAATTTTATGATTTTAAACCTGGCCTATTAAAAAATAACAACAAACAAACAAACAAACAAAATACTTTTGTTATATGTAGAGCATCCAGTTAAAGGGGTGTTAGAACGCTCTCACTTGTTTTCAGTTCTGACAAGTACACTTTACATCCAGGAGGGGGCAGAGCACGGGGCGCTGCACCTGGAGGCTTTCACGTGGAGGAGCAGCTCCGGAAGCTCGTGGAGGCTCAGAGGAGTAGCTCTGTGCTGGAGATAGGAGAACTGCTGAGGGTGCGTGGCTCCGTTAAGACCTCCAGAGGACAACGGGAAATCAGGGCCTCCGCCTTCTGTGAGTAAAAGCGGGAGGTCGTTCAGCATCTGTCCCGGGCTGTTTACAGCACAGTGGTCGGGTGCTTTGGTTACAACGTCGGGAAAACAGCGCATTTATTTTCTCCGAATGGTAGAACATTGTGCGGCTGTGGTATCAGAGTCTTGGTAAATCTTCAAACACGGAGAAGAAACTGCGTTTGGACGTGGCCGTGTACTCACTCACTCATCCCTCTGCGTGTTTTTTTTTTTTTTTTCACGCGTGTTTTGTGCAGATAAAGTGAACGATCCTGTGATGGCTGTGCAGATTTCCTGGATGTTGGAGATGCCAGAGCTCTACAGGAAATGCTACGACAAACCATTCAAGCCTCCCAGCAGTGAACTGGACTCCAGCAGCGCTGCGTGAGTCAGACAGTTAAACGTCCAATCACCAACCTCAGTTAGCATCGACACGGCGGCTCACAGCGTCTCCTCGGCCAATTAAACGTGATCGTGCTTGTGGTGCGGTAATGAGACCACTATTAGTCCAAATCTGGGCACATGCTGAGTTTTGGCAGTAGGGTTTTTTTTTTTGTGGACTTCATCATGGGCAGAGTTCATTTCTGCATCATGCTTACAGTTTTAGGAGTTGCTACTCCTCTGCTGGATGCCGGTCACTTTTTAACAGAATGTAGTTTTATCAAAACTTGATGGCGTGTGGAAAAAAACGGCTTGGCCATTCAAATAGCAGTTTCCCTGATTCGATGTCGTGGTTTAATGAGAAACTGAGACACACGAAGGGAATATTTTACGCTTTATCGACTAAAAACCTCATTGACTTCAGATATGGGAGTGGAAAAAGAATGACTGTATTAGACCCCTTTCATAGTGTTAAAAGATAAAATTTCATTTCTCTCTGTGTATACGCAGCGCTGACGGACCGCAGTCGTTCCAGTCTCTGCTGGGTCGGGCGGTACGCGCCGTGAAAGAATTCCTCCGCGAGAGGGAGGTGAGACGTTTTCGGCCTTACGACGTGGAATACCTCTTACACCCCCTCGTCCCACGCGCCCCCCCTCAGGGAACGCCGGCGGACCCGGAGAACGGCCCCTCGACCTCGAAGGTTCCTGTGCCGGTCATATCAGAAAATGAGATAATAATAAAAAAAAAGAAAAAGATTTATGACGTTAGCAGTTGGTGTAACATCAGATCTGGTGAACATACTAACCATGAAAATACTTGCGGCGTTATAAGAACAGCCCGACTCATGAATGAGATTGGCAGGCACAGGGTAGGAGACAATATAATAATGATTTTTGAGAACAATGTCAAATCGCAAGGTGAATCTGTAAGTGTCTGAGACAATTCTGCCCGAGGGTGTCATTCTGACTGTCGTGAGCTTGTCTGTGTATATCTCAGACTCACTTCTGTGTTTAACTCTTACTCTTAAAACCGACTTGGCAGCGTGAGTAGGTCTCGAAGATTTTTAAACGCATTTTGAACTATTTGAAGTGTCTTTGGGCTTGAGATAAAAGCATGAACTTACAAAGCCCCTCGTGGCTATAGGGAAATAGTTGTTGAGTCTGTTAACATGCGTTTATTAAAGAGGGTGATGTATAATGAGAACAGCAAAAATGGGATAAAATTTATAATTCCGTTCACGTAATGCTATTTTCTTGGTAAGGAACTTAACTGCTAAGCACGGTCATTCGTTAAATGTATTGAAAAGTAAACGAGTATTTTATTTACAGTTTGAAGTAATACTACAACTTAATCACTTTCTTCTTCTTCTCCTCCTCCTCCACCTCCTCCTCCTCTGTCCTCATCTTTGTGTCATGATTATTACACAATTTCTGTTTGAATCTCCTGTGTCGGTTTTATATCTTTATCATTTCAGTCACCTGTGTAGTTTTTAAATGTTTATCTTTCTTTGAACTCATGAGGATCCCAGTCCAGCTGGTCCTTCCGTCGCCGCACAGATACGCCAGCTTCTCAAAGAGACGCTGAAGATACTGCTGGACGAGGGCCTGATATTCCGGAAAGTTCTGTCACCCGATGAAGTCTATAATGTAAGCAGAGGCTGCACTTTTATAAAACGAAACTATCCAGCGATAAACTTTTCATCGGTAGTACGATGTTACTCCTTTCAATGTCATGATCATTTATGATTTCCTCTTTGTGAATTAATTTCGTAACCAGTGAACAATGGTTAAAACCAGCAGGCAAATTAAAGGAATTTGATAGAAAATGTATTATGTAAACTGGTTCAATCCAGTTTTACTTGAAAAGGACTTTTAATGACGGACCTTGTCGTTACTGAATTCTGGATGCCAGAATCCTTATTTTTTTATACTCACGGATCAGTTCATTGTGTTTAATAAAGATTTTTAGTATGTTAGAAATTACATTCACTGCACTCTCAGGAAGGTAATAAGATTGTGGCTTGTGCGTGGGATGGTAAACTTTAAAGAAATGCCCAGAGGAGATGCTACTCTAATGAGATTTTAGATTCTTGTCTTTTAGTTCGCCCACATTCGAGCGCCAGGGTCGCAGCTGAGTGAGGGATGTGGAAAAAAAATCTGTTCAGCTGCCTTTTTCCGTGAAGTTTCCAGACATCCTTACGAATATCTTTTTTTAGGTAACTGAACACGATAAAGATCTTCACATGGTGACCAGGGATATTATCCGAGAAGATTCGAAAAGGGAGAAGTGTACGTTTTTTGTTTTTTTTTCATACTGAGAGAGATAGACAATGTCTTTGTCAGAGACCTGTGAAAACAAAGCTGCATGTACCATATGTACAACCATATGCGACAGTTATACTCCCCCTTGGCACAGTTACCTAAAGTATCAATTTCATAAACAGATGACTAAAATGTTTACTCAAGGACCTGTTTAATACATAAATATTCATTATATTTTTATTTAAATACTATGAAAGCACTTTTAGCAGTAGGTAACCCTCACTCCTTTTTCCTCTCATTCTAACCATTTTTCAATCACGTTTTGCTGCTGTTTTTGTTTTTGTTTTTTTGTTTTTTTCATTGAACAGATGCCGAGAAGGGTTGTCATGTTCTTCACATCCTGTCCAGCGTGAGACAGAACTACAGTCGCTGCTTGAGCAAAGAGGCACTGTTGGTGACTCTGAAGTTCTTGGAATGCAACAGTGACATCATAAGTACCACGGAATGCCATTACACTGTTCTATGACAGAATCTTGGAAAGATTCTAGAGAGCCCAGAGGCAAGCTTCTGGACCAGTGTTACTCAGTCACTATCTCTGTTTTGCTTGTTGCTCTGTATTTCAATGGGAGCCTTATGTTGCTTGTTTTTCACATCTAAGAGATTGAATACCCCATTAAATGGTAACACTAGCTCGGCTTAACAAGTCAGTATCTAAGTTGTGTTATGTCGTTTGACATGCAGAGTTCTCCAGCACTGTCCCGTGATATTTACAGAACCGTCTCTTTCATGACTTGTGGCTGAGATCTTCCCTGAGTAATTCCGGTCTTTAACTGCTTAATTTAATGACTGTAAGTGCAGTTTCTATTTTAATCATGTATCTGTCATTAATACATGAATTTTGTCTTAACCACGTAGGGTTAAGACAGCACGCATGCTGTGAATAATTTTGTACATATTTTCAAACACTGACGTGCCAAGTTGTCATTTGAAGTTGAGTTACGCTACTTTTCGCCACACGAGGGCAGTATTAAATTGCTGATCCATATTGCCTTCAGCTGCTCGTGAGAACATCTGTATCTATGCAGCGTACGAGTGCGTACTGCCACCCTATTGGCAGCAAATCATTTATTTGTTAATAAACAAACTGAACAACTCTTCCGTCTGTATACTCTCCATCATTCGCGTTTCTGGTGTCGTCTTAACCGGAATGTTTTAGATGGTTTCATTTCGTACAGATATCCATGTCTCTTTTAACTTTGTTGCCCTGTTCACTAACATTACATTACTGCCAGATTGTATTACAGAACAGACGAAGCTTATTCATTAGAAACGTGTTTTTAACTGATTGGCACTGAATTTTTTAAATATTTGGGTAACGTTCTGCTGTTGGTGTCACAACATTATTTCAGCAAGGGCCAGTTAAGCTTCCAGTCGCCTGTGTTTTTAAGAGAAGCGTTAAGAAAATAAGCTTCAGCGAGTAGTATGGTCCAGTCCTTTTCTGAGAGGTTCTTTAACTGCTGGGGAAAGCTCGTCTCAAGCCCAGCCCATTTGCCCAAATCTCTCCCTGACGTTTCCTGCTGTGCATGACTGCAAACCCCTGCGAACGGCACTCAGCGGTCAATACGCCGGCCTTTTTATGTGTCTCACACACGTTTAAGGAGATCCCCCTGGCTTAAGGTAGGGTAGGCTATTGTAGCCAACACAAAGGACAGGCGCCAGTCCTCAAGTTGTGTGATAGCCCTTTTCATTTATCCAGTGGCCGCCTACGTTGCTCTTGTTCGAGCGAAGACGCGTCAATTTGGATTTTGTTGAAAGATAGCGAAAGAGAACTGGTATTTTTCCCCATTCTTAACATTTTGCCGTTTCGCCTTTGCAGTTGGACGATAGTAAGTTTTACCTTCGGCATTGTGGACTCTACATGTTATTACGTTAACCGGGGACAATTTGTAAACTGACGCGCCAAGAAAAAAAGACTGCATGGTTTCACTGGGAGAGAACATCAGCATTGTCCAATAGATTTGTCCGTGACTGTCTTCCTAGGCGAAGATTAATTCCGTTACCTGAGCGAATCTGTCTTTGGGGTTTGATTATTTGTGCTTTTGGAGTGTTTACGCCTCCGGTGTCAACATGCAGTTTCGGACAGTTTTGGATGTAAAAGTCGTGGACGTGGAGAAGAGACGTAATCCATCCAAACATTACGTGAGTAGTTACCTCTTTGCTTTTACCTGTTCACGCCACGAGAAGATCAAAGCTATTTATCCGAAATGTAAGCATCTTTTCAACTTCAACGCTGAAGTAAACAGTCTAAGGCATCTGGCAGTACCACAAAACGGAAAGAAGAGAGGGAAACGCTTGTTCTTATTAATTTGATGTAGCTTTGTTGACGCGCAATGCATACGAAGAAATCGTTATTTTGCCTACATACTCTAAATGTTTGAAACAAATAAAATGGTATAGAGAGGGTTAATTATTCATACAACACCGGGTTACTTATAAATCTTGGTGTGAAAATAATGTTCAGACTTTCCTAATCCTCGTCCCGTCCAAGGTAAACAGAACACCTTGTTACCTTGGAAAACTTCTCTTGCTTGTATGGGTCTTGTCACCGTCCACTTTCGTGACCAAACCATATAACTAGTTTCTTCAGAGAGGGTTGGAGGATCTAAGATCGTGCTGAGGAGATCTGTCGCCTATTACAAACAAGGGTCGTAGATACATGTGAATTTAGTTATTAACTACATAGGTTCATTTTAATACAATGCTGATTGGACATTTTTTTTTTACCAATAAAAGCAATGTGAAGTGTACGTGTGGAGGCCACATACACAGGTATTCGCTCAGTGGAAATATACAGATATTGGACACACTTTATAAAATATAGGCCCTGCTATGCTTATACGACGTTTACAAGAACATATGTAGGTTATTGCGGTTCTGGCCCAGATAAGGCAGCTTGTTCATAGCCTTAGGACAATGTGTAAAAAACACAGAAAACGGTCTCCGTGAGTTTTTTGTTCATCGGTTTGTGGTTGTGCTTTAGTTTAAACCTGCAGCTCAGGTTACAGCATCTCTTTTAACGTCCATATCAGAATCAGCTGTTGCCCTCTGCTCCTCCACGATTAAACGCGACAGATATGGAGAGCAACGCCAACTGGGAACGGACTCGTTTGTAACAGCACAGACGGAAACATTTCTGTACATTTTTGTGGAGACTTTAAATGTGCAAGTCCAGACTCAGACAAATCTGAAAACTTCTGTAAGACGAGATTGTTGTGGTTGCTCGCTAAGAGCTAACAGCTGTTGTGAGGGGGCCAGTCACTTTGCTTCTGACCTCTTAACTTAGTTAGGTTTAAAATGAAATATCAATGTAAAGTATTGTAATCACTTGTTTAGCATAGTCAGCAGCTTGAAGAATGGAGCGTGAGCTTAACGTCTCGCGACTTATTCCTGTCACGTTGCCAGTGGCGTTTCTGTAGAACAAAGAGAAGAGCTTTAATGATTTTTGGCGTGCTGTTACAGATATGTTGTAGTTGTTGTCGTGTGGTTGTTAGGATTTTTCGAAGGAAGGGGCTTTTACCGCCCTGGATACTGTTGTTGCTCTCTCTCTCTCTCTCTCTCTCCCTTGGGATATCTGGTCTGTGAGAATTATCTGAGTGCAGGGTTCCCTAATGGTGGCTCAGAGAACTTGTAAACTTAGAGAGAGGGGGGGAAAAAATCGTGGAAGAAAAAAAAGAGAGAGAGTTGTTGAATCTCATCTGCAATGTTTGTCAAACAGCTGGAGATGCTTATCCTATGAACGAAGGAGTGGGAAAGAGAAGAAAGAGAGAAAGAGGAGAAGAGAGGAGAGAGGGGGAAAGGGTTTGGCTGCATACCCACATCCCCCTTGTTGTAATTCACAGAAGTGGTTAAAGTAAGGAAACACACTTCCTTTGCATGACTGGGAGATTGGCGAAGGCTGGGATAGCTCGGTGAACGGCGTTTCCTGCCGATTAATAGGATGACGCGGAGAACGCTCATAGTTACGAAGCCCGCAAGACCAGTTCAGCCTCGTTGGGTCTTCTGGTCAGTCACTCCTACCCCATGAGCCATAGTCAAAAGTTCAAAAGAAGGGTTCAGTAAAAAAAAAAAAAGAAAGAAAGAAAGAAAAAGGATTGCTTCTACTCTGTCTGAAGGGAAGAAACAAACACT
>NC_044501.1:8695163-8700163 GCF_902362185.1 Chanos chanos | reverse complement strand
TCTCTCTCGCCGCTTTGATCCAAATACCGTCAACTGAATAAATAGATTACATCACGACTTCCTGTTTGAAATCTCCATAACTTATCCCTCATGCCCAAAGCTAAGCTTACTGTCCTAATAAAAATTCCAGCAAAAGAAGAGAACAACTAAATAATGTGGAGAAAGTTTACCGGTGAAACAATGAAGGGCAAACGTACATGCCACTCGGTTTCGCACCCTACTTGTAATTAATTGGAGTATTCCCTCACATAATTCTATCTTTAGCTTTTTTTTTGTTTTAGCATTTTGCTTCTGGAAATTTCCTGTGCTCAGACCTCTCTCTTAGACTCAGATGAATGGATTTTCCATTCCTTCACATGGCAAATCTTATCGTCCTTTAATTGAAGAAGCGGATCAAGGTTTTGCGGGTATGAAAACCTCACAGTGGAGAATATGGAGAGATGTCGTGTGTGTTTTTTTTTTAGGGGGTTTTTTTTTTATACGTCTCCTTAAATAGATTGCTTTAGGCGGGGTACACTGCATTTAGTGGTGAGGCCCTCTCTTTACTGTCCCACCAAGCCTGCGAAAGCGTTCACCGTTCTCTTAGCTTAGACTAACCCTGACGAGAAGACGACAACTACAGCAGTAAGTCTTTCTTTTTAAACTCTCTCTCTCTCTCTCTCTTCATCCACTTGTCTTTTGTTTTCATGTATGTATTTGTGTAAGGAGCCGGGTTCCACCTTTGAAGATGCATTTGATGATGGTGATATATCACACATCATTCAACGCCTGTCTCAGGAGTTTTTTGATTTGGGCTTCGGAGGTGTTCACTGTTGAGACGCTTCCCGAGCGAGGTGATGAACGCTTCAGCGTTTGTTTCACTGAGCGCTTTACGCGGGAACTAACGTGCAGCTCAAGCACTCTGAGAATGTGTTATTTCAAAGATTTACAGTCAGGAGTTTTTCTCTACTTTCTTTCTTTCTTTCTTTCTTTCTTTTTTTTTAAAACCTCTCTGTCTGAAACTACCGCTAAGACTCGACCATCTTGGCTGAATAAGACTTTTGTTCCTTTTCTCTGTATCTAATTGGGAACAACTCATGAACGAGTTCTTTCTTCTGCAAACCGGGAATCTCTTAAAAAAGGGGGGGGGGGGGATCTGTGTGTGTGTGTGTGTGTGTGTGAACACTCCTCTCCGTTTTTCTTTTTGTGTTTATATTCGCTCTTCTCGCCATTTTTCCTGAGAACCTGCGGCTTTGCGAGATGTTTGTCCAATTTCTGTTTCGTTTTCTGTAAGGACCTGGATCGCTCCAAAAGCATTTTTTAGATGTATTCATGATTCAGTCCCCCGAAAACAGAGCACTTGGGTTTTTTTGTTTTAAGTCTCTCGATTCTCTATGTAATAACATTGTAATTAATAAACACGTGTTTAAACAATTCCAATTAAACTGACATTAGTTTGTGAAAACATCTCGTGTGTTGTATACCTTCTCTTCGACAGTATTTACACACAGAGTTTTTAGTCCTCAGTTTTAAAAATGAGGCTCAGTGAAGGTAAGCAAAAACTTACTGAGAATATTCAACACAATCAGTGATTGGTTAAGAATGTTGTAGACTGACTCGAAGAAGCCCATTGTTTCCAAGTCTTTGTGCTGTACAGTAAGACCACGGGAACTCATTGTTTCCATATTCGGCAACAAGTCGTAGTAGCTATGGGGTGCTTTGCCACTCTGAGTTAGCCAGCTGGGTGGGCAGACACAATTAGAAAGAGGAAGTCTGTTTTAATCAGTCGATTTTAGCTGTTTATGCAAGGTTAAAGGCACTACGCCTGAGGAATTGTGGGATATTGAGTCCTATAGTAACACCATGTCGCTGGACTCTGTTCAATCAGATATAGACCACAGTGTATTATGCACCGGGCCTCAGATAAGTAAGTTAGACAGGTTGTACAACACATTTTTAATCAAAACGAAATCAGAATAGTACAGTCTAAACTGCTTTCTCTTCCTCAGAAAACTTGTTTTGAAAAAGAAAATCCTTTTTTTTTCTTGAATTTAACACCTATAACAGGTATTTACCCTCCCTGTCTCTCTCTCTCTCTCTCTCTCTCTCTCTCTCCCTCTCAAACAAATAAGAGCCATCTCTGTGTGAGTACCACCTGATGCAAGCCAGACATGAGTCAGTCTGTCTTGCTGTGTTAGTGTGACAACGAGTCATTCCGTTGCCCGGGCAGGTCGAAGAAATGTGTCGAACAGTGGAAACACTCTCTCAGGATAGTGGCTCACTCTCTTTGGTCCTAAGACACTTGCTTCCTTAAAGCCATGACTCAAACAGATGGGTTTGCGTTAGAACATTCACCTTAGCCAGCATGCCATAGGTTTGATTCAAGAAAACCTCAACATGACTGACTGCTATTTTAAACTGGGCTGGAATTTCCTAACCCTCGTTTTGAATCCAATGAAATGCGTCGAATCAGGAGGCGAAAAAATACTGTTTCTACAAAACGTATTTATTTGAGTAGACCCGCCGTGCCAGGGTGTGTGCCGTCTTTGAACCAAAAATACCGCAAGACACCTTTTGTTTTTTTTTTTTGGCATTTCAAAGTTAGAGTGTAAATATAATTTTGTGTCGTTTCAGGGAGTGACACTTTTTTTTTTCCACCCCAAAAGTTCAAAATATCAAATGTCTTTTCACTCTTGTTACTGGAAAGGGCTTCGTGACATTGTTATTTTACCTACGGTGACTCGGTTATTCAGAAGACACAAGGTTATCACTTAATTCCTTTTTCACAAAAGCTGTCTCAGGATGACTGAAACCACCACACACAATAGCGTACAAACTTCAGAAACATGCACTGAGCGACCCGTTGGTGCTCTCTTGAAACCGGGCTGCGTTTATTTTAGTAATGCAGGCTAGTGGATTTGTTGTTGATATTTTGGGTGTGGGCTTTTCGGAGAGATTCTGTTTTCCAGTGCGGTTACTATGAGGACGAACTCATCTGCCAATGGTGTTAGAGAGCTTTTTTTTTTTTTTTTTTCGCTGACTTGGCATCTTCTCTCCTCTTTTCTGAGGTTTTGCTCTAAAGTGAAATTAAGGGACAGACAGAGAAGGGTAGGGATGGGCAGAGCACCAGCATGCCGGTCAGGTCAAAGATCTTTATATAACACACACACACACACAAACACACACCCACATTCATTTCTGGCTACAGGGGTATGCCCTACTCCCTGGAGGAAGCTGTCAGATAAGACTGTATCTATTTAGATAGCTATGTGTGCACTGTGTGGAAACGTGTTTGGTATTTGCTATTAACGCTGTTCTGGTCGAGGCCTATTCCAGGTCTAACCACGATGAAGAGGACAAAAGAAAATGAATAAAAACGTATAAGCGCTGCTCATACGCGCGCAGACGGTACCAACAAGCTTGTACACGAAAATTTATTTGACTGTTAAAGTAAAGTAAACCTCTCTGCTTGACAGAGTTTTATTTGACATTAATCATAAATACACAGAGCCCAAATATCCAGGTAAACAATAAATTGTTTCTAGCCACTTTGATAATTCCACCTTAGTAAAACCTTGGCACAAAACAAAGGCAGCTCAATGTAACGTTCACATGAAGATCAAATATCTTTACCAGAATGTGCTGCTGCTCTGCTCTCAGCAGGTGTCAAAATAAAACAGGCTGCTTTCGGCTTTTGATTAAACTTTAAACATTAAACTTCGCCGTCAATACGAGTAGTTCCGCGAAACTTAAAACTGGCGTGCTGTCAGCTAACCGCGGCCATGGGAGCTCGAACGCTGGAATGGCAGAGCTCCAGGACTAGCTGGTGACTCTCCAGGAGAAACAAGCCCGTCTAACGGTGGGCTTTGTTCCAGCTGAGGCCTTTGTTTCAAAGAGCCGACGTGTCTTTTTCGTCATTCTGCCGCTGGTCACAAGGGACCTTTCGGTTCATGGTAACCGCTACTGAGCTCAGAGAGAGAGAGAGAGAGAGAGAGCGAGAGGGAGAGAGATCAGAGTGATAGCTTTTTACGTGGAGGAGTTTCACTAGCCTTCCATTAGCCACTGATCTGGGGTCGGTCGCCGATCACTGTGTGCGGAGGAGATTCATTAGTGCCACAGGAGTCACTGATCTGGAGCCAGTTGTGGTTGCCGTCGAGGAGAAACACGAACTTGACATTAGCTTTTGATCTGGGCTCCCTTCTGACGTCATACTCATTAATGCAGGGGCTGAGGCTGCCAGCTTTGCTCTCGTAAATCGACCCCGGAGCAGGATTTTGTTCCAACGTTACTTAAACACACTTGATGGTAATATTACAGGGACCCTCGAGTCCTTGATTACTGCATATGTCATGAAGGACCCGAAGCAAAAGACGGGGTTCACTGTGGCAAGTTTAACGGTTTTTGGGTTTTTTTTTTTTATCTAGGTACGTGGTAACTGCAGGAGTGAACGCTACGAGACAGCTGCTCCGAGACCCACAAAAGCTTAATATTCCCTTGGTTGTGCTGTAAAAGTTACATGGCTTTGTCTTATTCTATGATGTCACTGTCTGCTCCTTTGTTTTATTCTCCTTGCTTCCAACAGTGACGAGCAAAGGGACTGAAGCTGATCTTAGATCAGCCGTCCGTGGCGTAGACAGTTACAAATTGATTCCTAAATAGTAACAGCAAACTTCTGCATCGGTTTCGATTGCAGTGCTTTGGCTCTAATTAGAGCTTGAGATCCAGTGCACTGAGACAATGCTAATGAGTTTAAAATGTATGCTTTTGAGTAACACTGTACTAAGATGTACAATTCTATACACTGCTTCTCTGAACAGGCAAAGATTCTTAGAATCAGATACTGACAGCCCAGGAGCATAACGTTTAATGGTCGTGTATATTAGAATGTTTGTTCCCTATACCCCGTGGTCAGAAGAATGGCTGTCTGCTGTAAACGTATGTGAAGCGGTTTTTAATATGTAAAATATGTGGAAATGCCATGAATGCCATTACAGCATGTGTCGCCGCGATAAGCGAAGAAA
>NC_044501.1:8680163-8682663 GCF_902362185.1 Chanos chanos | reverse complement strand
CGGGGTGGGTCTCCTGGTGCAGCTCCGCAACGGAGCTCACTGTGACAACTCTGCTGCTCTGGGTGACCTTTCTCTTGTCTTTGTGCAGATCACATGACCAATCTACAGAGAATGAAGTGTTCACAACACTCCTATCTACTCCTCCTTTCGTCTTCTTCTCCCATCTCTCTCTCTCCCTCTCTCCCTGTCTCTCTCTCTCTCTCCTTCTCTCTCTCTCTCGCTCCCCATCATAGTATCGATACTGCTCATTTTTCTTCCACACATGACATGTCTATTTTTAACAGTGAGAGAGGTTTGCAATGAGGTGCAGGGTCTTGTTCTGTAGGGATATGATGGAAAGAATGACTTTATCTTTGACCAGGGAGGTGAAATGATCACCAACTGGTTATATTTTGCCAGTTTGATGAAATCGTTCCGGTAAAATCTTTGTCTCCGTTGGTGCTGGTTGGTCTTATTTGTATTCATGAAGTAGCTGTGTAATACTTGGGGTTTTCAGGAGGAGAGCGTGTGTGTGTGTGTGTGTGTGTGTGTGTCTGGAATGTTTGACGACTATGCCAGAGAGCACAAAATTCTTCTCTGCATCCTACTCCACCACTCCACACTCCCGTTTTGTCCAATCGCAGAGTCTCTTTCTGCTCTCTCCCCGCCCCCTGTTGCTATGGAGATTCAGGAAGTCTCCAGGTACCTCATTCAGTTGCGGAATGAAAAGTGGCTTCTCCTCTCGCATCATTACTTAAGGAGTTCTTAACTAGCACATTTCACCCCTCTGCTTTCTCTATGTTTAGGCCGTTGTGCTGTTACATCTGATTATTGTGTTTGAGAGAGCATAACGCACAGAAACCTATTTAGGAATCTCTCTCTCTCTCTCTCCACCTCACTCTCCCTCTCTTTCTCCCTCTCCCTCTCTCTCTCTCTCTCTCTCTCCCTCTCCCTGTATCTCCCTCTCTCTCTCTCCGTCTTTCTCTTTCTGTCTGTCTGTCTCTCTCTCTCTCTGTCTCCACCTCCCTCTCTCTCTCCCTGTCTCTCTCTCCATCACGCTGTCTCTGTCTTTCTCTGTCTGTCTGTCTCTCTCTGTCTCTTTGCCTCCATCTCTGTGCCCATTCTAGCTTCCTCTTCTGGACAGAATTATTATTCCTTTAACTTGCCCTCCTCTGAGAACTGAAATGCACCCTAAGGTTCAGGAACCTGGCCTGGGTAAATGGAAAAGCACGAGTTGTTACAACCAACCCTGTCGTGGACCTGCAGCAGGGGATCCACTGCAGAGAGAGAGAGAGAGAGAGAGAGACAGGAGAGAGAGAGAGAGAGAGAGAGAGAGAGAGAGAGAGACAGAGAGAGAGAGAGAGAGAGAGAGAGAGAGACAGGAGAGAGAGAGAGAGAGAGAGAGAGAGAGAGAGCGAGCGAGGGGGTTTGGCTCACGGCTTTGTCATTCTATAGCGTGTTTGCAGCGTGCAGGACGACTCTTGTCGGTCGTTTCCTGACCTAGATTGGGAGGCACACTCTGCATGGCTGTCTGTAGGAACAGGCTAGAATAGCCTTTCTTGTAAACACAGGGGTTAGAGACGGCGTAGCCCAGTTTTGAAAAGTCAGTCAAATTTCAGTGGTACAGCTCTCAAGTGTTTGCCAAGGACACATGCCATCTCTGGGCTGGGACCTTTTTGGATGAGGTTCTAGCAAGGCTAGCAGAAAGAGTGAAGAGAAGAGCTCGTCAGAGAGAGAGAGAGAGAGAGAGAGAGAGTTTGAAAGTGAGAAAGAAGGACAGAAAGAGGAAAGTGAGGTGGGGGAAGAGAGAGGGGGGGGCAGGGAGAGAGAGACAGGGAGAGAGAGAGAGTGAGGGTATGGAGGATGTATGTGCATGTGGTTGCTGACTCAGTCAGGGTTGGGCTGTGCTCTGTTAATAGACCCTGTCAGAATGTTTGTTCACCTGGTTCCACTGGGTCACCAGACCAGGCGTGTGGTCGTCTGTCTGTACGCACACACACACACACACACGTATACCATCTCTCTCTCTTTCACTCTCACCCCCCCACCCGTCTCTCTCTCTCTCTTTCACTCTTTCTCTCCCAATCAGCACGGTGCTTAGTGCTCCATATGCAGACCCATAGGTGTCCTCTATGAATAATGTAGTCGATGGTTATAATTGTCTTAACACTCAATGTACACATTAGACCCTTGTTGTTGTTCTGCTCATCCCCCCCCCCAGCCAAATTTACAGACATATTATAACAGCGATAAACACGATTTTGTGGCATCCTGGGGTGAAATTGAACCAAATTTCCATTTATTGTTGTAATGAAACACTTGACACGTTGTGATTTTCAGATCTCTTACGCCGTTGACGTTGGCTCAGCAGCGAACGGCAGCTATTGACTTGTTTATTTACGGTGCTGGTTTGGTTCTGTAACAGAGGCTTTTCATTAAGGGTTTAGAGCGCGGGTTATCCAGATCCGGTCCTGGAAGGGCCTTACCCTCAAAGGTTTTCATAGCAACGAAACAATCTCGT
>NC_044501.1:8667663-8675163 GCF_902362185.1 Chanos chanos | reverse complement strand
TGTTAAGGATGGATTACACATTTTGAGCAATAAAATGTGATTTAATAGGGAGTGAAATAAATACAGCTTATGACTGTAACTGTGTTGTTGTCAGTCAAAATATTCTTTGCCGTTAACAATGCACACTGACTTGTGGCAACTCATTTTTTGTGTCAGCATCTCGGTTTATTCCTGGCAGGCTTATAATGCCGTCAGAAAGCACATTCTCTATCTGTTTGGTTAAAAAACAACAACAACAACAACAAAAACTGATTTACCACCAAATGCGACTTTATGTAAATGAGTTTGCAGAAGTCCCCCCCCCCCCCCCCCCCCAAAAAGTATTATGTTCCCAAGTATATTCAATGATTGCATTCATTGTGTGTGTGTGTGTGTGTATGAAAACACAGCATGGACTAGCTTTTTGATGCATGCGTGGCTTTTGAAGTGTTTTTTTTTTTTTTGGAGGACGATGTCTTCTAATAACTTCCTGCTGGCCGTAATTAGACAAACGATGCTCGAGTAATTACATGCCGTTCTTAAGGAATTTTTCTCTTGAGGGATTCGCTAGATAAACGAAACAGGGAAAATTGCCCTCCGTTTTCTCATGTGCTATTACACTAATTAATTATCTGACAAAGCAAAATTGGGCTCATGTAAACAGGGAACAGAGTAATCTGTCTGGAGTTCTGGTACCGGGTCCTCTCTTAATGGATCCGTAAATGTGGACGCTTTGATTTTTTTAAGCAGGGCTCAAACGGGCTCAAACAGACCCAGATTCCACGAACGAAACGCGAACCATGACTGGAGAAATCAAAACACGAACTCTCGGTTCAGGAAGGTACCGTATCGACCTTAGTACAAAACAAATCTCTACGGTACCATGTTGTTTTTTTTTTTTGTTTTTTTTTTTTTAATGGGTGCCCTGATCGTTATCATGATAATTAAATTAGACTGTACCAGATCCGTATGGCGTTATTTGTTCGCACGCAAGCTGTGAGCGCGGCTATTTGCTATTGCTTCAACAAAAAAGCGAACCTCAGATTAATTATGAAATGAATTACGCCTCTCATAGCTTGCCTCTGTTTTTTTTTTTTTTTTTTTTCCCAAAGCGACCCGCTGTAACTGACAGCCTTGAACAGAAAACGCTCTTTTTAATGGAAAGGATAGCCGGTGAGCTGATAGAGACTGAGTGTTCTTGCCTCGTTCAGTTCTGTTGAAAAAAAAAAATCAAAAGCGAACAGTTTGAATTAAAGGAGGGGCCGCTAGTTAAACTATGCTCTTAGGAGATTTGATGTCACGTGGGTTTTACCGTTATGGTGGTGTGCCATTCCCGGTTGTCCTTTGGTCATTTCCTGACACTTCCTGTCTTTCTATCAGGCCCTGGTACGACTTCCCCCCCAGATCTCCCAGAGTGAGGAAGTTCTCCGGTTCTTTGAGACCAAGCCAGACGACCTCAATCCACCAGTGGAGTGAGTCTCTCTCTCTCTCTCTCTCTCTCTCTCTCTCTCTCTCTCTCACACACACACACACACACACACACAGACTAATTGTTTACCACGTTTATAGAAACTCACCTGTCTTTATACACTTTGCATCAGAGAAACCTTCTCCTCCACGACATCGGTCAACTATGTGTTCCTCTAGAAAGTTCTCTAGACTTTCCTTTCCTGCCTTCCTGTGTATGCAAGCATGTGTATACAGAGTGTGTGTGTATGTGTGTGTGTGTGTGTGTGTGTGTGTGTGCATGTGTGTGTATGTCTGTGTGTATTTTGAATCAAGCAGTCTCAGTGGTAATGTGTTGCTGTGATCGCTATAGTTAAGGAGTTTCTCTCTCTGTGATACGGTCGCTCTATGATATGAACACGGTCGCTCTATGATATGAACATGGTCGCTCTTTGATATGAACACGATCACTCTGTGATATGAATGCGATCGCTCTGTGATATGAACGCGATCGCTCTGTGATATGAACACGGTTGCTCTGTGACATGAACACGGTCGCTCTGTGATATGAACATGGTCACTCTATGATATGAACGCGGTCGCTCTGTGATATGAATGCGATCGCTCTGTGATATGAACACGGTTGCTCTGTGACATGAACACGGTTGCTCTGTGATATGAACACGGTCGCTCTGTGACAGGAACGCGGTCTCTCTGTGATATGAACGCGGTCGCTCTGTGATATGAACGCGGTCGCTCTGTGACATGAACGCGGTCGCTCTGTGATATGAACACACCCGTAGGAAACAAGCTGAACCGCTGTTTTCATCTCACGACGGCACCCAGTGCATTACTGATTCATAAATACATTCAAATGTCTGTACACACACCGTCGCCCTGGGTGTAAAGAGATGGCGGTAACATTTCATTCGAAAGCCAGTGACAAAACAGCGGCGTAGGATATTCATAAAAGTTGGATTAGTGCTTGTAAACTTTTTATAAGTACTCGTGTAAAAAAAAAAACCCTCATTGTCAACAAACTGTCTCAACTATCACACATCTTACAAGTATTTGTAGCTGTCGAACTGAATAGTTCATGAAGACATTGGGGTTTTTTTTTTTTTTAACAGTATTACGCAGAGTTTGAACATAAACAAAGAAGAAGGAAAAAAGGGACTGTGAGATGAAGAGCCTCATTCCGTGATGTACTGCAATGATATTATATTTTCACATAAAAACCTGCTTGAAAGAATCCCATCTCATAAGAAACTCTGTAGTCCTCAGTTTCAACAGGAGAGGTGCTGAGACTCCAAAAAAAAAACCAAACAAAAAAAAAACAAAACACCAAACCATACAAAGAAAAACCGTGTCCACTCGGCTGGGTTTGACACGCGAGAGCAAACGATGTATTATTATCCTCCGTTTTTTTGGCTGCCGAACAATTTGTCTCGCCACCGTTTACGCGTTGTCGCGTCAGCAGACCCCCCGTCCCAAATCAGGGGTGTAATTAATGCAGAGGTCTGCGCACCCAGGGAAGAGCTGTCCCTGTCTCCCGGAGGCGAGCCAATAATCTCTCCATCCCTGTGAACATCAAGAGTTTTCTCCTCTAACACACGGTGGAGAATGGAAACTGACTACACCAGAGGAGAGCGAGAGAGAGAGAGAGAGAGAGAGAGAGAATAAGAGTTGTGAACCTCTTTTCTACAGTAATTTTCTGTGTTTTTTTTCCTTCCCCTCAGGTTGTTCTAACCTAAGTTTCTCTTGATTGCTTTTGTATGTGCATGGAAAAAGACAGGTATCTTTCTTCTTTTTTTTTTTTTATAGGGGAGTTGTGATCTCTCTCACACTGTAATTTCAGTTCTGCGGTGTTCAGAATAACCTCTACCTCCACTTCCTCTAGTTTCTCACTTAATCCCATCCTCTCTCTCTCTCTCTCTCTCTCTGTCCATCTCTCTCTCTCTCTTTCTCTTAGTCACATGCAGTGTGTCTGAGTGTAGGCCTGTGTGTGTGTGTGTGTGTGAGAGAGAGAGAGGAATAGATGGAACTAAGGAGAGAAGCAGACAGAGAGCTTTCTCTTGCCCCCAGTCACGCTCTGTCTTTCTGGCACACACACACACACACACACACACACACACACAAACTCAATTGCTCTCTCTCTCTCTCTCATGAACTGAAAAGAAGGATCTATTTTTGTGTGTGCGTGTGTGTGTTTTTTTTTAAACACATTAATCATGTGATGCGGCGATGGAGCTGATGGAGCTGTGGCGACGCACGGTGTACATCAATAACAAACACGCTTCTCTGTCTCGCTTTCATCTCTCCTCATCTCTCCTCTCACATAAAGCCACCGAACCCGAAGCACACACAGTATTATTATTATTATTATTATTATTTTTTTTTTTATACAGTACGTCTCCTCTCGCGGCTGTCGCTAAACGCCTCTTTACGCGTCTGTGACATAATTCCTAATAATACGTTTGTTTAAGGAATTGTTCGTGCTCCGTAATGTGGAGTACGCGCTTTCTCTCTCTACGCTGCTGGTACTGTTTCAGCGGATTAATATGAAGGTTAACGTCGGGCTCATTACCAAGGCAACGCACCCGAGTACAGAGACGTTCTGAGGAAACGGTGAGAGTGCGTGTTTAAATACATCTTTACAAACGCGCGGAAGAACGCGGCCACAGATGAATGAGCTGTCTCAAAGAGGGGGGGGGGGGTTAAGCGTCGCACTGTCTCGCCCAGTCACCCGACGTTTCAGACCTGTGCGGTTTTGGGAAGAAAGACGGTCGGCGTGGACTGTTTGAAAACGACCGAACAATGCTTTTCATGAATCACTGCCGTTCTGTTTCAATAGACACGTCAGCGCGGACGTTATTGAGTTATGTCCGCTGTTCAAAACAAAGCCATGTGACTCTTTCATAAAGAACATTCTGGAACAATGTGACGCCGACCGCCATTAACGCTGGAAAGTTGTTGATGGAATTTTTGCCGAGGTATGGGACGGCCCTACGCGAATGAATCCTGACGGAAATGTTCTTGTTTGGCCTCCTGCATTATGCCGGGATCAGACTACACGACATTTTTGTTTTCGCGATGACCGCTACGACGTCAGATTAGGCAATCATAATGCCATAGATTCTTGCCAAGTCTTGGCCGGGAGACTGGCAACACTACAAGTGTGACCCTGACCAATCATCCTATGCTGCCTTTCAAGACCTTGCGCAAGTTCACAAGTCGTCGGGGGGTCGTCCTATAGGTCAATGTCAAGGAACATGTCGTAGGAGTTGTCAGACTAGGCAGGAAAATTCTGACATGTTAGACTTTTTTTGTGTCGTGTTTCGTCGTGGGGCGTCCCAGACGCCACATCACTGTTCTTAGATTGTGTCACACTACAAGGGGGAAAGACACCCGTTGGTCATTCCCCGAAGTTCATATTCGGGCCCGGAAGTGGAAGTTTGTCCCGCGGCGACAAAATCGTGTCAAAATCGGGCTGAAATCGTGTAGCCTGATCCCGGCATTAGGCCGACACCGACCCGAAACCGTTCTAAGCTTATTTCATATCAAAATGAACTATACGTTGAACAGGTTAAAATGTGCATCTCGCGACTTAAATGTTTTGCAACTTCCAAAACTCGCTCGCAGGCGTAGAGCTTGTAACGGCGTGACATTTTGACTCTGAACGGTACACACTGATTGATATTCCCTGTGAAATCAATAAGTCTTGATTGATAATGGTCATATCATTTAGCTAAAGGCCTCACTGATATATGGAGGGGTTCTGAGATGAAGGTCCTCCCGCGCGGAGAGAAATATGAACGGAGCTGTGCTCCAGACTCCACTTACTAAATCAAAACAAAGCAGGAGATTGGGTTTTGATCTACTACTGGGAGAGGCATGTGTGTGTCAGTGTGTATCAGGGTGCCTTTGTGTGTGTGTGTGTGTGTGTGTGTGTGTGTGTGTGCTTGCGTGTGCGAGTGTGAGTGTGAATGTGAGTGTGAGTGTGAGTGACACAGGGAGAGAGCAAGAGAGAGAGAGAGAGGGAGAAGTTAATTTGAGAGGCAAGCCCTGGCAGTGGGATGAGCCACTAGAGTATGATGTTAATCCATCACAGAATGGGATGGGACAGTTTGATCTGTTTCATTCATGTGAAGGCTCCCTCCCTCCCTCTCTCCTTCTCTCTCTCTCTCTCTCTCTCTCTCTCTCCCTCTCTTTCTCTCTCCCTCTCCCTCTCTCTCTCTCTCTCTCTCTCTCTCCCCTCTCCCTCTCTTTCTCTCTCCCTCCCTCCCTCTCTCCTTCTCTCTCTCTCTCTCTCTCTCTCTCTCTGTCTTTCTCTCTCCCTCTCTTTCTCTCTCCCTCTCTCTCTCTCTCTCTCTCTCTCTCTCTCTCTTTCTCTCTCTCTCTCTGTTATATGTGTTATGCCTGGTTAAGTCTTTGTGTGTGTATATGATTACATTTAAGGCTGACTTTATCCAGGTGAACCATATGAGCACGTACGTGATAAAATTACAGATAGCCCTCCTCACACCTAGAATACTGTGTGTATGTGTGTGTATTGCGTCTGTGTCTGTGTGTGTGTATTGTGTGTGTTTGTTAGTGCCTCTATTACTGTGTGTACTGTGTCGAACAGTTCAGGAACATGATTGTAATGAATAAGTCTTATAGAACAGGGGGGAAT
The DNA here is from genome assembly GCF_902362185.1 of Chanos chanos. Taxonomy (NCBI): domain Eukaryota; kingdom Metazoa; phylum Chordata; class Actinopteri; order Gonorynchiformes; family Chanidae; genus Chanos; species Chanos chanos. The sequence goes on along the minus strand of NC_044501.1, from coordinate 8,669,063 downwards.
ATCAGCCCATATGAACACAGCACAGAGGGAAAATTAAACGTTTACACACAAACTATAACAATAAAATCTATGTTTTGTGCATGTACATACAGTAAGTGTATGTGTATTTGTGGATGTGGGTGCAAATGATGGTTAAGGTTTGTGTCGAATGTTTGTGTTTGTGGGCGTGTGTGTGTGTGTGTGTGTGTGTTTGTGAGATTCTGTTTTCAGAATATCTAATCAGCCTGAGTCTATGTATCTGTGTGGGGCCATTAGGTTTCACAATGTCTCTTTCTCTCTCTCTCTCTCTCTCTCGCTCCCCCCCCCCCCCCCCCCCCGTGCTGCATTTGCCTCTGTGTGTGTGTGTGAGTGAGTGAGTGAGAGAGAGTGTGTGTGTGTGTGTGTCTCTTATTGTGTGTAGATATATGTGTCTGTGTTTGTGTGTGTGTTTGTGTGTGTGTGTGTGTGTGTGTGTTCCCTGTTTATTGATTTTCTCCAGGCGGCAGTACGTCAGACGCTATGCATGGTACACTCCAGCCCAGGGTATCTGTTTCAGAAATGCGCTCCTCTGAATCGATGCATGCAGACTCTGAATAATTGTCCAGGGCCTCTGAAACAGTTTGGAACGTTGGCCTTGTTATTTTAATACTGTCCTCTACGCTTTGTTACGTCCAATTCTGTGGCCAGCGGAGCATTTTATCTGACAGCTATTTGCTCTTTGAACATTACTGAGGTCCCCTGTTTTTTTTGGTTTTTTTTTACAGTAGTTTTATTAACTGCAAAAATAAATTGTGGCTGCTTAGAACCCTCTCTTTATGGCTCTCTCTTGGTTACATCAAGCAGAGAAGAAGTGAAATACGGTCACCTACGATGACGTTCATCCCATCTGAGACGCCAAGTCGATTGGTGTCGTGTTTTGAGAGGGATATGAATTGTTGATTTGGCCAGTGTTTCTGCTTGGGATCGAGGAATTCCCCCAGGAAGACACGGACAAAAATCCACACAACAGCTGCTGGGCTTCTCTTCCCAGAGTCTCCAGGACCGTGACATTCCAAAACAGAACCGCTTGGAACCTACAGAATCGCAGAGAGAGAGAGAGAGAGAGAGAGAGAGAGAGAGAGAGAGAGCGAGCTGAAGCTTAACGTTGTTTTGGATCTGATATCAGGTTCTGTTGCTTCCTTTATGACATCACTGCCCCCCCCCACCCTTCTTTTTTCTTTCTTTTCTTCTCTTTTCTTTTTTTTTTTTGGCTCAGCTCCAGGCTGTTAGCCTTGGTTTGAGTCAGTGTGATGGGGCTCTGGGGAGTAATGATCTCTGACATGCTGATCTAGCTGATCTCAGACCAGCTGTTCTGTATCCACCCAAGCTTTTTCTTAGCTATTATGATCCAAGGGATGAACTTATTAACCAACAGTAGATGG
>NC_044501.1:8655163-8662663 GCF_902362185.1 Chanos chanos | reverse complement strand
CTCTCTGTCTCTCTCTCTCTTTCTGTCTCTATCTCTCCTCTCTCTCTCTCTCTGTCTCTCTCTCTCTCGCTCTTTCCTCTTTCTCTCCCTCTCTCTTTTTTCTCTCTCTCTCTCTCTGTCTCTGTCTCTCCCTCTCCTCTCTCGCTCTCTCTCTCCCTCACTCACAGTATATTTCACTCTCTGTAGGGGTATATATCAAACCTCACTTCTCTTTAACCTTGTCGTTCTTTCTTCTTCCATCTCATTCTTTGTTGTTGTTTCCTTCATGTCTCCATCTCTCTTTTCTCCTGTTTTCATGGCTCTTATTGTTTTTTTTGTTTTTTTTTCTCTAGTCGTACATTTATAAATGTAGGCTGGTTTATGAAGGCTAAATGTGTGCTTGGACTCTCTCCAGAATCTCGTTTGCTCCTCTGGACCGTACTCATATAGATCCCTCAGCGACCGTAAACGCATGCTAACCGCTTCCCAAGGACCTACCTGTCCAACAAACGTGGTAAAGCTACTGTAGTTTGGGAATCGAATTTATCATCGGTCAGAAACTGGAAGAAATGACTCACCGTCGAAGAAACGCCATTATAAACGAGTTGATTTTACTGTAAGAAATCTTTTATAAATATTACGAAAACCCCCCAAAAAAACACTCCCCCCAGATGACGAACTCGGTTTTTCACATTCGGTAAACTTGACATTTAAGTCAACGTTTTTACGTATGTTAATGAGATGTCCTGGATTTTTTGATGACTTAGGAGCGTTTAGTCATGTTTGTTTTCCACTGAAACTCTCTCGCTGGAAGAGTTTAACAGTCTCCGGGGGAGAAAATTACAGTTAAACTCTTTACAACATGTTTTGCTATGCTTTCCTTATACGCTCTAAAGTTCAGAAACTCGTGGGCTTAGATTTTCACAAAGCTTGCAACATATTATGGGAATTTACGTGGAATTTCATGCCATGTTTAAGAAACGTTTCGAAAATAAGCGCTGAAAATATTTTGCAATCGTTCGCCATTAGTTCATAAATGCAGCGTCTGCTACATTAACTTTGTTGTATTTCCTCGGTGTGTATTTTCAGGCTTAAATTTTAAGCGTTTGTATGGAGAAAAAAAAAAAAAAAAAGTAAACAAAAACTACAAGTCCCTCTGGCCTCACCCTGTCCTGCTCCCTCACTCTAAAATAACCGAGGGACTTGTAACCCGGGGAACTGTAGTTCTCTGTTTCGCAGTTGTAAAAGGCCCAAGGGGCATTGTGAGGTCATCGATGGCAGTTAACTTTGCGGGTGATGGATCACCTACTGTCTTTTACTCACGTCACATTTTTGCTAACAGTCACAACTAGTTTCTTACGACGCGTTTGAGTGGTTAGCTCTACTAATAGTCCAGCTTTGTCTTTTTTTTTTTTTGACGAATCGTAAAATTATATTACGTTGTGCTGTATCGAAACTCAATAGCTGTAAACTGTCAGTCCCTGAGGAGTGGAGCCTGTAATCTGAGTTCAGTGTGGGTGTGTAGAAGAGGAAAACGGCCTTAAAAGGTGCTTTTAGGATTCTACAGGCAGTACGAGTCTCAAACCGTAGAAGACGGGGGTTCTAAAATTTGTCTTTAGTGGGAATTTTCCATCCGTCCGTCTTTGGATATGTCTTCGCACACTGTATAGCCATAAATTCTCCGTTTCCTTATTTATCTGAACGATGGTTCTTTCCTCTACGGTTTTAAAGTGTGGATCCCAGCATGCACTGAGGTCGGAGGACAGTGTCTGGCCTCTTCTCAAACCCCTGCCTCCCCGTGCCCCCCCCCCCCCCCCCCCCCCCCCCCCAGCATACCCCCACCCAGGCACAATGAATGGCTTTCTAGAATATTGTGTGCGACTTTGGCGGATCAGACAGAAAGAGGACAGTGATTCTCTCTGTGAAGACATAAAGAGCTTGGTTGAGGGAGAGAGAGAGAGAGAGAGAGAGAGAGAGAGTGATGGATAAAGAGATGGAGATGTGAGGAGATGAGAGGATGTTGGAGAGACACTGGTCTGTCATCCATGTGAATGTTCACATTAATGACCAGTGGGGAAATGCCCATAATGTCCCAGGGGAATACCGCATTGTGTGTGTGCGCGCGCGCGCGCGTGTGTGTGTGTGTATGTGTGTGTTGTGACGATCTCCCGGAGGGGCGGGGCACTCTGCTGAGCCGGACCGTCAGGGTGGTGTGAGGATAAGACACGGGGCACCACGCGGTCGTGCGGCACGAGCTGACAGGGACGCGGACTCGGGGCAGCTCAGCAACGGCCCTTCATGTGGGGCACGGACGGATAGGCAAACCGCCATAGTAACGTCTCCTTCACACACACACACACGCACACACACACGCACACACACACACAACCTGCACGCTGCAGGGTTCTTAAACTGTTCTTTCACATGCGCACGACGTCCTCGCGCTCGTCACGGCGTGTAAGGTCCGCAGATCATCGAGGATTTTGTTTCCTCTACAGCGACCCAACAGTTAAACCGTATCTCTGACAGAGATATTTGTTTTTAACATGAATTAAGATACCGGTTTACAGCGTTCGCTATTGCCCAGAGGTCATGTGATATGTATTCAAAGCAGTTTTTGGCCTTCTGTGTGATACAGGATGTGGCGCTATGTTCGGGTGGTGAATTTTATCTCGCTGGACCCTCTCCAACGTTCATAAACGGACCGCTGCAGAAAGAAAACCGTTACATGCTAATAAGAGTCACCTGAGGGTCTCCTTGGAGACGCCTGTAACCTATTTAAGAGTCCCACAACCGCCAAAGTATCTCTCAGAGTCGAACACATGCTCATACTCCTACTTATGGACCCTTTCCCTCATATACCTGCCCATATACGTATAATAAAAGACTCTTATTAAACTGTGTAATCTCCGTATGAAGAGTCAAGGAGGTCATTTTGATGCCGTCATTCTCATATAAGTCAAATCTGTTTATTTACACAGTTTTTTTTTTGTGTGTGTATTTTCGGACAAAGCGTTTTCGGTAGTGCTGTCCCACACCCGCCGGTCAGTCGCCTGCCTCAGTGGAGGATGGTGTCAGGCATGAAAAGGACAAACCGTCCAGTGTTTGTGTGTGTGTGTGTCTGTGTGCGTGCGCGCACGCTGAAGTCCATCATCGGTTTGGTCCGCATTGGCGTCACTTTCTATTAATAGACCTGTCTCTCTCTCTCTCTCTCTCTCTTCCTCTTCTTCTGTCTTTCTCTTTTCCTCTCACTCCTTCCTTCATTTTCATCTTCTCTTTTTATGTCCGCTCTTTGCACGCTGATGGACCGGTTGCCCTTTACAGTAGCTTGCACACACACACACACACACACACACACACACACACACACACACACACATTTAAGCAGGGCGGGGCTAAAGCATTGCTGCTCTTAGCTAAACGGCATAATCCAATAATAATCCATTAGGGAGAGTTTAACAGACCTTCCCTCTCCACAAGAGACAGTGGGATCTGCAAAAGAGGAGGAGGAGGAGGAGGAGGAGGAAGAGGGGAGGATAGAGGGATAGAGGAGGGATAGAGACTGGTGGTGCTGCGTGGTCACATGACCAAATCGTGTCAGTCGTAGCAAGAGCAGCTGGCCCACTCATTCCCTCACATATATACACACACACACACACGCACGCAGACACTCACTCAGTCCCATACACTCACTCTTGACCCTCACACACGTCAGTCGTTACTGGGACTGTGTGCGTGGTTTGTGTGTGTGTAGTGTGTGTGTGTGTGTGTGTGCGTGTGTAGGGGACTGACAGCTGTCCCGATTGCATATCTTCTCTTCACGCCAGCGCTAATAATGTCTCTTTGTTGTTGCTTCTTTTTCAGAGACTATGGATCCAAACGCAAATCAGGTAAGAAAAGCTTTTCTTTTTCTCTCTCTCTCTGTCTCTCTCACTCTCACTCTCACTCTCTCACTGTCTCTCTCTCTCTCTCTCTCTCTCCTGTGCTCTCTTACAACCTGTTGCCCTGTTCTGGGATAGCAAGAATTAAAGTTATCCAGCAGCATCTGTTGAATGTTTATCTGATTTCTGTCAATCTACGTGTTTGCTGACTAGCTGAATGACTTGCTGTTTTTTTGGGATATGTGTTTTTGTGTGTGTGTGTGTGTGGACAAGCTGTGTTCTGTTGTCTGGCCCGACTTTGGGGTGGGGTTTTGGGTGGATTTGCTGAGTTCTTAAACTCCAGTGGGAAGATTTTGGTCGGTCAGGCCGAATTCCAGCTGATTTGTTGAGGAAACACAGCACAGCTATGGAGATCATTCATTGAGTGTCGAATTGCTGTAGCTGTGTTTATTAGAAATAGAAGTATTGCCTCCTACATATGTAGAAATGTCACGCGAGGGTGGAACAAATTCAAGCACGAGACAAGATTAGGGTATGTACACAGGCGGTGTGTGTGAATGTAAGGATTTAGTAGCTTCTATACCTTTTGGCTGGGAGGTTTAGTGATATCATTTTATACACAGAGACGTGAAACAGCATATTTTTTTATCTGAGTGACTGGTTCATTTATTATTTATCGTAGTGCAGGATGTGTGTGTGTGTGTGTGTGTGTGTGTGTGTGTGCAGTTTGAGTGGGTGGCAGAACAACTGCTCTGATTTGTGATGTGTATTTGCGGGGTTGAGGAGACACTCAGCGTCTCCGCACGCACGCACACACACACACACACACACACACACTCAGCAGGCAGGCAGGCAGGAAGCAATGCTCATTTGTCTCTGTTAGTGAATACAGTAATCAGGAAATGGAGAAGGACTGCGATCAGTGACCTTCCTGTGGTTAGAGGTCACCATTTGATTGTCTTTTCTTTTTCTTTTTTTTTTTTTTGTGACGGACCAAACCCATACTCCCTGAGGATTAAACTTTTGCAGCTCAAAACAGTAGCACCTTTTGGTTCAGACACACTTATCCATCTCTAATTGATCACACGGGATGGCTAGCTTGTCCTCACACGTCAGTTTGTAAACTAAACGACACAAAATCACAGTTATTTTCTCCCGCAATCACAGAAATTGCTAGTATTGTGTTATCGCGGCCTGCCAAATATGCATTTGAGACAACAGCAGTCCACTAATAGGCCTTCAGTGTAATTCTCGATGGCGTTGTTATCCACTTCTGTAGTAGTGTTTTGTTACTGTGTCGTCTGGTATTGATTTATAGCCAGTGAGTCTCCTGTTTGTTTATTCCTGCGTTGCTTCATTTAAACTGAGATAGAACACCCCCCCCCCCCCCCGATATGATACAATTTGAACAGCAATTACAGCAGCTATTTCTCTGTAAGTCTCACGTGTTTGTTCAGCACTGTTCACTTTTACCAACACTGAAAGTTACACCTCATGAGGATTTTCTTCTTCCTTTTTTTTTTTTTTTTTTTTTTAACCTTTGCTCATCTGTAAATCTGGCGCAATAAATGCTTTACCCTTTACAAAAAGCATCAGATAAAAGACCGAGATAATGTAGTAATATAAACAGCCTAAAATTTGAAAAAACGAACGTGAACTTTATCCATCTGTATGATGTGGTTTGGCGTTACGTGCTCAGGGAGGGTAAATCAAATTTACCAAAGACGCGGCACCTCCACGCTTTGGTCTCTCGCTTCATCATCGACTCTCTCAGCGGACTTGACACGTGGAAAGGACACAGGCGGCTGGAGAGTGTCTTTTTTATCTCTCTCTATCAGAGAGGGAGAGAGAGAGAGAGAGAGAGAGAGAAACTCTTCTCGGTCTTTAGGTGGCCACCTTCTTATTTCCACATCAGCTGATGACATCCTGAAGCAAACAGGTTTTTCAACACTGAGGATGCCAGCAGCAAATCTCTGGTTACATAAATTATCTGTCAAAAATGTGCCCCCCCCCCCCCCCCTTCAAGAGCTGATTACTGTTCAGATTAGTGAAGGCAACGTCCCTAATCTCCTACAGTATTGTGCAAAACAAAACAAAACAAAGCAAAATCCATATTAAACAACTAAAAGAGATTAAATTGTTATTAGGGTCGAATTTTTAGACTTTTTTTGTATCCCATTATTTAGAATAGGGTTTCTCATCTCCAGTCCTGGGGACACGTAGACTAGCATATTTTGTTTTAACCCGCTAATTGCTTTGATTCGTCCTGTCAAGCGTTTAAATATATGACAACTGAAAGAAGCGGCTTTTCCGCTAGCCAAGAACAACGTAACGGCTGACTGGGCGGTTGGTATGCTATATAAAACCCACTCAAGAACTAGCACATCCTGAAGCACTTTTTGGGGTGAATTCAGTTGGGATTTGGGACTCTCTCTCTGTACGCGCCATCCTCTTGAGTTTTAGCTGGCTAACAGGTGTCCCCGACAGCCCATTAGCTTGACATCAATATAGATTTATGTGGAGAGGGCGGTACTCAGACAGAATCAGACAAAACAGATCCCTTGTGGACTTACGCGACTGATCTCCCATCTGTTTGTCAAGATGGTGTTCCTCTCGTGGCCGTGCGGTTATGGTCTAAACTGGAGTGTTGTTTTTTTTTTTTTTTTCTCTTTCTCTCCAGTCAGAGATACATAACACATAAAAGGCTTAGCCTTAGCCAAAGAGGCTAACGATTAGCGACAGATAGGCTTCTGGTTGCCAATCTCTGACTTTGTGGACTTTTTAGGGCAATGCTTGCTAATCCATCGCTCAGAGATTTCAAATGTTAATATTCAAACACTGACAAACTTTAGTCAACATCTCTCATTGTTGAACATCGGCCCTTTAATTAGTAGGTTGTAGTGTGGGGGGGGGGGGACTGCCATGTGGGAGCGTTGATGGTTCCCTGAGGAGAGGAAGGGAGAACATTGCATCTTTATGTTTGCCACACTCCTCCTTGTCAGCTGCCAACAAAGTGGGAAAACGCTAAATTAGAGGATTTGCGGAAGAGTCACTTTCCGTCAGTCAGCTGTCAAGCTTTAGTCGGCTAAAACTGGAACACATCAGATACCTGCATATTTTCTCTCTCAGGGATCAGGGTAAACGGGAGGGCACTTTCTTTTCCGAAGTCTGCCTATCTGCCTGTCTGTCTGTCTGCCTGCCTGTCTGTTTTTTTCTGTCTAGCTGTCTGTCCAATACCTGTGTTGATACTCATTTTTGGTGAATTTGGACCGTGAGCAGACGCGTGAAGCGCCTTTAAACACACATGCTCCGTTAGCTTCCTTCACATTGTGTGTAAAGTCAGTATGTTTTAGCAATGCCAGGCATGTTGGGCAGATGGAGCACCTGCAGTCTGTTACCAGTGAGCATGGTGCAGTGCTACTCTGGAACTAAAGGAGAGTGTAGTAATTACAGCCCCCCCCCCCCCCAATTAGAATCCCTCACAAAAAAATGGCTGTCCAGGCAACCAAACAGATGCTCCACAGCCCAACAAAGATGCTTAGCACCTCTCAGTATGCCTCTGCTGATATTTTTCGGAAACACGAGAGAGTCTCTTTTCATTCGTTCCCCAGATAGTATTTTGCCTTTTGTTCGTCGTGTC
>NC_044501.1:8567663-8650163 GCF_902362185.1 Chanos chanos | reverse complement strand
TATGGATGTATGGCTTATCAGACAGTCCAACCAAATCTGAGGCCTCAGGTACTTTTTGCTCGGGGTGTGTGTGTGTGTGTGTGTGTGTGTGTGTGTGTTTGTCCGTCTAAGTGTGTGTTGTAACAGCATGTCTCTTCAGTTTTCTCTCCCTCTGACTCTTTCCTCATCCTGCATGGGGTTTTACCTGTTAACCTTTGCGTTGCGTTGTTAATATTTTCACTTGAGGCTTTCTTGTGTCGTTTCTTCCTTGCACCCCCATGATTGTTTTTTTTTTTTTTTTCTTAAGGGTAAAACAAAACATTTGTAATCTAGTTGTGTCCGCAAGCTCATTAACTGAAATTAACCGAAAGATTGGTCTTTACCACATAAACGCACACACCGTAATGCTGTTTTATAACATGTCTTCTGTCATCGTACGTTTCGTTAAAGATGTTCCCGTGGAGGTCAAACCAGTGCACATAGTTGGGGTGAACAGTTTTTGTACACATATACACATAGCCATTTCATCTGAGCATCCTGTAATTGGCCACTTGTACGAGAGCTGCCACTAATAAACATTTCAGTTAAAGAATGTGCAATTGGGGGGGGGGGGGGGGGGGGGGGTTGACGTGCACGCTAGTACAGGAAGAACCATTATCCATCTGGGGAGAATTTTCACTGGAACACCAGGATAAATGTTGCAACATTCAGACGGTTGTAGGGGGAGACAAACTAACAGTAAACAGAAAAGACTTATAAAAAAAAAAACAAAAACAAACAAACAAAAAAAAGGACGTGATGTCGACATAATATCGATGGAATGCTTCCTGCTTACTCAGCAGACGTGTCCGTACGAAATATCGCGGCGGCGTGAGCGAACACAAACGCTCAGAAAAGCCTCGTTAGCGCACAGCTGTCTCCCTTTGTACTCTCTGTGCTTCACGTGTTCTCTCTCTCTCTCTGTCTCTGTTTCTTCGCGAGAGGAAATGAAATGTTTGGAACCCGACGGGAGAAAACTACAACATACAGTTCCAGCAAGGCCAAACGGGTTACGTCTCAGTGTTCTTTAAAAGAAAAAAAAAAAAAAAAAAACCCCGTCGTTCGGAGGAACCTTCTGTGCTCGGTTACGTAAAATAAGCCATCTGAGTCGTGTAGCGTTTAAAAACGCTGTCCTGTCTCTCTTAGGTCATGACCTAAGTGATGAGATACAGGAAGCCTCTTGTCACCACGGTAACGCATTTACCTAAACTTCCTGTCTTAGGAGGACTCCCATAATCTCTCCTTCTAAGGAGTTGGAAAATCAATATCTTCCACGTGCAAGGAGGCTGCCGATGGCCGTACTACATTTGAAGATACTGTCACATCTTACGCAAAGCTAGCAATGCTAAACGCCGATCGCTGTTTTAGGCTCGCATGGCCTGAGCTTGTGTTTAGTTCACACAGAGTAGATTACGCAACGGGGTTGATTAATTACCAGTCTAGTTCACTTCACAAACACTTCCCTGAACTGTTGTTGTAGCATGGGTAAGTTACAGGAAGTCTGAGCAAATGAAATAAACAAAATATAACTGCCTAAATGTTAACCACAGCTAATCACGACCAGAATGGTAACTGAACCCAACAGTCACCGTCTAGAATCCCAAACAAAAATGCCTTTTTACCTGCAGAAATATGTTCCGCATAATATGTATGGTAAAACCCCATCTCTCGCTCTCTCAAAAAAAACAACAACCTTCAAACCAGTCAGCGAGCTACTTCTAGCTCCAACTCACTGCCTCATTTTATCCAACACTGCAAGTCTGTAAATGTTTCATTTGAGCGTCTGGATGTGAACATGTGTCTCGCATGCTGCATGCTTACCGTTTTCACAATCTCAAACTTTTCTTACGACTCTCTTATGAATTTTTTTTTTTTTTTTTCCATCAAAAAACCAACAGAATGCATGTCCAGCTAGGCATTCCTCTCTTTCACTCTTATGCTCGGAACAAACACACGCCGTCCTGTCGGTGAGATTTTGGGAAGGGAGCCGTGGGCGGAGCATTGCATTGTGTTATCAGACTAGTTACAGTTCACATAAATACCATGCCTTAGGCAAGCACAAGTGTGTGTTTACGCGGGAAAAAAAAAAAAATCGTCATCTTCCTATTATTGTGAAATCCTCGTGATCCGGGGGGATGTTTTTTCCAAAAAAACTTCAGGGGCTGGAGGTTGATTTTACTCTTTTTTTTTTTTTTTTTAAGACTAATGTTTCCCTCATGCGTTTTTGCTATCGAAGAAAATTCCTCAACGTGCGCACTTTGGTGTACCATGTTTTCTCGAGCGTTTTGAAAAGCCGGCCCGTGACCAGGATTTGAACGTATACTCAACTTTAACTCGGTAAAATGAAGTCACAGCCAGTAAGGAAGAGGTTAAAGCGTTCCAAAAACGAGAGGGAGAAGGAAGCAGAGAGAGCGGACCAACCCCAGTAGAAATGCTTTCTTCTTGTGTTTCACATAAACACAGCTCTCTCTCTCTCTCTCTCTCTTTCTCTCTCTCTGCCGGCCCACTCATATGTTTCTATTTAAGGCCTGGAGTGTAGACTCCAGCGAATGGTGTGTTCACCCCCCCCCCCGCGCCGCACCAACGGCTGCCTGCTTTCTCGAATGGGAGGAGGGAGAGAAAAAAAAAAGAAAAAAGGGAAAAGGGAGGGAGGGAGGGAAGGAGGGAGGGAGGCCGGCCTGCTCCCCCTGTCTGTTTATTTTCCAGAGGAAAACTTTTCTGTTCTTCCACTCCAGAGTCACATCCCCAACTGTTAGCAGCTCCTCTCCGCCTCCTCTCCTCCTTTGGCTTTTATTCCCTCCATCTCCCCCCTCTACCCCTCGCTCATTCCAACGGATTATGGAGGTCTCGGCCGAACAGACGCCACCTTGAGAAGTGTTCTCCCTCTCCGTCTCTCCTTTTCTTCCTTCTCCTTCCTCTTCTTCTTCTTTCTTCTTCTGTTTCTTCTTCTTCTTCTGTTTCTTCTTCTCCTCTTCTCTTCAAATGCCTGATCTCCCCTGGCAGCGGCCCGGGGGAAAGTTGAGCTGTATGGCCAGTCGTTGTGGATTATGCAGTGAGGCAAGCTTGCGTTGTGATTGGCCGCGGAGCGACGAGGAGAAGGGGGTCGATGGCGGGGTACAGGGGGCACGGGGGCCGTCCGCGGGGCGGCGTGGCGGGTCGATGGCTCACGGCCTGTTTCTTCCCCTCTGCGGCAGGGCTTGACAGCTCGGAGCCCATGGTGCTGGAGCAGTACGTGGCGGTGGCCAGCTACGAACGGCAGGAGAACTCGGAGATCAGCCTGCAGGCCGGCGAAACGGTGGACGTGATCGAGAAGAGCGAGAGCGGTGAGTCCCAGAAACGCTCCTCTTACATGCCAGTCTACAGGAGAAACATGCACACTCACACACACACTCACACACACACACATACATTAACGGACTCAAATGCATTGTGTGTAAGCAGACTGCAGACAGTACAACACAAGAGGGAGGGGGGGGGGTGGGGGCATTGTACATGTGTGTATATTTACATAGGAACAGAATCTCATGCCAACGTTACACAGACAAACTTTCCCTCAGACAAAACATAAACTAAGAAAGTAAAAATGTTTTCCTCTAGAATTTTTCCTCTTAATTCCCTATCTACTCCTCTGAGCTCTTCTCTGTAGTATATCTCATCTCATTTTTGTCTCCCAAACTCTTTGTCCTCAAGAATCCTGCTCTTCCTTCCCCTCCCCTCTCTCTCTCCCTCTCCATATCACCCCTCTCTCTCTCTCTCTCTCTCTCTCTCTCTCTCTCTCTCTCTCCGTCTCTCTCTCTCTGTCTCTCTCTCTCTCTCTCTCTCTGTCTCTCTCTCTCCCCCTCTACACTAAATCTGAGACTAGCTGTTGGCTCCACCTGGAGGTCCTGTTTGGCCGGCTGGCCGGCCAGTCAGCCTTCAACCCTTCAAACACCCCCCCCCCCCCCCCCCCCGGAGCCTCGGGCGGGGGGCCAGAGTGTTGTCTTAACCATTAGGAATGTCTTCCAGTCATGCACAATCATTAGCCTTCACCGCTCCTCTACAGGGCAAAGAGAGACTGAGTTTGAGGGTTCTCATCATCAAGTTTGACCATCATCCGTTTGACAACAAAAGGTGAAAATGAATGAGCGCAGGTTTAAGGCTTTGAATTAAGAATGAGAGAGAGAGAGAGAGAGAGAGAGAGACAGAGAGAGACAGAGAGAGAGAGAGAGAGAGAGAGAGAGTGAGAGAGAGAGAGAGAGAGAGAGAGAGACAGAGAGAGAAAGAGAGAGAGAGAGAGAGAGAGAGAGAGAGAGAGAGAGACAGAGAGAGAGAGAGAGAGAGAGAGCAGCGCTGAGAGATACAGACAGAGGAAAAAATAAAGAGACAAGGTACAGGAGAGAGATTTTGCCTCATCAGCTTTTGTTGGAGTTGCTCAAGCGGCAATACCAACAACTTCCACTGTACTCTTTATTATTATTATTATTATTTATTTATTTATTTATTTTTTTCACTATGTAACTTGTCATTTCTGATGTGTTTTTTTTTTCAAATATTGGGATTATTATTGTTCTGTGGAGTTTGTTCCGGACTTTTGGTCGGTTGCAGATTTGCGGCTCTGAACTGTCGATTCGGTCCCTCCTCTGAACTTTGTCCTCTTCTTTGCTTTGCAAACACAGTTGCCAAACATTAGATACTGACGTTTGAGCAATCTTTCTCTCTTTATTTCTCTCTTTTTCGACAGTTCAGAAGGATGACATCTCAAATGGCTGACCCAGCCCGCAGTTAGACGCCTACTGTAGGCAAATGTTTTTATCATCAGATGCTTTTTAGCTTACTTCTCTGCGTTTCTCATTCTGGTCTAGCACAGTAAGGACTTTGTCTTCTTTAACTGAGCAGGGCTATGGGAAAGGGTTGTATTTTTGCATTTTTTTTTTATTTTGTGTTCTAAGTCATAAGCTAAGTCATGCAGGCTCCCAAGTGCAGCTAATCTAATCTTACGGCCTGTTAAAGGTCTGTATGAAATGGTTTACTCTCAAGCTGAAGTCTGTTAGCGGCCTGTCATGTCGAAGTTTTGGTTAAAAGCATTTTTTTTTTTAAGTGCAACTTCTAAGAAGTGTGGGTAACCACCAACCCCATTCTCTTTGTTGCTTCACTGGGTTGCTAGGAACTCAAAGATGAGTAACACACAAATATTATTAAATATGTGTCCTAACGAACATTCACTTGTCTCACTTTTGTTCCAAAAGCACTGATGCGGTAGATTATCAACCCAAACATCCGCTAAACAGTAATCCTATTGTTGCTAGGTTTTTTTTTTTTCGTTTGTTTGTTTGTTTTATGATTGCCAAATATTCAAATTCAACCAAGATTTAGCTGAACATAGCTCACAAAAGACGTGTGCTAAATAAGAGTGATGTTTTTGGGGGGGGGGGGGGGCTTCTTTTATTTTTATTGTATTCATAGGACTTATGCAAACAAACTCCTCTGTTGGCTTCACCGCTAGCAGACCGAACTGGAGCGTTGTCGACATCACTAGCTAGCTTTTCCAATGCAAACAGTTCTGGGTTCTTCTATAATATCTCAAACCCGCGGCGCTGCTACGTCGTCGGTTTGTAGGCACCTCGTCGTTTCATCCTAACGCTCCTGACACGTCGATCTCAGAAACCCGCTGGCTTTAAATTTGCACCTTTTTTTTTTCAATAACTGGTTTATTTGCCACACTTCCTTAAGCTCCTTTTTGCAGTTTCTCTCCCCGCGTGTCAAAGAGCTCGACGCGGTTTTAGCCTTTACTGTGGCCACAAATCTCAGATATCCCCCCCCACCCCACCCCACCCCACCCCACCCCGCGCCCCGTAATGCAGCCCCGTGCAATTTCCAGCAGCAGACGGATCGCGTCAAAGGCACTCTGGCTATTTTACACGAACATACAGTCTTAGAGCTGTGTATAAAAAGGAGAGCCCTTTTTAAGGGGTGTTTAGGGGAGGGACTTGCGAAACTCCATATCCTCTTTTAGAGTCGGAAGTTCAAATCCTGGACGTCGTCCCTCCAGCGAGTGCGGCATGGCCTTATGTGCACCAGTGAATCTCCAGCTGTTTTACTACAGCCAAACGCTCGAGAAGAGTTTCCTTGTTGACGTGCTGGAGAAAGAGTCTGGCTGGAGTTACAAATGTCCCCTCTGGAGTTATGAAGTGGAGTATTATCTGGTAATAGCAGAATCTGCTCCGGGACGGAGGGGGAAAGAGAGAGGGAGGGAGGGAGGGAGAGATTGTTCTGAAAGCCAAGTTGTTTAAGTGCCAAGCAGATGAGGCCAGGTTGAGATTCCAAGTCCAAGGCAGCGTGTCCTTCCATGACACTGGAATTCCTTAAACGTCCACAGAACTTTCCTCGAAAGGAAAGACAAGGCCTCTGTCACCGTGGCGAGACCAGCCGGGGGTTCCATCCGTCAAATCGGTGAACGACCGCATGCTTGTTGAATTAGCAGGACATCTGAAATTACTTGCATGTTATCACAAAATGAATAAATGTTTTCTTTTATGTCAACAAGGATACTGTAGCAGTTTGAAAAAAAAAATAATAATTACAACCTTGTCTCAGAAATACCAGGAAAGTAGGAATCTGAAATTGTAATTTTCAGATGGGATTGGCAGATCTTTGGCCGCTTCGATTCTCCATTCGGTTGTTTAGGAGGTACGATGGAAACATTCCTTCCTTTTTCCTCTTGGTTTCTTAATAGAGGGCTAATGGATCCTACAGCAGGGCCCTGTAACGCTGAAGGCAGACGGCATATTGTGGGTTACTGTGCCACACACTTCAAAAGCACACCAGGAAAAAAACATCTCACTGGAGACCCTTCCAGTATCTTCCAGGACCGGGGCAAATATAGACTCGGTAATTAGTTTGTAATAATGGTAATCAGAGGTTTGCTTAATCAGATCTATCTCGGTGTAATTATGGCAATCATGTAGCTTCCTCAGAACCACTGCAAGAGAAGATGCAGAGAAAACCTCTGCCTTAAGGTTTTAGCAGATATGAAGCGATCTCTGCATTAGGACATAGATTCTGGACATACGCTCTTTCCAGATCCTACATTCCTGATCAAGCTGTCGAACAAGAGGGTTAACATTCCGCTTTTTATATCTTGATTATGGTGGATTTTTTACAACCAAGCTACTGTGTGTTTGTGTGTGTGAGAGTGAGACAGTCCAACTGAATGGAGACTTTTTTTCCAGCAATATCACAAAGTCCACTCCCTGTCCTCTCCCATGGGTGCGTTCACGCTGGCTCTAGTGCCCACGCAAACCGCATATCCCTTCCAGTAATCTGCTCCTAATGCAGACTGGACCGGGTTTGCCTTGGCCCTCTTCCAACTGGAGATCCGCTTCACGGAGGACTGCAAACTGAAGTCAGAATGCAGCCAGGGAGCGGTTGCCCCAGTTCTCCCGGTGCCAGGCTGGATTTGCCAACGCGTAGTTAGTTTGGTGGGGTCGCCCTCGCCGCCGCAAGATCAGAACAGTCATGGTTTTGAGAGTCGGAACAGTGGGGTTCGGCGACCAGCACGCCCGTGTTTCCCTTTTTCTTTTTTTTTTTCCCTTCGTCGAAACCGACTGGAAACTTTTTGGTGGCTTGACATGAAAAGCGTTTGTTGGCAGAAGTAAAAGGAACGGCCGTGGTAAAGATATACAATTAACTTTCGTGTTCTCCGCGAATCGGTCGTTTTTCGAAAAAGAGCTTGATCATTAGATGTGTTGTCCATCTACTGTACAGAGCCGTGACGAAGTATATGCCACTGAATGCCCTAATGGACTCCTTTTTCTTTCTCTTTTCTTTTCTTTCCTTTTCTTTTCTTTAATGGGACTCGCTGCATTCCTACGGCATGGGGAGGGGACGGTGAATTCCGAGTCTGTGATTTGCTCTCCCTTTGAGTTTTATTAAAGTAAACATTGTCAGTTATGTACTGTTTTGATGTTTAATCTCTCGGCATATGCTGTTTTAGCTCCCCGTGAAGACTGTGACGACATGCCCATATTTAGGGTGTAGGGTTTTTAGGACTGCACCATTGAACCCCCCCCCCACCCAACCCCCAAGGCCCTGGGTATCAGTGGCCTGTGGAGCGTGTAGTTTAGTCAATATCATTTAACCCAGTGGCCCCTTTCTTTCTTTCTCTCTCTCTCTCTCTCTGTCTTACTCAACCCCGCTCTCTCTCTATTTGATATCACCTCTCACTTGAAACAGAACCTCAGCTGTAACCAAATCTGCTGTTTTTTTTGGGTTTTTTTTTTTAACTAATGGAGTAACGTTCTGGCCTACAGGGCTGAGGCTGCACAGACATGGCGTCCCCACTCTTCTCTCTGTTGTGTGACAGAGCCTCCATAAACCTTATGGGCTTAGCATAAAATCAGACATTTCCAAGGGGAAAGCCCACATAAGGGATCAAGTAACCATCAGAAGCTCTTTTGGCCTTGGATTTGTCGAAGGGCTTTGATGTCATCCAGGCTTTGGACGCTTTACGTCTCTGAGCGTTGGGAAAAGCGACATGTGATACTGAGGCGTCTTAGAAAACGATGTTAATACAGACAAATCGTTTTGCAGTCAGAGTGAACTGGCCTTGGATTTCCCTTTGGTGTTGTAATTATCATAGATGCTTTTTTTTTTTTTTTTTGAACAGTTGGATTTTGACAGTTGTTAGAACGCACTCCGAAAAATGATTTCTTTGCAGTTATTGGATTTAAACTGGTCTAGACAGAAGGACAGTCGATGAATTACGCTGTTCAGTAACTTCTTTTTCTATTTCTATATCAGTATATGGTTTGTGTCATGGGGTAACTGCGTATTGTAATTGGCTTTAAATGCAATTTGTCATGCTTTATTTGCCATGTAATGATTAATGACTGTATATTACCACTTATATCCACAAGAGTAACATTTTGCCTCAGTTCCCAAACCCCTCTAGAACGACGAGTGTCCAGAATGGCTGGACAGCCCAAATGTGAATGAATGTCTTTTCCCTCTGCTGTAACACGGCCCTGCATTGTGTTGCTTTTATTGGACCTGAGGTGGTTTCTTACTACTGTACAACGTGACTTTAATGAAAACAGAATGCGGCCTGGATTTCCAGCGCTCTGCGTTTCACTGTCATTTCACTTTTTGGGACCTGTTTCCAACCCAACCCCCCCCCCCACACACACACACACACCCCCCCCCCCCCCCCCTATCTTTCTTCCTTTCTCTCTTTCTCTCCTTGTTGTACCTCCCTCTGTCAAAAAGAAGCATATGCTTTCTGCTAACTTTGCAGAACGTGGACACGCAAAATCCATGTCGAGAAGAAACAACCTCCTGTTCGACACTCCACAACTCTCCAGCTGTAACCGGAGACGGACAGGAAAACAAAGGCATGCAGCGAAAACCAATCTGTTTGTGACTGACTTCAGATGAACTGCTGGTGTTTTTACACAAGTGTTTGGTGGAACGCTTTTGATAGCATGTCTCTTTCCTTGCCCTAAAAAAAGAAAGCGAAAGGAAAGGTTTTTTTTTTTTTTGTTCTTTTTTCCCCCCCTGTCTCTTGGACAGAAGAATGCGTGTAGAAGACTGTGGCTTTGAAGTGTTAGCCAAACATCTGCTCCCTCTCTTCACCATTCTCTCTCTCTCTTTCTAACTCTCTCTTTCTCTCTCTCTGTTTCTAACTCTCTCTCTCTCTCTTTCTAACTCTCTCTCTCCCTCACTCTTTCTAACTCTCTCTCTCTCTCTCTCTCTCTCTCTCTCTGTGCCAGGCTCCTGAAGGGCATATTTTATATATTTAACATTGGTTTTTAGGGCTTTGACCCTATTTGCACTTTGTGTGAGTGTGTGAGTGTGTGTGTGTGTGTGTGTGTGGGGGGGGGGGGTGCTTGCTCAGGCCTACTCATAGAAACACCTGAGAGTTGTGACATCAACAAGGTAAAGAGCGCCAACCTCAGCCTGTCAGCTGGTCCCGGCAGGCATTAAATTTCGGCAATAAATAAAATACGTCCATGTACACGTGGCCATTAAAAAGGGCTTGGCGCATTAAAACCTGTAGGCCCGTTCTCCAGAAGAATTAAATAAATACATTTTAAAAGCGTGCTCCAATTTCCTTTCAGAACATGCACCTGTAGAACGACATTACAAAAAACCCCCCCAAAAAAACAGTCTGACTCAAAGACAGGAAATGGGTTTTCGTGTTGCGTCGTCCTTGGCGTTTTCCCTCCTGCAGTTAAGGTTCTCGGTAGCGCAGTCTAAGCAGAGTGCAGGTGGGAATGAGTGTAGAGCAGAGACCCCGGTGAGGTCCGTGCCATCAGTAACACTGTCTGATGAGTTGAACCTGTTAAAACGACGGCGAGAATGCCTACAGCACTGTTTTCAGATGGCTTTCAATATGCTCCTGACTAAGACAGTGGTTTTGGGGGGGGGGGTTTTTCTCTCTCTCTCTCTCTCTCTCTCTCTTTGGATTTCTACAGCTGTTGTCCCTGTGTTTCCCACCCACCCCCCCCACTGAGGACTGACACTTGTTTTTCCACTGCCAAGGCCATGCTGGAAAACATACAGTCTGGCTCCTCAACCTGGTTTCAGTTTGAAATCTACCCTAACAGACTCTCTCTCTCTCTCTCTCGCTCACCCTCTCCCTCTGTCTGTCTCCCTCTCTCTCTCTCTGTCTCCCCCCTCTCTCTCCCTCTGTCTCTCTTTCTCTCTCTCTCTCTCTCTCTCTCTCTCTCTCCCACCACCTGCAGAACAGGGTGAGGATCTGTCAGCTAATTCCGTTTGATGCCAGTGTTTTTCCTTCGCAGGAGTGCTGACTTGGAACAGACTTGGGTCAGAAGTGTAATTTGTGTATTTTAAATGCTAAGAAAATATACCTCATTTGAGGAAATATATATATATATATATATCCAGCATAGTAACCCCCCCAAATTGTTAAAGTTGATTATATTAGTTTCTTAAAATATTTATATAGCTGAGAAAGGCTGCATATGCAGATGCTATTCCATCTGTCCCTGTTTGCACCCAAAACGGTGACAGGATTCCTCTCAGACAAGATCTTCATGTTCTTTACCAAAGTCCTCATGTTCAACCCGGACAATACCAGAAACGCTCCGACCAAACGAGGCTACCTCCAGTTTCCCCTCAGCGTCGGAGTGAATGCTGTGTTTGTTGTCCGTCTGTCTCGAAGAGGTAAACTGTGGCCTCACTTGTCACACCAACGCTTTCCCTCCTGTGTGTCAACATTAGTCAGGCACATCGCCGCTCAGTCCAGCTCCTTTGGTGGCTGCGTTCCACTAAAGGAAATGTGGCCTTTTAAGGCTCCTCGATTCGCCCTGTGTTTTTAAAGAAGCTAAGGGTGCAGAAAATAAAAGTAGATTTATAGCGAGAGCCAAACACTGCCGAGGCAAACACAGCTCACTTGTTTAGAGGGAGTGCAATCGCGGTTCTTTTGTGTATGTGTGTGTGTGTGTGTGTGTGTGTGTGTATGTATGTGTATGTGTGTGTGTGTGTGTGTGTGTGTGTGTGTAAGAATGTAAACCAGGACTACAGAACTCCTCATTAGTTGGTTTTACACTCTCACACTGAGCACATCTGACCTGCTTATGCACCGTGAGCAACACACATCTGCGGCATCTTTGTACGCCCCGGTTCTGGTGCAAATGGATGCCTTTCAGAAGTAACCAGACAGTCAAAAGTCAAAGATTTACAAGCATGTTTTCCAGCACCGCATTTGGTACCATCCCAAAAAAAAAGAAAGAAAAAAAAAAAGAGACAACTAAGATGTTTCAAACACTTGTTTTTTTTTGTTTTTTTTTTTTTTTAATTTAAGAGCTTTGATGTATCAGCGCCAGCGTTTTTAAATGGCTAAGATAACATGACTTGCTTCGTCTGGTCTGGCTAATCTCAAAAGGATTGTCTTGTCCTTTATTAGTGGAGCTATTTGAACTCACAGCACTTAAAAAAAAAAAAAGCTACGAAAGTTGCCAGAGTTTCCTTCACTACGTGCCTTTGCCTTGAGTAACAATGTATTAAAAGATTTCACCTGATTAGTTTGTGGTGTGAGAACTTGTTTGTATAGCTTATTTTAGCATCAGACCCTTCTTTTTCATGTTGCTACAGTCAGCTGTTAGCGATGACTGCGCTAGCCTTTGTGTGGGTTTTGGCTCTCCGATGAGAATTTGGTTGGAATACCTGTCTCCAACTCATTATAGACTTTGATGTCATTTCAAACGCCGATTCCATGAGTTGGATTAGCTTGAGAGTGGAGTGATGGATTTGGTTAGATTAACCTGAAAAACCCACATCATCATCATATTGGCTAAGTAAATGAGTCACAGTTTCATTGGTTCTTTTAACAACACTGAACCGAATGCTTCAGGTTTTAGTCAAACTGCACATGCATGAAACCGAGATATATATATATATACTTGTACTGCGTTGTTTGAACTATGGTCACAGCAACTTCCAACTGTACATTAAGTCGTTAAACGTCAAATAGCCAGGTTGGCCAGTTCACTGACATTACGTGAACCCGCTTTGAACTAAACCGACCGTAACAACCTCGGACCAGTCCTCAACCCCCAGACTGTGTCGTAACGTCTCCCCGCCACATCGAACACATAACGTTTGAGAGGAGAGAGAGTCACAGCAGGTTGCGTCTTGCTTTTTCGGTGTCGGAGCGCCCTTTTAGGGGCGGTAGCATTGGCACATAGCCAACGATGATTTGAATTGACCCTCTGTGCTTGCCGTACGTGGAGCCCTATGGGAGCTGACAGGTAGACAGTATCTCATTCAGTTAGAAGGGGGGGGGTGGGGATTGGTATGGCTCAGATTCAGATTCAGATCACCCCCGTGCCTCACTCAAGGTGGTACGGCTGTCAGCGCGGGGGGTTTATGCCCTTCTGGGTATAGTTTGGCACTCGCTAAAGGGAATAGCGTTATGTGCGCTTACTGTTCTTTGTGCCGACTTGTTGGCTCAGAATTAACAGCGTCATTGACCCCAGTGGACCTTAATGATTTACTCTCTTTTTAGCAGCAGTTAACTACACAAACTCTGAAATGAACACGAGTCGGTGGTCTTAAGGGTGTTTGTCCCTCGTTAACACGTGCGCTGCACAGAGAAGTCATTACTGGGTTCACAGATCTCTTCTTTGAGGTGGAATTTTCCAGAGAACGATTTCAAAATTCCCTTTTTGTTGATCTAGGGTGTCAGCAGCTTACAGTTGGAGTAAGGTCCTTGGTAACAGAGGCATTAAGAGTCTGCTGACAGAAACTTTGATTTGGCCTTTCACCGGTACTCTGTTTCGACTCAGAAATCGTGTTCATTCGTTTGAGGGTGTGGGTTCGGTCCATCTTAAGAACATGATGAATAACTGAAGCTGTCGACTCAGCCAGCGTATTACTGTGCCGTTCTGCAATGCTGTTAATGTAAGTCTGTTTCTCCAAAGAAAAAAAAAGAAAAAAAAATCGACCTCGAACCACACATACTGTCCATAAAACACAAACCTTGGAACAGCTGTGTGGAGGAATATGATGATGATGATGATAATGATGATGATAATTATAAACTTAAGCCTTCCTTCCCTATAAAAGTAGCTTTTTTTTTTTTTTTTCCCCAGTGCGAAGGTTGCATGCGGACGTATTTTCCGTGTTGTTATATTTTCCATGGGTTACCGCCTCCATGCATGTTATACTGGAGCACTATGATTTAGATTCATTTTGAAGTCTTTTGTGTTCAGTTACAGCACTTTGAACTGTAAGTCAAGCCGAGAAGTCCTGAGTTAACACACAGACGCGAACGGTGTTGAGTACAATGGTCTGGAATCGTTGGACACCCTTTCACATAACGCATAAATAAACTCGTCATAAAAAGGTTGTGACCTCAGGCAGGTTACGCTCAGTTTTAATTGATGGTTTAGCGTCGACGGTTTCAACACTAGCAAAGGCAGGAGGCTCACGTGCACGGCTGCGCGTGTGTATTTCGACCGTGAAAGAAATGAGAACGAGACCCTGGTCTGTCGCTACAGCATCTGTTCAGAAATATTAATGATCTGCTCAAATACACCACCTCCTTCTCCTGACGTCAGAATGGCTCTTCAGCTGAATTGACTGGGGATTCTCATTCATGTCTGGATACCATGATAAACAGGGTACAAGAACACCGAAATGAACTCGATACACGAGTTTAGTTTGGATCAGTGGTGCAGCTTTGAGCTGGATAACACCCCCCCCCCCCCCCCCCCCCCCCCCCCCACACACACACACACACTCTGTCTTTTTCTGTGGCTCGCTCTCTTTTTCCCCTGTGTTTCTATAACATTATTAAATCCACTTAGACATCACTGAGATTAACAGCAAAAATGTGGAGTTAGTCAAAAACCTACTGTCATAAATCCAGTCATCTTCTAGGGTGCTTACAGACTCATGCTCCAGACGCTCCAGCACATGGAGTTTGTCAAAGCTGAGGACAGTCATAAATCTAATGTCAGAAGTTTTCAACCCAAACCCAAACACACACACACACACACATATACACTTTCTCACACACACACAAATACACAACTGTAAATCTTGCAGCCTGCTGTGAGATTGACTGTCTTGTCCAGTTTTTTTTTGTGATGCATTTTTGTAGAAAACCACTTGTGGGTTTGGGGATTAGCATGTGTTTATTTGAATTAATCATGTAAAATAATGGTGTCTGAGTCCAAAGCGAACTTTTATGTGTCTGTCCAAGACGGCTCATACATTGTGGCGCTTTCCCAAGTGTGAAATGACTGATGAGGTTATCTCTTTCTGGTGTGTGTGTGTGTGTGTGTGTGTACAGGCTGGTGGTTTGTCAGCACAGCGGAGGAACAAGGTTGGGTTCCAGCCACGTACCTGGATTCCCAAACTGGCACAAAAGATGATCTGGAAGTGGGAACAGCCAGATCAGGAGAGGGTAAGACAAACACACACACACACACACACACTCCTCCCCACCTACAGGCACCTCCCATCTCAAAGAACAGACACAGAACAGACAAATACATTCTCTCCCCTCTTCACTCACCACACACGGACCGACTCTCTCTACAGGGACAATATTCCAAGAATGCAGCACGTTCTCACTTCATCACATTAGGTTGGACTGCTTTAGATTTTTTTTTTTCTCCTGCAGGGTCCTAGTGCCCTCCATTTGTGCTTTGTCCTCAGAGACAGAGACAGAAAGCAGCGCTCTTCACATTGATCAGCCGTGAGCCAGATATACATCAGAGGTCTTGAGAACACAGCCTCTGGCATTGAACAGACTCCAGAGGAGTTCCATACCCCGTGTCCTTTATCCGCAACACCGCGACGAGATGAAAGAGAATTCCTGGCACGCGCATAAATTCCGCCCTGACTTAAGACTTAAGAAACCCTTTTAGTAAAATGCACTTTGGATTATCTCAAAACAAATGGATTACATATCTGATCGGGGAGCAGTTTGCGTCATCCCGTAGAATTTTAGGGTCACCCGCTCTGTCACTGGCGACTTAAGGCTTTGAGGTACACACACACACACACACACACACACAAAGAGAAAGAGCCTCCTGATGGAGCTCAGCGCTTGGCGGTGTTTGGTTTGTGTTTTGGAGTTCCGTTAGAGAGTGATGTGTCTCATTAAAAGTGGCGTGGAGAGACTGTGACAACTCTCACACGCTACGTCCGCCCTGCGATGACAAGATGCCTGCAGCTGTCTCATGAACCCTGACACGTGTGTGTGAACACACACACACACACGCACGCTCACTCATTGTGCGCCTCCATCTCACTCACTCCATTGCACACTCACATAAAAGCACACAGTTTCTCTCTCTCTCTCTCTCTCTCTGATTCTCAGTACCAGGGTTCATTAAGAGTTCTATCCAATAATAGTGACTGTAGCCCAGGAAGAGGGTCTGTTTTACTCGTTTAATAACATTTTCCCCTCGACGTTCCCAGCCCGACATATCACGTATGAGCTCAGGGGACGAGAGGGAGCAAGAAAAAGGAGGACAGAGAAACGAATCCCTTGCTGTCCTCCCTCATTAGACTACTCCCTCTTACGCTTTCTGGGAGTCTGCACTGTAACACTCTCATTAGTTTTTACAAAGAGAGAGAGAGAGAGAGAGAGAGAGAGTCGCTAACTGAATTAGACAGAGAATGACTTAGGCCGTCTATAACTTTAATAAGGCCACCGTGGAAATTCTCACTCCACTGTGGATTCACACTAACAGTCTATTAGAGTCCTCAGGTATTTTATCACCAAACTGTTTATAAGATATGAAACTTCAGCGTTAGTGCCTTGATATTATCTGTGCATGTCGGGCAGTGGTCTTGGAACAGGAAGCATGACATATCTTGTTTTCCCAGGTGGCCTTCTTGGTTGTAGGCCAGTGATCACTCAGGACTACATATCCCAGTGTGCTTGGTACTCTCCCATACTGTTCTTTGGGTGGCTGGATATAGGGATCCGCAAAATTGCTAAAATCCCAGGTTTTGCAAACCAAACAGGGTAAACTGATTCTGACAGGCCAGACGTCGTGGGCGACATTGCTCACCCCCCTCTTTTTTTGAGTTACCATGGCAACAGCAGCACGAAAACACCACCGATTCTCTGTCATGATATATAGCTCCCTAAAGCTATAGCATCTGACTTAAACGCAGTCTGTTTGTGTCATAACCTTGTCATAATTCATATAACTGTGCCATCACTGCTTCACCCTAAGAGCTCAAGCAAAGCGTCTGTGTGTGTGTTTTTATTTTTTTAACAACATTTCTACTTGACCCTTGTGCTTTTACGTCTCATGTAATAACTGTTACTTTTTGTCTTTGTTGTACTAATGCGAATTTCTCTTCATTTGGCTCACGTTGAGTTTGTCTCTGTCTTTATTCTTTTTTTTTTTTTTTTTTTTCTCTTTGTGTTTTTTCTTTTCCGCTTTTCCTCTCCATCCATCTCTGTGTCTCTCTCTCTGTCAGTCACTAAGAGACGAAAGGCTCACCTGAAGAGACTGGACCGCCGATGGACACTAGGGGGCATAGTGAACCGCCAACAGAGTCGAGGTGAACATGTCCGCGCACGTTTCACACACGCATGTGTGCATGGACCCTGTGTTTAAACACACACACACAAACACACACACACACACACACACAAACACACACACACACGTAGGGGTGTGTGCAGTCACTGGTTTCTGCATGCATTTGCATTCAGAGAGATTTAAACACATACACACACACTGTTGATTACTTTCCCATACAGAAAATGAGGAGTTAGTACAATTGAGTTAACAGACCTTCACTTCACACCTTTCTGTGCCCTTAGTGACCCTACTTCATTCCTTTGATTTACTGTTACTCAGCATTCTCACACACACACACACACACACACACACAAACACAAACACACGCACATACAGAGTCTAATGCATGGTAAACATTCTAATTTAAAGCTGAACTACATGGCCAACATCAACTCCCTCTCGACTCCCAAAGCAAACTGGGTGGCCTCGCTGGTTCTTGCTCCCACAGTAAAACCTTTATGGCTTTATGTTCTTCATTCTGGCTTTCTTGATTTCCAGTCATAAAAACAGATTCAGAATGATTAAGATGTTTGGTGTTTTAGACTGCAGGAAGGTAACAGCCTTCATGGCTAATAAGTACTTTACACAGGGATGTTTGCTGTGGGAATAAACTCATGAACACATTAATGAGCGTTTCTGGACATTAATTGTTTCAGACATTTAGAGACTGAACGGTGACCTGAAAAAGCCAAAACAGAACAGTGGTTCGAGATTTTAGTGATGTTTTAGTCAAAGCAGCTTCAGATCTGTTTTAAATCTACCCTGTTTTGATATTTAGTTATTCAGTTAGCCTCTGTACCAAAGCTGAATTTACAAGAAAGCTTATTTCTGGATCAAGACTTCAATGACCATCTTAAGGCTCCAACACAGAGTCTGTAATTCTGATTTGAGCGATGTACTGTGCGTTGACACACTCCATTCGATGTCTGTTAATATTTTGATAGACTGAGAAAACGTACACCTCCTTCAAATAAACCAGGCTAGTTTACTCAAAGTCGCCCTCCGTTCGTTTCAGCGACTTTATTAAGCATTGGCTTGGTCAGGTGTTGCTAGGTGGCCATGCTAATTAGCTTGGCTTCAGCTTAGCTCTAATGCCTAAGACTGGCCGAGTACCAGGCTAGGTTGTTTTTTAGCGTCAAGAGCTGGAAGAACGCAGCCAAAATTTTCAACTCGAAACATTTGTGACTTCATTTTCCCCAGATGGTGGACGTGAAGCGTTAGTTGAGGTGAAATGAGATGAGGGAATGACTGAAATAGTATAAGTTTAAAGTTGCTCTGATATCGTAAACCCAGACAGTCGCTTCCCACAGCCTTAACGTACGGATAGATAGTCGGGCTGAGGAGAAAGCAAGCCCTCTACTGTCAGGGCTTCTCCCTCTGATTGAATTAAAGGCATTGAGGAGACTTTTAGCGGTAGATAGAGGAGATTAGCTCGATTCACTACAGTAATATCTGTTTGTTTGTTTTTTTTCTTTCCTGGTTGCTCTGTGTGCTAAACGGGAGCAATAATCACGCTAACCAAGCTGCCATAATTTACTAACATACATCTACTGCATGTCATATCCATGCAGGTGAAGATGAGTGGTACTCAAGAAAACAAAAAGTAACAAGAAATGCGAAGTCTTCTCGAAGTATTGCTCTTGTGAATACTGTTCGTGCTTCATGTTTACTCTGTAGAGGATGTGAACTTAATTATTGTGCAGTTCTGACACCAGATGCCTCTGACCAATCAGCTGAATTGTGCTTCTATGACATCACCTCTGCGTTCCACATGCAGCCGTTAATAGTGTGAATGGAAACCAATGTAAAAATGAGCAAGGCACTCATGTGGGTTACTCACAGATGAAACGCTGCAGATGAAATGTGGGGAGAAAGAGTTTTTTTTTGTGATGCATTTTTGTAGAAAACCACTTGTGGGTTTGGGGATTAGCATGTGTTTATTTGAATTAATCATGTAAAATAATGGTGTCTGAGTCCAAAGCGAACTTTTATTTGTCTGTCCAAGACAGCTCATACATTGTGGCGCTTTCCCAAGTGTGAAATGACTGATGAGGTTATCTCTTTCTGGTCTCTCCCTCCCTCTCTCTCTCTCTCTCTCTCTCTCTCTCTCTGTCCAAGGTATGATTGCTACTCAAAATAGCACCAGACTTCTTCTTGCTCTCCTTTCCCATTCACTGTAACTAGAAAGCATTAGAGGATGTCAGTGGAGAGCATTAGATTATGTTATTAGAGTATGTCATTAGAGTATGTTATTAGAGGATGTCAGTGGAGAACATTAGAGTATGTCATTGGAGTATTTTGTTAGAGTATGTCAGTGGAAAGTCGCTATGGAAAATTTCAAAATGGGGCAGCAGCCCACTTGTAAGAGATTTGAGTGAGTGTGTGTGTGTGAGAGAGAGAGAGAAAATTAGTGTGTGGGTATAAGTGTGTGTGTGTGTGTGTGTGAGAGAGAGAGAGATTTAGTGTGTGGGTATAAGTGTGTGTGTGTGTGAAAGAGAGAGAGAGAAAGAGAGAATTAATGTGTGGGTATAAGTGTGTGCGTGTGTGAGAGGGAGATTTAGTGTGTGGGTATAAGTGTGGGTGTGTGTGATTCCTTCACACACAGTCAATTCTCTGTTGCTTTTCATCATGATTTTTTTTTATTTTTTTTTTTTGCTGTATATGCTGGACTCAGACACAAAACTGTTGCCATAACAGAAACTGGGGGCAGTTCAGACATGGTTGGAGAAGAAACTGGGGGCAGTTCAGACATGGTTGGAGAAACACGAGCCAAGACCAGCGTGACTTGTCCACTGCAAAACGACACGGCCTGTTTGACACTCAAAGCTCCAGGGATATCTTCCGTTTTTACGCTCTCAGAATCTGATCCCGCATATTCCACTTGCCATATACATGCCTATCACTCCAACATCCAGTGTCAGAAGGTTATGTAAGAGATTGACAAGTGACATCATAGATCTTCTCGCTCAGTCAGGCCAATTTGATTAGACTATTAACAATCAGCAACATTGGGGGGAGGTGGGGGGGGGGGGGGGGGCCGTATATGTATCTGAAGAATTCATTGAGTGCATTGACACTGGACTGATCTTTTAAGAGTGGTTAGGTTTGGTCCATCTTCACTTGGATGAAGTTATCACAAATCGACATCCTTGTGAATCACTGATGGACATACAGGCCAAAGCAGAACTGACAAATAATAACCTCCCTGCAGTTGGAAGAGGAATTTTTGTTTTGGGTTGTGTGCGGAGCCCATAGATTATCTGTTAAACGACAGTCAGCAAGTCTTAGAGGGAAGATTTAGGAGCCAGTAATGATACATTTTAGCTTTTGGTCACGGCCACGTTTTTAAAAGCGATTCTTTTGGGCCAGTGTGGACAGAGCAGAATGTGTCTGGGGTCCGCTTCAGGGTTTCAGCTACCAGTCAGAGCACGTGCATGGACACACACACACACACACACACTCACTAATGGGTTCTGGACAGCCCAAACTTTTTCCGCCATCCACAACAATCTTACTGTGACAAGACTGCTGACTGTTGGAAAAATGCATTTTCTGTGCTCTCGCTCTCTCTCTCTCTCTCTCTGTCACGTTCCTACTTTAGCCATGCTGTGGTGAGGAACAGGACAAGAGATGAGGAGGCATGGATGCCAAACTGTCTGTCCATGAGACCAGAGAACTTCTGTATATACATGTATAATTCTATTTGTCTATCTGTATTTGTGCTGTAATTTTTTTATATATATATATATATATATATATATATATATATATATATATATATATATGTATGTATGTATGTATGTATGTATACACACACACACACACACACACACACACACATATATATATATATATATATATATATATATATATATATATATATATATTACAACACAAATACAAATAGACAAATAGAATTATTTAAAAACTGGGAAGTATAATCGGAGTGCTCTGGGAGATTCAGTGACTCGCACTAATTGTTGGTTCATAAATCTGATCGTTAATTAGTTCAGCGTGGAAGGAGATTCCGTGAGGGAGGCTCAAGCAGGCACCAGCGTGTTCTCGCCTGTCTGCTCTGTTTATTACCAGCTCAAACTCAAACAGTATTCTGAATTTACAATGGGGGAAAAAGCCTCTAAGATTACCACAGCAAAGAGCACAACACAGGAAGAGCCCAAGTGCTCTGTCCAAAATCATGCAAATGCAGTGATTAAGATTTCGACCGTATGAAGTTTAGAGAAGGGAAACCAGAGGGACCTCCTGACAGGCCTGCTCAGAACCGAGTCCAGTGACGGGTTTGAAGACCGACTCGGCGTAGCCTTGTAGCTCTCTCCTGTCCTCATCTGTCTCATTTTGATATATCGATTTTTTTTTTTTTTTCGGTGAACACAATGACTGAAACCACAGAACTCATGTATCAAGTATCACAGGGATATCCAGATTGAATCATCCTTTAGAGAAGAAGACAAAAAAAAAAAAAAAAATCTTGTTTGGCAGAAACGCGGAGTGTTCTTTTTTTTTTTTTTTTTTGTTAGAAAGAGTCTGTGTTCCGTTGGCTGTGGTCCTTTGGCAGCGTTACCGCTGTTCTTTGCTGTGATTGGCCGCAGTTCTTTCAGTTCTGTTCACAGATGAGCTGATTGGTCTCTGGACTGCGTTTTTTGACAGGGGGGTTAGTTATGCCTTCCAAACAGGCATGAGAAACACGACCTCTCTTTCGTTTCTGCCTCTTCCCCTTCCTCCATATCTCTCTGTCCATCCTTTCCTAATCTAATTTATGGCATGGGGCTGAACGGACTTTCAGTTCCCTTTTTCCACTCTCCTGACTGAAAGCACACAGTCTCTCTTCTCGCTAACCTTTCTCATTCCTTTATACTTCTATCCGAATCTCTACCTGTACCGTATTCACTACTTTGTTATCAGTCATTTGGCTCTCACTCAAACCCCCAAAGTCACGTACTGTCTCTCTTTCTCTTTTTTCTTTTCTAAATGTTTCACTAGTGCTGATATAGTCTCACGTTTTGAGTTGATACACCGCTACTGTGGGCTTACACTGTGTGCGTGCGTGCGTGCGTGCGTGCGTGTGTGTGTGCGTGTTTGTGTGTGTGTGTGTGTGTGCGCGTGTGTGCGTGTGTCTGTAGGGGCCGATAAACATCTGAGTCCTGGCTTTGCTTTTATCTCTGCTGACACAGAGGCCCACACACACACACACCCCCACACACACACGCATGCACACACGCACGCACAAACACACGCACACACGCACACATGCACGCAAACACACGCACACACACACACTGCATGTGACACATTTGCTCTCTGACTGCATGGACAAAAAAAACCCTGCAAGAAGAACGTCCTGTAAAGACCTGTGTATAATTTCTGGTCATGTGTAGCGGTACACAGACACGATGCATCCAACACCAGTGTTCGTCAGAGAGGACAAACTAAATCCCCAGCTAAACTTTTCCTTCCTTCCTCTCTCTCTCTCTCTCTCTCTCTCTCTTTTTCTCTCTCTGTCCATCTCTCTCTCTCTGTGTTGTGTTCTCTCTCCCTCTCAGAGGAGAAATACATCACGGTGCAGCCCTACACCAGTCAGGGCAAAGATGAGATCGGGTTCGAGAAAGGGGTAACCGTGGAGGTCATCCAGAAGAACCTGGAAGGATGGTGGTACATCAGGTCAGTGTCTCTGGGGTCTTTAAAACAACATCACTGTGGGAAACATTAGCACAAGCACACTCATAATTTTAGTGCTTGCCTATT
Source organism: Chanos chanos (assembly GCF_902362185.1). NCBI lineage: Eukaryota > Metazoa > Chordata > Actinopteri > Gonorynchiformes > Chanidae > Chanos > Chanos chanos. The sequence continues at coordinate 8,627,328 of NC_044501.1, read as the reverse complement.
TCGCTTTGTTTTCGTAAGCGAAAGCTCAGTGTACCAAGCTTTTTCTCTTTCCTACTCTCTCTCTCTCCCCCCTCCGTCTCTCTCTGTCTTTCTCTCTCTCTCCAGTTCTCTCTCTCCCCCTCTCTCTCTCTCCCCTGTTTTCTCTCTCTCTCTCTCTCTTTTTCTCTCTCTCTCATGGCACAGTTATATTCTGTAATCTTGTGCATCCTCGGGGGCATGTGAGTGAGAGAAGCAGCTTTGTGTTCTGATGGGAATCACATGTTCTTCCTCCTCATGCCCACTCAGACCAAACAGCCACTCTGGGCTCTGCCTCTGTTCTTCTCCTAATGCTTGCTGAACAGCCGGAGCTGGTACCAAATTACTCCGCTCTGGCCAGGAAGGAATCTGGACCCACTGAGACTGGGGGTTCACATTTTTGTGTGTGAATGGTGCCCTCTGGTGGCCATTGTTGGAACAAATTGTGTGATTGCCCCTGGCTATGTGCTAGACTGCTTTGCTCCAACAGTTGATATGTTTGCTGACAGCCTCCTTAAATGAGGACCTCAGGGACGTTTTTTTTTTATGTTTAGCATAAATTGAATTTTGATGAATTACACTGGAGTATTTTTGTTTGAGTGGGTGTTAAGATTTCATGTCACGGTTACCTTCGAATCATATCTTATTTCAAAGGCTATATGAGTGCTAGAGTGCTTTACTTGGTTGGGTGGCTTCATCTGACTTCACCTGACATCAGAAAATTGTTCCTTTTCACTCATTGTGCTGGTTTCATAAACTGTCACGGTCTGAATTTTGTATTTTCTCATTAACTGTGCTCACATACTGCGTCAAACATCACGTTTAGCTAATACTACTAAGGCTACGACATACATACATTTATTTTCTGCAGAGTCACAGTGTTACATTCACATATTACACTTACATTTATTCAGTTAACAGATGCTTTTATCCAAAGCGACTTCCAAGACAGACAGAATACAAACAGAGTCACGTTATACCATTCAAACGACGCTTTTCTGTTCCTTCACATGGCTTAAATAGTGAGTTAAAGTTCAAGTTTGTTTGTCTGTCTCAGGCACCTGGGAAAAGAGGGCTGGGCACCAGCCTCCTACCTGAAGAAGGTGAAGGAGGATTTCTCCCCGAGGAAGAAGACTCTCACGGGTCCCGTGGAGATCATCGGAAACATAATGGAGATCAGCAACCTCCTCAACAAGAAGGCGGTGAGCGAGAAAGACGTCCAGATGGAGGGAGAGTCCACCGCTCCCGAGCGCCACATCTCCAAAAGCGAGATCAGCCTGCCCATCCCCTGCGGCACCGACGCCGGCCTAGCCGGCGCGGGCACCGTCGCGGCCACCGTCGCGGCCACCAGCTCCATCCCCGCCCTGCAGGACAGCAAGTCCAGACCCGAACCAGGCTCGCCTGCCATCGCTCGGGTGGCTCCCCACCGAGTGGAGATCGGTCAGTGTGAGAACGTGCACGCACGAGTAACACGCACACGAAAAACACGATCGGCCGCTTCGGCGTCCCGGGCGGACCGGTTCGGCCCGGCGCGCAAACGTTTGCGTTCGTTCATTCGCGTCTATTCGTTTGGCAGACGCTTTTGTCCAAAGTGACTTCCAAAACAGGCAGAAAACAAACCAGGCCAAACCAAACCAAAACGTATGCTTTACCAGTCTTTTAGGGTTTGGGAATCTGTTTGTTTTCAATGCTTTGTGTAGTGCACTCTTCATGATCCTTTATCAGATGTTCTGAGGTAATACACACAGATGATCTCAAATTCTTCTTCGTCGAAAAAAAAACCAAAAAGCAGAAGGAAACATCTGGTGTCGTTCACTTTTTTGATATCTCAGATGCAGGGATACATTTGAAGCTTATAATGTTTTAAGATGTGTTGTTCTTGTTGTCTTGTTGTCTTGGTGTAGGCTTTGAAGCCATAGGTAAGTCTCTTTGTGATGGTGAATGTCGTAAACAAGGCTTGTGAGACATGACAGTGGATCGCTGTATCAGAAGCACTCTCGACTGTGTTTGTGAAATAATTCTTGTCAGAGTTTGATGTGCTATTCCTAAACACTTGTCTGTTAATTGGGAATGTATGTGTTCTGTCAGTCCTCTAAACTTGGAAGTGTCATTGTACGGAGATGGATGGGATGTTTAGGAGCATTCAATGCAAGGATAAATTTGTTTCGCAGTGATTCAGTGACTGACTGACCTTGTGTATGTGTGTGTATGTGTGTGTGTGTGTGTGTGTGTGTGAGTGTTTACTAATTAAAAAGGTGTGAAATGCGTTGCTTGCAGACAGGTTGATGAATTAGCGTTTCTCCTATTTTTACAGGTTCTCCTAATCTCCGACAGAAACCTCCACCTCGGCGAGATGCAAATCTGGTTAGTCAGTGTCTTCAACTACAGCCCTGTGAACCATCACACTAAAATGATGCATGTCATTGTTGAATAGTTTTTAACAAAACACCTGAAAATGTAATAATGTTAAGGTGCTCAAAACTTTTGTCTTTTCCTCCTTTGGAACCAGGGATTCCAGTTGCCCAAGCCTCCAGAGCCCCCTACTGTGGAAGCGGAGTACTACACCATCGCAGAGTTCCAGTCCTGTATCTCAGATGGCATCAGCTTCCGTGGAGGACAAAAGGCTGATGTGAGTTTCTTGAACTTTCTCCATCTGTTCTTTGTAACTGTTCTTTGTAACTGTCTCCATCTGTTCTCTTGTAACTTGAGTTACAACACTATTCCCTGGTTACCTATGTTTGTCTCAGCTTAAGGGGAATTTCCCGAACTGTATTAAAGACTTGTGTCTTAGAATGAATGTGTGGTCTCTTCGTCTGGATTAATTTTGTTTGGGAAATTCAAGAGGCCAGTTTAAGAAATCAAGCGGTTTACTCTAAGGATGTAGGAAACTTGAGGGCATTTCACTTTGTCTAAAGAAGTTCCGTTTTTCTGAGCAGCTTTCAGGGTTTCACTTCTAAGCAGTGCATATTGTATATTGTATAAGAGCAGGCTTGTTTAAGCTTTAAAACTCTACATTGTTTGATCCTTAGGTGATTGAGAAGAACGCTGGGGGTTGGTGGTACGTCCAGATCGGGGAAATGGAGGGTTGGGCTCCCTGCTCCTACATTGACAAACGCAAGAAGCCTAACCTGAGCCGGCGCACCAGTACTCTCACCCGCCCCAAGGTCCCGCCCCCTGCACCGCCCGTCAAAAAGCAGGACTCAGAGGACACGCCCTCCGCCTCAAAAGCCCCAGAATCCCCCAGCAGGCCTGTGTACGAGGAACCCGAATACGATGTACCTGCTATTGGATGTGACCTGGAGTCGGACACAGACTCTCTCAAAGGGGAAGGTCAGAACGCGGAACTGAAAAGCAACGGGGGGACAGCGGAGAAGTACCCTCAGCTCGTGGGTAAATCTTCACCAATGGTGTCTCTGAAGAGCGCTTCCTTTAAGGTGGGAATGGGAGACTCTGTGGAAGATGTCACAAGGGAGGAGTGCATCTACGAAAACGATGGGTTCAGAGTCTCGTTGGACGACTTCGCCTCCGCTAAAGAGTCCAGCGGAGCCGATTCAGATTCTCCCAAGACTCGTACCCTGGGCCGCAAAACGACTGGATCCTCTTCTTCCCCAGGGGGAGGAAAACCCCTCCGGAAGGTTCCTCCTGACTTGAGCCGAAGCCAGTCCCTGAGGTATCCAGAGGAGACCAGCCCCAGATCCTCTTCGGACGAATCCGGGCGCAATTCCAAACGGCAGCCGGTCCTGCGCAGAGATGTGGAGTGCCGGATTGGAGACAGCCCTTCGGCCCGGCCCAAACCGGTAGTTCGGCCCAAGCCCCTGCTGAATAAACCAGAACTGTCGAGCCCAGAGAGGATGGATATCAGCAGCCTCCGGCGCCAACTGCGGCCTACTGGCACGCTCCGGCACAGCATGGCAAGGGCCGCAGCCCGGGCCGGGGGAGAAGATTCGGAGACAGCGTCGGTGGTGTCGTCGGAGGATTCTGTCTCATCACGCAGCACTTCAGACATCTCCAGCATCTATTCCAAAGGCAGCCGCGGGGATCCGGACCTGGAGGGATGCCTTTACCGTACCACCGATGCCTACGAGCGAGCCCAGGAATCCGAGCTGAGCTTCCCAGCTGGGGTGGAGGTGGAGGTGCTGGAACGACAGGAGAGCGGTTGGTGGTATGTCCGGTGGGGAGAGGAAGAAGGTTGGGCGCCCACCTTCTACCTGGAGCCCATCAGGCATTCCACCAATACGGTCGTCCCTGATGGTCCTGAAACGGGCCGCTCCAGCAAGTCCAATAGCCTGGAGAAGAACGAACAACGTGTGCAGGCGCTCAATAACCTCAACCAGCAAAACCTGCGGAGGAATGTAGCCAATCCCAGCCCACCCATTCCTTCCAAACCACCAGGGGGTTTCACCAAGCCGTCTAACCTGCTTAATGGTGGCAGCGGCGGGGTACGGATGAGGAATGGTGTCCGTCAGGCGGCGGTGCGACCTCAGTCAGTTTTTGTGTCTCCTCCGCAGCCTATAAAGGATGTAAACCTGCACACAGGCTCGCTCAGGCGGAATGAGTCTCTTGGCTCAACCGATCACGCAAGATCAGGTGCTGGCGTGCGGAGGAATTCTTCCTTCACTACCGTGCGTCCGCAGGCCCTGGCCGACGTGCGGCTTAGGTCAGGCACCAGCATTGGTGCGTCGACTGCACCGTTGCCCGGCAACGCCAGCCCCCTGATCGCCCAGAGAAATGGCATTCCGGTCTCCACAGTGAGACCCAAGCCCATCGACAAATCGCAGCTCATCCACAACACTTTGCGCGAGGTGTACGTGTCTATTGCCGATTACCGTGGCGATGAAGAAACCATGGGCTTCCCGGAAGGCACCAGTCTGGAAGTTCTGGAAAAAAACCCAAATGGCTGGTGGTACTGCCAGGTACTGGACAGCCTACAAGGGCGCAAGGGCTGGGTTCCCTCCAACTACCTGGAAAGAAAGAAGTAGCACTCTGCAAGAAATGTACCCCCCCGCATCATGTCCAAACATGGACATTTGTTATTAAACTGTAAAAAGAGGATGTTTTTTCAGTTCTGTATGGGAAAAGAGACATTTTTAGTGCTGGTTTACTAAAAAAAAAAAAAAAAAAAAAAAAAAAAGGACACGAGACTATAAAGATGACGCGACGCAAGAGCGGAAACATATAAATGTGTTTGGTAGACCTGGACTAGGGATTGGCCACCCCCAGGTTCTCCACCTTTTTTTAACAGGAGGATTGCATTTTTCAGGTGGGAATAAGAAGAGAAAAGACGTCTTAACGTCTTTCCGAAGGGGTTTACAGGAGAAAAAAGAATGGTGCGGGCTAACGTTTAGCACAATTCCTGCCCGTCTTTTAATGCCAAATGGGTGCCTTTGATCATCGTTAACTGAATGTCGAGAGAAATCCGTTGAACACAAGAGTATCCGTATCAGTACCAAAATTCAACACAGTGCCATAGGCCGAAGAGCAGAGGTAAAAAATCCAGATTATTTTTGTTACGGAATTTAAAAAAAAAAAGAGAGAGGGAGAGAGAGAGAGAGATAACGGAGTGTCAGCACAGGAGTATAATACAGGAAATAGATCAAATAATGTAAGCACTCAAAATAAAGAAAAAAATTGACAGCATTTTTGAAAAAAAAAAAGAAAACAAATTGGTGTCAAATATTGAGTGTATAGTCAAAGGAAAATGAACAACTTTGACTTTTCCTATTGATTTTTTTTTTCCGTTTCTTCGTTCTTATTTTTGTTGTTTTTTTTTTCAGTTGCTTTTTGTTATTTTTGTGTTTTGTGTATTTTATTGTCTTCCTTAGAGATGTATTTCTGCTTTCTTGTGACATCCATGCTAATCTGTCAGCCTGCTATTGGACAGTCCCTGAGTCAGACATTCAGTTTTCTGATGTCTCATTGGCTGAATGTCTGTGCTTAGGTTCTGATAATTAGTTTTACCTTTTAGAATTTTCCCCAACCTCAGAATTCTCAGAATGCATATGTCATAGTCTACAGCCCAACCTTGGAAATTTATGGAAACAGTCTTAAAGTCAATCCAGAGATTTTAATCTACCCAAGTTTATGTTACATGGAATGATAAAAGAAATCGGAGTACAAATACAAGACTACGGTTAGTGAACGTGCTTTTCAAAGATTTGAATCACCTCATAGATGGGTTTCTACCCACCCCCCTCCCCTCCAAAAAAAAATTTTGTTTACAAATTACCAGCAGTCTAGTTATTGCTGTAGTTTCATAAGAAAGTTCCAGAAAACAGGACTTTGTATATATTGCTGCTCTATGTGTGCTATTGTTGCTGCTGTTGCAGTGACGTTAAAACTCAATACTGGAAAAACAAGGCTTGTTATTCGCCATTCAATCCCAGGGAAGCAGTGACCTAGTGTTGCACCCAAAATGTGATCAAACCAAAGAGGAAAATAAAAAATTACACTAGCTATTTTGTGATAGCTTTAATATTTATTTTGCGGGTAAATAGAAATACAGTGTATTCTACAGATTACCCAAACGAGGTTTCAGAACTGAAAGGTAAAAAAAAAAAAAGAAAAAGATATTTAATCTTTATATCTGGAAGCACTTGATTTTGCTAACCCAAATGAAAGCACATTGATATGCAAAGGTTAATTTCAACATTTTGCGATATTGCTGGGCAGTATTGAGGTAGAAGTTGAAGTTACACGTTAGGCAGTGGAGGTGAATTTTACTTTTATCGTTTTAAAAGTATTTCGGTATTCCACACTTTACACAGGAGAGGTGGAGTATACGTCACAATATTTGTACAAAAAGAAAATGGAATTTGCTTCAAATTGGCAAGGACTCGAGTAAATAAATAAACAATGCGATAAAGTAAACAAATGAAAGACACACTTCTCTAAATTTTGAATCCATCCCCTGAAGTTATCCAAACCATTTTAAGCAAAAGGGCCCATAAAACCAATAACGTAAATAATTAAAAAAAAAAAAAATTCTTGTTACAATCTTCATCAAATGGCTGATGTTCAAGACTGCTGAAATATTTTTCTAATGAACCGTGTAAACTCTAAATCGGGTGAAGCACTAACTTTTCAACATATTATTATTATTTTTTTTTTCTGCTGGACAGTACTACAGTATTAAAGTTAAGTTACCTGCTAGATTGCAGTTATATTCTATTAAGCAGACAATAGTTGTTTTGTTTATTTGTCTGATTGTTTGTTTGTTTGTTTGTTTGTTGTTGTGTGATCACACATGGACAATAATGAACAATGAAGTGGCTCATTTTTGTGAATTAATGCACTGTCACTGTTCTAAAGTGAGAGCGCATTCATTTAAAGATGCAGTAAACCTACTCAGCACAATATTTATTTGAACAGAATTTGTTGTTCTTCTTTTTTTTTCGACAAAAATATTTATGGTTATTTAATTTATTTTAATACGTTAGTACCTTTGCTCACTCGAGTTCTTGTCTGCACTCAGTCACTTTGTGTTGCAGGAAGAACTTAACTTGAGGTTTTGATTGGCTCCCTCTAGTGGTCAGCTCTAGTGGCTGCGGCAAGATTTTTTTTTTTTTTTTTTAATCTCCGAACCATGAGCAGAGGTGAATTTATTCAGTTTCAATCTGGTTTTGAATGGAGCAGTTTGATACTGCCTGTTACCAGTTAATGAATGTTTTTATTGATCTCAATGCAGCTAGAACATTTCATCATTTACAACTGTTTTTTTTCTCCCTCTTATTTGGCTATATGTTTCAAATTTTTTTTGATCCAAATTGTTTTTTTTTGTTTTTATTTTTTTCTCCAAAGCTGTGTGCTGCACTTTAAGCAAATAATGGACACTTCCTCTGTCGTTATTGGACTTTCTATAATGCTGGATATACATTTTATTTATTTTTATTTTTTCCACCGTTTGTCCACCTCAGTCATTAAGACAATCAACCCATGGCCTGCAGCCTAACATCAAAATTCCATGGGGAAAAAAAAAAAAATGTTTTACCGATACTGATGCGTGGTAGACAACATGCCACAGAGTACTTATCATAAATCATGTAATTACAAAATTCAGCTAATGCGGAGATCTCTGCTGTTTTTGAAAAACAAAACAAAAATGAACACCGGATCATTGGTATGTATCCAAATCATCTGAGGTGGATGAATTTGCCTAAACAAATTAATTGAATTTCCCAAAAGTAATTGGATACACCATCTCTAATACAAATATCACTGAACATGTGAGCAACATAACTTGATAAGTCATATAACTTTTATCATTTATCAGCAATGGATGCCCTATCTAGACAGATGGGGTGTTGTTATCATTGGATCAGCTGGAGCATAAACCATGTGCTTTCCAAAAAGCCCCCAAAATTGTTCTTTATTCCCGCCCCCCGCCCTGTGACGAAGGCATTATAGAAATGTGTTGATTCACTCCAACGCTGTCAGTGGACATTGCTTTTGCTAAGTGAGCTCCATTTTAAACAGCTTGTTTTGTTCGCATCTAAAAATTACAAGGGAACTGCTAGGCCTTTCTCATATATTTCTTATATACTTATTTGTGTATTGGCTAGTTTTCAGTTTATTTCCTATCTCTTTACATTTTTTTTTTAAAACAAAAAAGTCTTTGTTTTTGGTTTTTTGTTTGTTTTTGTCTTTGTCAGCAGGAATATTGCAATTTATCTTCTGTCTTCTGTGATTTCTTTTAGCCCATTGTGTGTGTGTGTGTGTGTGTTTTTTTTTTTTTGTTGTTTCTTTGTTTTTGTTTTTGTTTGTTGTTTGTTTTTTACGTGACCCGCAACTATCGAGGAAACGTGCAATAGAAAATAGGCATCTCACCAAATATGAAATACAATAACATTGAAAAAGGTTTTTTTTTTTTTTGGAGCCATGCTCAAGTTTTATTTTCAATATTTCCACCTCCCGTCTCTTTTCAAATCACCAACTCCTCTTTGATTGTCTATTAACGCTTGCTCTACTGTCAGCGTATATTGCATTTGTCTGACTCAAGTGTGTTTTCACATCAAGCTGAATGTCTTTTTTTTTTTTTTTTTTTTTTTTTTTTTTTACGTGATTGACACTTGCGGTCTATTGCCCATCCGTGATCAAACGCAAACATACACACACACATTCTCTGTTTCGATCCACTGAACTGTAACTGACTCCAAAAGGCTCCGTGACCCGAGCGGTGGTGATGTCACGGAGATCTGGCTTTTTACCATGGCAACGGTGGAACAGTGACCAACCGCAGAATGACCCTTTGGCATTCTGTCACCGTGGCTGTCACACGCGCTGAGGCCAGACACGCACGCGTGCTTCCACCTCCACACATCAGTAGCGATCTAGCATTTCTCTGCAGGATTCCGTCTACTGCCCGAGCGTTCCACCATTGCCATGGCAAACGTGACCAATCTGTCACCAATCCAAACCTAGCAAACAGCAAGACTGCCTCTGTCAGACGTTACAGCTTAACGTAGAATATGTTGAATACGGTGTTCGCATTCTCCTTCTTTTCTCTTTTGTTTCAGCGTTTATCAAAAAAAACAAAAAAAAAAAACAAAAAAAGTTTATGTTGTCCTCAGCCTGAACATAGTAAATATCATTTGAAGTACAAATGTCACACAATGGTGAATTCATCGGAGATCGGACTTATGGGGATTTTCTGAGGTTTCCTGCTCCTTAAAGTTGGATTTCAGAATCTGCTTTTCATATTTTCCCTTATTTTGGGAAACAGGAGGGGCCAGGGGAGGTGGGGTGTGTGTGTGTAGGGGATCACTGAATCCCTTAAGGACAGGTTTGGGTTACGGACTAATCTTACTTAGGCATCACACACACGTGCACTGCCATTTGACTTTGATTTCTTGAGTGAAGAGGAGTAGAGAGGTGAAAATTCTTCAATGGTAGCTGGTCTTTGTCCTAAAGGGCTCTGTGGTTTACATATTTTTTTTTTTGTCCCTGTCACACAAAGTTAAGTTTTAAAGGCCAGTTTCACAAACGTTATGCTCTTACCTTAAAACGGTCCCGTCGGCGGGTCCCACTGGCTGGATAACTGAGTTTCCACACGTTTCGGTCGGTATCCTCAGAGCTCAGAACAGCGGTTAGAAACGAGGCCAAAAAAATGAGCTAGCCAAACCGTGGCACTATATATTCCCACTATGAGTTCCCTGCTAACTCAGCTTTTACAGCCGGGGCGGAACGGAACAGCTCGCCAACGACAGAGCTGTTTTCACGTAGGAACAGCACGGTGAAAACAACACACAAAGAAGTAATTAAACGAATAAATAAGTGGCGGCCCTGCCGCTGGTCCCAGCGCTAACAGCTCCTTGCCAAAAAGCTACACTTATCACGCTGCAACATGGGGCATATTCTGTCAATATTCTTGGTTTTTGGACAGTCCGTGTAAAAGAAAAGGCGGTTTTGTTTGCGTGTGTGTGCGTGCGTGTGTATGTGTGTGTGTGAGAAGATGGTTTGTGAGTCGGCGGGATGGTGCGAGAAGGTTGAGAGGGATGCTGATAGAAGGATGTTTGATTTATGAAGTAATGGGCAGTGGAGATCGGCCGGTAGGGTAAGGTTAGATCCAGTTAGACCATGATACTGGTTTTGTTGAGCAGCGTTGCATGGTGTAAACCGAAGGGGGAGGAGCTGAGCAGAGGAGTGAAAGAAATATTAGTGACTTGAGCTCCTTTTTTTTTTTTATTATGATTCGCACTCTGGTCAAGTTCTGAAGTTGTTGTCATAAAAATGATTTTGTGTTCGGTTAAGTAAGAACTCGGTGCGCAGTTGTTTGGAGCGCAGTCTTAGGCCTAAGATGTAGTCAACGAAGCTTTGCCTTAGGCTAACATCTAAAAAGAGAAAAGGCTGTTTTTTTTCAGGTGTAGACACGTTTTATGTGTGCGCGCGCATATATCTACTTCTTTAGTTAAATCATCTGTCGTGTCGTCAAGCGTAACAGTGTCGACAGAAGTCTGTGACAGCGAGTTAATGCGGTGGATCATTTAGCACTCCCACATATTCCATAACTAATGCATAAAAACCGCCGCTGAGAAATCTCATTAGCAAAAAACACTCTCTTAATTATTGCCGATAAAAAAAAGTTGGCGTTCTCTATTCATCCGACGCGCTGATCACTGATTTCCAGCTGTTATGGGGCTGCATCCGAAACGAACAGATATATAAAGACTGACGGGAGTTCGTCTGCGTGGGTTTTAACACGGGGCGTGTTGAATCGTAACTGTATGCTTGAGTTGCGTTTGTAGTACTTCTCGCCGCTAGGGAAGGTTTATGTATGAGGTGACCTAAACTGGTTCTTTTCTACTGAGGGACGCGTAGAGGGGAGATTGATTGAGAAAGTAAACAGTATGTGTGTGCAGGTGCAAGGTATGAGGTGATTTGGGGGAAGTTTTTGTAAGTTATGTATTTATTTTTTTTTTTAGTTGTGTTTGTTGTTTGGTTTTTGGAGCGTTGCTTAAAGATGTGAGGAAACGGGGATACGCAGTTTTTAGCAGCAGGGGGTTGCTTCGCGCTATGGTTTCAGCTGGAACGCCGCGTGGGGGCATTTCTGCAGCCGCAGTAATGAGCGCCAACAAAGACACTGCCGTGTTGTTTCGCGTGTGACTGTTCTCTGCCGGTTTCCTTGTTCGGCTCAAGTGGTTTTAATTATCATTTCGTTCTTATCAAGGGAGAGAGCATTACAAGTCGAGCGTTACCAAGTTTTAATGACTTGGGAAAGAGTATTAGAGGTCGGAATATCCTCCATGTTAGCCACTGATTGGGAGATATCTTCATGAAAATCTTTTTTTTTTTTTTTGAGTTGATTTTTATTATTCAGTGGTTGAGTTTCTTTGTATTTCTTTTATTGTTTCCAAATGCCCTAAAAAGCATTTTCTCACGCCTTTGTAATTTCATATTTCATCTAGCACGCTTGGGTATAGCCAAGTTGGGGTTATGAAAAAAAAAAGTCAAAAGGTCAAAGGTTAGCTTGCCTAACATATCCATTTCTCATAATAACAAAGGTCCACCTTTTTTGGGGGGGGGGGGGGGGGGGGGGGTGGAAAGAACCACCACTTCCAGTAGTTTAGCTACAGGCTAGAATTGTCACTTACGTAGGATGAGAGCTTCTTAGCAAAGGTGACAGTGTCCCCTCAAACTTGCAAACCAAAGTCAATAATCAGTGCACATCCTACCCACCCACCTACCCAGTAACCCAAACAAGAGACAGGAACACCACACCAGGAAGCAGTAACAAAAGCGGTGCTATGTTTTGTTTTGTTTTTTTTCTTTTTTCTGTACTTCACAAATGTCGACATGCTAATAGAACAATTTGGCTGATTGTTAATGAGCCACTCTTTTCAAAAGACCTACATTACAACGTGCAAAGATACCAGCTCTCCTACACAATGGAAGTTGTTCAGTCAGTCGGTGACAAGAATGTGATAGAAAAAGTAATTTTGGGTTGAAATCGTCATGTTTTGGGGCTTCGGTAAGGAACGAAAGTGGTTTTGTACCCTTCTCAGTGCATTCCATATGTACATCTTTTGAAAACAGGCAGTTGGCTTGTGTAGATCATATTCAAAACAATTTTGTTTTCTTTTTTTGTTTGTTTGTTTGTTTGTTTGTTCGTTGGCATTTGAGTCTTTTTTTTAAGCATTTTTGTATCTTGTTGATGTTTACATTGTATCTCGCATTGCCCTAAAGAAAAACACAATAAAATGTATTATCTTTGTTCTCTATACCCTCTGTCATTTTTATGTCATTTTTCCCTATTTACATAGCGCAAACAGACATACTCCAAAAGACAAGAATATCGACGGAATAAAGGCCCCCAAAGGTCATGTTTTCTACTTTGTGCGTCTGACAATCCATTGAACACAACATTAATCTCTATCAGTTCAACGAGACATTACTGGCGAGTGTAATGTAGATGTATGCGTCTGAACGCTAGCATTTCTCCTGTTTTGGCGGAGGAGAAAGAGAAAGAGAGGCGTTTAAACACGTCATGCTTTATTGATGGAGATGCACTGGAATTTCGAGATTTTAGTAAAGTACAGTTGGGTGAACTTTGGCAGCCACAAACTCATAGAAGGATTTATTGCATGCAGATTTGTCAACTCTGAACATTTCGGGAACCCCACACGGGAATCTGAGGTAATAAATTTAGGACGGGGCCCCTCCCGGACAGACGAGCAACAGTATGTTAGGAATTCATATTCATTTCATAACGTCCTCATAAATAAACCAATAAACCACGTAAGGAGAGTGACAGGGTGTGTAAGACAGATGGTATGTGTCAAAGACCTGTTTGGACTATATGACGCGAGTGTCTTTAAAATATTTACGATGTTTGAATATGTCTCTGTCAATGTTTTTGTGCTGTTTGTCTGGATGTTATAAGCATTTCGCGTTTGACGTTTGCACAAAACCTTCGGATAAAGATTTCCTTAAACAGTTTCATAGTTGCACAGTATTGTCTGAAGTCATTTACACAATGACTGTATTTGTATCTAGTTGTTGGCAGAGAATTAAAGAAATTCGGTGAACAGGACAGAACTGCAAGCAGCAGACGTCATACACCACTAGATGGCAGTATTGAACAAGTCAGAGTTACCCAACGCAGTCAGAGACGAAGCAATTGTCAAGACACTACGGAATTTATTTACAGGGGGTTACCGCTCCATTTAGGAGTCAAGCCGGATAAAATGACCCTTCTACTACATCACAGTCAGTTCAATCCACTCTCGGTCATGACCAAGTCATACTTATTAAAAGATCAGAGACATGTCAGAGTGGTCAACTCACTGCCTGGTGACCCCGGCTTTGACCTGTGTCACTACTCCAATCTAAAGCAAATTGTCAGCCGCTCCAGGCGATTAACACCTTCTTCAGCTGATCTGAGATCCGTGCACTCTTCAAATCTAAACTTTAGTTCCATACAGGGATGTCGTACAACTGAACCCGGATCAGTTTTTCAGGGACGAAAAAAGTTCACGGATCACTTAGGTAGGGTTTATTCATTAAGCACAAAAATAGTGCTACACTTAGTCATAGATACATGAATACTTTTATTCATTTATTTATTACTGGGTAGCATTTTATTGAAGTCGGTGTCTTAACTGCTTGCATTCAGATTCAACAATACGAGTATTTTACTGGACAGAGTTTACTGTTGTTGAAAGAAATGAGCTTGGTTATATTTTTGCAATATATTCCGATATTTATCTAAGCGGCCCTGATGCTCGGAGTATATGCACCTAAAAGACAGAATATAAAACAACACCATTCTTGACCTAACTCCAGCAAACAAACAAACAAACAAACAAAAAAATCAGTAAATAACAGTGTAGCAGAAACACATTTGGAAAGTTTATTAACACAACTTGTCTTTGACTCACAATGGACAAAGCATACAAACTGATCACATACTGTAAAAACTAGATTCAATAAAGTAAACACCAGTCAGACAAGCGTTCCCACGCTCGAGTCAGCCAGACTGATATCAAACCAGAGAATGTTCTGGAAATGAGTGAATCCAAAACTGCGTGGGACGATTCATTTGGGGATATAAATTGTTGGAAGGTTTTCTTTCTACCTTTTTTTTTTTTTTGGTGGTGGATAGGGAGCTGACTGATAGCGTTCTTATCAGGTTTTAATTAACGTTATCACTTTCCTTTGAGTCATGTCAAATCTTTGGTCCCATTGTTCACCAGTGAACAAAAAAACACACTACTGCTGGATGTAACTCACAATGGAACAATAAACAATAAACAAATTTCCGATGTTTCACGCCGTGAAATGGCGTGCTGTAATCACCTTAGCTGTTCTTCGTACTTCAGAATTTGTGTAACAGCTTCATGAAATTCGCTCTTTCCATCTTTTTGTGCGATGGAAATATGTTTTGTCTGACAGCTCTTTTTGTGAAGCTGTGAAAGGTATTTGTGCAATGACAAAACGTACACCTTCACATGTATTTAAAAAAAACTAACTAAAAAAAAAAACCTCAAACAACTCCAATTTTTAAAGAGTAACCCATCTCATAGCCTTTGTGAGTTTACTTCTCTCTTAATTTGTGACAGACACGTCTTGAAGACAGTTTCTGCATCCACAAGTAAACTAAAAATAGCTACGCAACAGTTTTTTTTCCTCAAAAATTTCAGTTGGAGTCATTGGTGTATTCTATTTTTCATATTCATTTTTTTTTTTTTACCTTTCACTTGAGTTACAATCAGTTTGAGAAGTGTTGTTACTGAAGATACAAAGTTACTCTGTCCCTCAGTGATGTGAAACATCGAAAGCTGTTTAGCGTCAGTGACTGGTCAACAGAAATGGCCTTTCCTATTTCACTCAATAGGGCTTCCTGTTACATGATTCAGTCATACAAAAGAAAACAAAAACAAAAACAAAATATAAACATCCAAAAAGGAAAGCAAACAAAGTCATTAAATGTACCATTAAGTCCCAAACAATCACTCAACACAGTAACACTATATAAATAAGATACATACAGGTCCACACACAATCAGGAGTAAAATCCAACTATGGTAAGTTTCTAAGTAACAAGGTAAAGTCCTTATGTATGTGCCCTCAGAGAGAAGACAGTGATGCTCCTAAGAGTAAGCATGAAAACTGGATACTGTAGCTTAGGATTCAGACATGAATAAGATGAATTCCATATTACTGAAAAAAAAAAAAAAAAGAATGAAAAAATAAATAATCCGATTTTACAGTTCTCGTAGCTCTCCAAGTTTAAAGAAATTATATGAATTCGGGGGGGTGGTGGGGGGGGGCAGGGATTAACATGTTTCTTCCACGTTGGATTTACACAATTTGGTCAAAGAAACGCTCGCAAAAGAGGATGACGTTACGTCTGAAGGTCCCCCTGGGCACAGGGGCGGGAAAAGAGACGACGCTGGCTTTTTTTTGTTTGTTTGTTTGTTTGTTTTTTTAAATACAATCAGGAGCGTTGTAAAGTGACATCAGGAACAAAGATGTCTGTCAAACTGTACAATGGACCTCGTCATAACATCCCATTACTGCCTGAGGAGAGTTTAACCAAAAAAAAAAAAAAGAAGGGTACCATTTTTTTTTTTTTTTTAGTCTGGAAAGTTCTCAAAATCATTTCTATCATCCCAAATTATTTTAAAGTATTTTTTTCCCTGATACTTTCTAACACAGAATCTCATCAGGTCCTCTGTGGATCTGGCCACCAAAATATTGATTTTGGTTCACACTAAATGAAAAAGGATGATTCATCGACAGACCAAACACATAACATCGCCTCGTTCCTCACATTTTAAAATCGTATTTTCATTGTTCAGTGCAACAAATGCCATAAGGACTGTGTAAAACATTAGAAGCCGATTCAATCAGTAGAAAATATCCCAAGGAGCTCTGTTGGTTCCCTCAACAAATCAGAAATGACAAAAAAAAAAGAAGCTTGAAAGTGGGAAAAAATGTGATTGTTTATCAATACAGACCTGTGCTTATCTCGATCTTTACCCTTAAGCATACACTACAAAAATATTGCCTAATAATACTACGTTTCTCTTCGGTTAAGAAACACCTTGTAGTATTATTACCCAGACAAGTTTTTATTATTATTATTATTATTATTATTATTATTATTATGTGGTTTCAAAAAACCCCATAAAACATTACTATACAATCATGATTATCGATCAAAAGACTGATTATCAATCAAAACTGGAAGGAAAAGCTAACAAAAACACAACTATCTAATAGTTTAGATTTCTCTACTTTGAGGAACTAAAACTATAACATTCAAAGGTGTATTACTTCTTCAAGCAATAGCATTTCTTTCTTTTTTTTCTTTTCTTTTCTTTTCTTTTCTTTTCTTTTTAACATGTAGTATATGAGAGCGACAATGTAGGACAGACATCGTTTTGTTTGTTTTCTTATTTATTTATTTCTTTATAACAGCATATAGCCCTTACAATGTAGCTCAGGCTAATGCTATAGCAGCGTAGAAATAAGCCCCAGTTGTCACAATTGCTTTGCACAAAGCTAGCCACTCAGTCGTTTAAGGATGTAAGTGTTTAAAAGAAAGAAAGAAAGAAAGAAAGAAAAAAAACCTTGAACTGCGTTTCAGGCAGAACACTTTACTGCAGTAAAACCTGGAGCTATTTTTATAGCGAGCAGAAACACAAAGAATCACTTGCCATAATTTTTTTTTTCTTCCTGTACACGCATATTATAACCAGAGCAGACTCTTGTGTGTATAAAAATTCCAGCTGTAGTTCGTGTGAGTAATCACCAAGGCGTCTTTGGAGGAAACTGGACCGGGACGCAGAACAAAACTAACGCAAATTCGCCATCTCCAGATCACCTCAGCCGATCCTAAACCTAAACATTTAAATCCGAGAAGGGATGTCTCACCGGGTAAGTTCGCTACTGACTTAGACTCCACAGCAGTGGAACCAGATCACTGATACAAAATTCACACCGTGTTTGAAAACAGCTTTCTCTAGTTACTGTACTACACTCCCAAATATTCAGACTTGACTGACACAACAATACGGACGTGTCCACAATATAACTAGCTTGGAAGGTTGGGAATTTAAAACGAAGTTCACAACCATTGAATGGGATCATTCCCAACGATACCACAACGCTTCTGAAACACAGACCCCGACTGAAATCCGATAATACTGTCGCCAAAAGAGTTTAAAAACAGCTTATTCCACTTTTGCCTTTTGCTGAGAGGAGCGGTTTCAGCGGTCACGTTTAACTATACTGCTGATGAAGCTGACCCGCGTGGTGAACAAGGACTAAGAGGGAGACTAAATTCAATACGGTACAACCGACTCACTTGATATCTTTGACCCCTAATTTACTCTTTTCAAGAGCAGCCAAACAAACGTGCCAAACGTATTTTTTTTTCTTTCTTTTTTTTTCCCCCACCCCCGCATTAGTCGGCTGTTTTAGGACCTGTGGCTCACTGTCGCCTTTGTTCAGGTGTTCTAGTGAAACGCGTCATATCTGGCATCGGAATAAGCAGATTTGCCGAGATATGTAGGCTATGTACTCGAATCAGTTATCTATTCTAAACAAACGATCCTTTCATCGGTTAAGCCTGGAAGGCCGTGTTCCAGTGTTCTTTCGACTCCGGTATCCATGGCAATTTTCCAATTGGTGTGATGTGTGTGCAGCTACAGAAGCCATTTTGAGAAGTATGAATAGCATAATAATAATAATAGTAATAATAATAATAATAACAACAACAACAACAACAACAAAGCTGAACCTGAGTTCACAGTGCACTGGGCTTGGTTTTTAAATGGCCTGTTTCAGGACTGCAAAGACACATAGATGAGAAATTCAAATATCTTATTTTCTCGCTAGTTCAGCTCTCATAGATTTACTGATTATCGTGTTTTTCAGGTGGACAGACATTACTTATGTAAAACCCGCGGTTTTATTTATTCATTTATATACTTGGAGAATTTCTTAGATTTCTTTTATTCAAAATGACACTGACAGGATGAATTAGGCCGTCCCTAACTGAATTAAACGCAAAAGCACAGTGTAATTGGGGCCACTCACTACCAAAAACTGACAGCTGAGGCTAAGTATAATGTGAACAATGTCATATGTGACACTATGGTTTACAATCTGACTCCATCAACAAATGAAGTTCCTCTCTTTCTCTCTCTCTCTCTTCCTCTCCCCATAATCTCTATGAGGGCAACATTGCCTTAAGGGCATGTAGGAAATAGCAAGCTAACATTTACCACAGGAAAAGAGCCTATGCAATATTCGTTAGCGTTAGAAGCTATACATGAAACACACTACGTTTTAAACCCCATCATATATGATCCGCGACGTTGTCTCAGCAGCACACAGACAGAAATTGTGTATACACTGAAACACAATTTGTTTGAGCTATATCTGCGAAGAGGGTCTGAGCCAGTTCGACTAGTTCCCAGAACAGATAAAAGATTGAAGAAGAAAAAAAAAAAAGAAGGTAAAAACACTGTCAACAGATAATCCAACTGTCACCCACAAAAACACGTTTCCAGCTGAGAAAGCATTTCCATATATGCAAATAAACAAACAAGATTTTTTCCATCTCGTATGACTCAAACAAAAGGAAACCAGGGTGGGAAAACAAAAGAAAAGAAAGAGCGAGACGTTTGAACTGTCACGTCCCTGGAGTGTCGTCAGAGTATTCCTGATTTTCATATTATCTACACAACGTTTCATTTCTTTTAAAAAAATTTCAGGCGTAAAGTTCCGGTCAGAACTTAGACTCTCCTGAGCTGAGCTGTTATACACGACGGGTTACCGTAGCGACAGAAACCCCCGCGCACAGCGACAAGAGGCTTCGTCACGCCTGAGCCTCGAAGGTCAGAGTTTCGAAAAGGTCGTCGCCATGGTAACGCACGCACAATGCGTGCCATGGTAACGCGCCCCCCCCCCCCCCCCCCCCACACCCCCCATGCGTGAAGTACCGGAATAGAATTCCCTGAATGGTAATGCCTCCCCATTGAGTGTGGGTCTCTGTTTGGATCCCCTGTGTGCCCCCCCCCCCCCCCTCGGGGATTGGGGGCATGTTCCTGAGGGAGACTGTCTACGTGCTGCGGTAGGTTTTTATGATGTCTTTGATGGCTCTACGGCAAATGGGGCAACACGCGTTGGACATTTTTTTCAGGCGAAGGCCACAGGTGTAGCAGAGACACATGTGACCGCACGCATAGATGACAGTGTCCACCGCGTTCTCGTAGCAGATGGAACACTCGTCCGTCCACGAGCCAGAGGCTGATGGGAAGGTGGGGGACTTTGGGAGGCTGACGGGTGAGTTGGGTGTCGTTCCTGGAGAGTGCGAAAAGAGAGAGAGAGAGAGAGAGCGAGAGAGAAAGAAAAAAAAAGAGAGAAGGGGAGAGATGTAAACTAAACTGCGTGAGGAAAAACAAACAGCCGGTATAACACAGTCCTGATTATGTAAATGTTTATAGTATTAACATAAAAGTAAACAATGAACCGTTTCTTTAATGAGAATGTGATGTCTGCGAGTTTTCTTTTTCTTCCAAAAATGGCCAAGCGAAACGTTTTTTTTCGCTCAGGATTAGGACGATTTTGAGATAGCGGGAGCTTCCAGTATACAATGGCAGGAGAACGCAGGTTCTCACTATCAACTGTTTAAAACACAGCTTTGCATCTGTATGTTTAAAAGCTGGCACTGACCTCCGGTGGAGCTACAGAACGCTCCAGAAAATCCTCCGTTGAGGGTAGGTTCTGAGCTTCCAGTGCAAAGAGCCGAGGGAGTGTGGGGAGATGACGAAGGAGAACCGGGGCTGGAGGCCCCACGTGTCTCTCCCAAATGAGTAGAACCTGCAGACACACGGAGAGAGAGAGAGAGAGAGAGAGGGAGAGAGAGTGGGTAAGAGAACACACATATTCACATTTGTTTTTGTTTTTTTTTGACATTTCACATTTCTAAATATTTTCGGAGGTTCTGAGCCAGAGATTTTTGCAGTGCACGTCCAGAACATTCTTCCGAAGTTGAAACGAAAGCGACGCGGGGCGTCAACAGAAGAACAAGGAAAGCAATTTAAAGATGTTTAAAAGGGTTTCTCATGGCTGACATCACCGATATGTCAAGTCTCACGTCTAGAAAAACATCATCCAGACAAGCTGTGGTTTGAAGGCATTCCCATGTGAAATTGCATTTTAACAATCTTAAAAGACTGAGCAGAGGTGAACGAACATCCATCGGATAATGTACCCTGACAGCTAGTTCGAGTGTTATTTCTATATTCATCGAAATGACAATTACCGTCTTGTAGGGTTCGGGTTAATTTTGGCTGAAAAGAATTTCAGGAACTCTTGCCTTTACAGGAACAGAACTCTTAGAATCCTCTGTACTGCCCAGTGGGCGCCAGAATGTATAGTGGAGGACTCTGAACTTGACGCTTCTAGGCTGTGTTATGAACATTATTAAAGCTACAGTTGTCAGAACGAGCAACACAGAAAGTCAGAAGCCGAGACCTTTTGTTAACTGACAATATTTGCTCCTGGCCCTTTTCCACGTCGAGTGAAACGTTAGCAAGAGGCACCGGGAAGTTTTGCAAATAAGCCGAGACAATAACGCATATTTTTAAAGACAAACGGTGCTTGACAGGTATTTGACGTAGTTGCATGTTGGCGCGGAGTTGCTAAAAGCTTTGCATTAGATCATCAGATAAACAATGAGATCATTTGACAAACGGCAGCTCTCACCTTTGTCCTTCTCTAAATCGGGTAGGATATTTCCGTTGGCTTTTTTTTTTTTTTTAAGCCGGTAATTTTAAAACTCGGCGTGGCGAAGTCTGAGAGGCCCCCATGGGCCACACCCATGATCCATAACAGTAAAACGAGAAGGGCCTAGTGTGTGTGTGTGTGTGTGTGTGTGTGTGTGTGTGTAAGTAGGTACGTACAGTATGTCCTAAAGACCAATGCATTATTAGGCTGGAGTCAGTGAGGTTCCCCAGGGTTCTATCTTAGGCCCTCTGGGTATGTGGTCCTCCATGAGTGTGAGTGTGTGTGTGCTTGTGTGTCTGTGTGTGTGTGTGTGTGGGCTGCTGGAGGTGTTTCAGGGTGCGGTTCTGACAGGCTTGATCCCTGTGAGGACACACATTCCATTCCTTCATTCCGCCACACCACATGCAGATCCATATTAAATCCCCCGCTCTCTCCGAGTCAATAGCAGCTGACCTCACAACACAGGGACATGGCCTATCCTTTTCACTTCACTCAGCTTAACAGGGCTGAGGGGACAGCTGTGTCGCACTCCACCCAGAGAGAGAGAGAGAGAGAGAGAGAGACAGAGAGAGAGCGGTGAAATCTATAAGGATAAACTCTTCTCCACCCCTCGACTAAAAAGCACTGCTGTGTGTAGTTTGTAATACTCCAGGAGTCTGTTTTACATTGACTACATAAGGGGTTTGAGCTCTCTCTCTCTCTCTTTTAGTTTAAGATCACATCCCTCATCTGAGCCATGTTATGAATCCAACGTCAATTCAAACACTGTCCCTGGGGGTGAAGACCAGGGGGTTTCAATCTGTAGCTGGTCCTGCTTAAGTGGTCACCTTAAAGAAAACGTCACTTTCATGTGTTGACTTTTCTTTGAATAAACATGACATTAACTAGACAAAGTCACAAAATTCGTCACACAAAATCAATCTTTTCAACATCTTCTGGGGTTTTTTTTTTTTGGAGGTCTCTCTCTGGCATTGGGTCTGAGGTCAACATTCAAAGTCTAAGCTGACATGTTTTTTTTTTTTTTTTCTTTTCCACAAGCGCGACGGCTCGCTTCTAGGCTGGGAGCTTTCGCGTGTTCGTAATCAATACCGACGTCCCCCCAGAGAAACGACTCCATTATCCAAATCCCTCCTGTGACATTGTTAATATGAACAGTATATCTTTGTTTGTGTATGATTACAGTTCCAGCATCCAGATCAGCAATTTGGCCCATATGCTGTCCTGGGTTTACATTATGACCATTAGTGAAAGACAAGCAGATATTACTCTTATCATATATCATATAAACATCGTATATTACACAGCCTTGTGTAGCAGCACTCACACGTGTAAAGCATTCACTACACTACACTATGGGTGCAAATTAAGTATTAAATAACAACTAGCATGACAAAATATATAATAATAGTATCATACTATTATATATAACAATACAGTACTATGAAACATATATATATATATATATATATATATATATATATACACACATAGATAGATAGATAGGTAGATAGATAGATAGATAGATACACACACACACACACACATATATATATATATAGTTTTATAATACTGTATTGTTATACACATATTGTTATTATGTATATAGAGGTATATATGTAATGTTTCAGAGGTCATATTAAGACAACAAGTTTAGTTATCTCGAACCTCTTAACTTTTTTTTTTTTGGTTGTATGCATTAAAATGTGTGTTATTACAATGTAATGACATTAAAGTTACATTGCTGTTATGCATACTCTTACTCAGTCCCCCTTCCCCCAATTTATTTTTCTCCCTCATATTGACCAGGAAAGACATAAAGTCAACAGAGAAGGTGTTTATAACAGCCCCGCTTTTCATGCGCTGGAGTCAGTGAACGACTGACCCTGTGTGTATAAACCAGGAGGACAGGACTGGAAGAGCAGTGGTGCTGTATATGGGGAATGTAATATCACTGTAAAGTCTGTGTGTGTGGAGGTGAATTTCATTACAGTGCTGAGGGAGAGAGAGCGAGAGAGAGAGTGAGAGAGAGAGAGAGAGAGAGAGAGAGAGATTCTTATCAGCCGTGTCTCTGTGACGGTAAACAGACTCCTACATCATCCAGGTGCTGTTATCCTTGTCGTATAATCTCCAGTGGAGGAAGTGGAGGATGTGAGGGGGCGTGGCCAGCGTAGGCTGAGAGGGCTGCCGTCACCGTGCTGTTTTTTTTTTTTTTTTTTTTGTTTTTTTTTTAAAGGCCCTGTTTGAATGGAGGAGGCATACGGCTCTAACCCGTGTCATATGCTGCCCTTTCTATCTCATTAAAATCCAACACGCAGCCAGACACATGCAGGGAACGGTGAGTCACACAGTGTGACAGCTCTCCATACTGACATGCGTGTGTGTGTGTGTGTGTGTGAGAGAGAGGGAGAGGGAGAGAGAGAGAGAGAGAGAGAGAGGGAGAGAGAGACTGTAGTGAGGGGAAGGACACATGTCAGGAGCTTCATGTGGTGGGAAGAGAGGTGGTGGGGATTGCAGGCAGAACTGAGAGAGAGAGAGAGAGAGAAAACAAAGAAAAAGAGGAACAAAGAGACACGTCAGAGACAGGAGTAGTATAGGTGGTGTGGTGGCTCTGTCGAGTCTCAGTGTGAGAGCAGTAGCGTTTTTTTTTTTTTTTTTTCTAAACAGAACCGTATAGTCCGCTGAGTCAAACATGTCTGAAAGTCAACCTTTTTTTTCCTCTCTGCAATCGCAAAAAAACACCACTGATTCTGCACGGCTCTCAGCTCCACCCTGTCCTCCTACTCAAACTCCAACTTCTCCACACACACACACACACACACACACACACGCACACAAGAACCCACTCATTCCATCCATTATTCATCCATACCTCCTGAGATGTTTATTCCCGTAAACGATGTCTGGTTTTGTTCGGGGAAATCAAACGGACTCATACACATTTTACACATCCATACAATACATGGAACTTTCCAGACAGATTGCTGGTTTTGGCACGGTTCCAATAATTAAATAGATTCCAGGTTAATGATTAATGAAAGAATGACAAAGAGAATGCTGGGAATTATGAGGGTTTTTTTTTTTTCGGTTACTGTGGGGGGATTTTGTGTTTAAAGTTTGTATGAATGGCAAATTGAGTACAAGTAAAACAAAATAGATGCATACAATGGAGTGGACCGGACAGGACTCCTCGAAAGGGACACATTTTGTTTCTGTTTGAGACCCAGTAGACTGGCAGAGGGTTGAAGCTTAAAGCTCTCTGATTATGTACATTCTTCCTTTGAGTGTGCAACTCGAGAAGACTCTTAGACTGTACTCAATGGGTACTTAAAATCCAGATTACTCCCTAAACCCATTCTCTCTCTCTCTCTCACAGTCACACACACACACACACACCCTCCCCCACACATGAACACATACATACACACACACACACTCCTCCACACATGAACACATACACACTCCCCCGCGCAGTCCCCCCCCCCCTCCAAACACACACACACACACACACACACACACACACACACACACACACTGATGTGTGAACATGTTTACACAGAAAAACTGTACATACTTTTGCACCACTGTCTCTCTCCCTCTTTCTCTTGCTCTCTCTCTGTCTCTCTCTCACACACACAGACACACATACACACCCACAAATGTAAACATGTGTACACACACACACACACACACACACACACACACACACACACACTCACACTCACACACACGTATACACTCACCCGCACACCCACACTCGTCCAATAACATCACCTTTGAATAGCTTAGGTGGAGTCCCATAATGTAAATCTCTCCCTGCTCTCGCTTTACTTGCCAGCTGATAGGAATCTCCCCCTAATGCATAACATTTGGACGCAAATGTAAATCACGGATTGTCCGGACCCTTTGGACATTCCAAGATTTTAACAATGATATGTCAAAACAGGATTTCCAACACATAAGTCCTCTGTGTTCTATTGTACGCTCTTTCACCCAAGCTTTGGATACGGTTCAGCTATGCTAGCTAGCATGTACAAAAAAGAAAGAGAGAGAGAGAGAGAGAGAGAGAGAGAGAGAAAACATTTTTTCTTCAGCCCTGACAAAGCTCTTCCAATCTGTTTGAAAACAGAATAAACGGCATGGCAAAAAAAAAACAAAAAAAAAAACAGATGGTCAAAGACTGATGAAAGTCCAAAGGGTGACTGCGTCGTCATCTTCTTAGCCACTCAGTGTAAATTCTAATCCATTAGTTGTGTTGTTTGATTACCTTTGCGGCCTTTGGAGTTTTATAATAAATAACAGGTTTGGAAAGCTGCTGATGACATTTTTGGCATCTGCTGTCTATTTACTTGTTTTTTAAGGACTTCGTTCCTCACAGTTCAATCTTACTGGAATCGTGACATTACTAGCGCCTTATGCTAACACTATCAGCAGAGGAGTTAAAACGGGGAAATAAAACAGGACCTTCCCGGCTTCTATAACGTATTCCGATGATGATGCTGATACGGAATGACGTGTAAATAGCTCTCTTCAGCTGCCAAAGCTGCGAAGACGTTTGAGGTTAAACACAGGGAATACACACTAGCTTGTCTCCGCGTATAATGTCAATGAGGCAGGAACGGCTAACGCGTAGCTAGAAAACAGACGCCTGTGTCGGGAGACAGTTTGGAAGGAGAAGTTTCTATAGCTAAGCCTGTCCTTCAACATCCAGTTCTTTCTCCATTTTAATGCCTCTCTTTCTCATTCCTTTCCTCTCCTCCCCCCATCCCTCTTTCTGCCTCATCTCTCTTTATTGGTTTTATACTTCTTTGTCTTTCTTCATCCATCCATCTCCATACTGTTCACCTCGCTTCTCTCTCTCTCTCTTTCTCTCTCTCAGACATACACACACATACACATACACACACACACACACACACACTTTCTCATATTCATATTCACTCATATGGTTTTGTGTCCTTCATCAATCAGACTGGAGTGGGGATATATTTAGAGTCCACTGTCCTCTGCAGGGAAGCAGAAATGACATACAAGCACAACAGCCTCTGTTCTGCTTTTGATTAATAATTTGGTCGCTTTTCATAATCAGACAAGCGGGACCACTTCTGTCTCACTGCATTACGCGTCCAGTAAAGTGCTCCTCTCCTCCTATCAGATTAAAGTCCCGTTGTCATGGTTATGAGAGTCGTTACTGGCCCTTAACAATGTAATTGAGAAGCATGTGACAATTAATCAACTGAGCGCCTGATACTATGCCACTAAACACGTCTCAATAATCTGACATAGTTAAACTGAAACCACAAGCTGGAGGAGAGAGAGAGAGAGAGAGAAAATATCGGAAAGATGAAAGGAGAGAGGGAGCAGGCTGAAGAGAGAGGAACAGAGAGGTCAAAACATAAGAAAGAAAGAGAGAGAGAGAGAGAGAGAGGGGGAGTGAGAGAGAGAGAGAGAGAGATAGAGAGAGAGAGAGAGAGAGAGAGAGAGAGAGAGAGAGAGGGGGAGTGAGAGAGACCAGTAAAGGTGTGAGATGCTCCCTGCGGAATGTGAAGTGGAAGACGCCCACTCTCGTCTCCACTCTCTCATTTCCCTTTTTTTTTTTCATACACTTCCAGTGACATGTAGCCGGGCGGTTGGCATGACGATGGACGGGAGAGAGGGCGGCGGGGAAGAGGAGGGGTGATTTTTACCAGATGAGTGAAAACTCCTGCCATGCTCTTCACAACACTCCCAATCTCTCTCTCTCTCTCTCTCTCTCTGTCCCTTTCTCTCTCTTTTACACACACACACACACGGACACATACACACACACAGACTCACACACACTACAACTACAAATGTCTCCCTCACAGAGTGACTGTCCCCCTCACAGAGTGACTGTAGTTTGCATTCCTCCACATTCACATTCTCTGTGAGAACAGCTGGCAGGGCTCCGTAGGAGGGGGAGCCTTGGCCACTAAAACACTGCTCAGTGATTTCGCCCTGACTTCACCTACAGCCATTAGATGAGTCCAATCTTTGCACTCGGTGTATACCATGGAAGATTTTTTTTTTTAAAACGTCTAATCTGATAAGCTTATGTGTTTTTACATATCGAACCGATTGGTCCAGTGTCATATTAGGTGTCCCTGTGGAGTGTGTAACACAGAAATGCCAGTGGTGTTATGTGTAGAAGACCTGCGTAGAGGCCTTTAGAAGTGAAACACTGAAAAAGAGAAACGTTTGTGTGCTGGTCCTCTTCCTTATCTACTGCCTGGTGTGTAATTAAAAAGAAAACAAGACCTTACACAAACAAAGAAAAGAAGGTTTTTTTTCTCTCTCTGATTACAGCAAATTTCAAATGCTTATTTCTGAAATGTTTTGAATGATCTTCATTTTGACATTTTGAGAGGAAACCCTTTGAGTTTTTTTTTTCAATTTGGATGAGTACTTCAGAAACCCCTTTGAGGGTTTTATTTATTCTGTTTTTTTTAACTCCCAACAAGAAACATCTGAAATTACGCTACTCTTACACATTAAGTTATAATAAAACAAACAAACAAACCAATCAATAAAAACACGCAACTATTATGGGAACCTAATACGATGCAGAGTCTGTTGCGTTTTTTAAACTATCAGCATTCACCCTTATCAGAAACAAGTTAGTCCACAGTCCACTGAGTGAACTGCATAAGCTGGTGGAGTTCATTAGCAGCTGTGTCACTAACGTTTTTTTTTTTTACAGTGGGACCAGTGATTTAATGACAGCTGAAGAGACGCATTCCAAATTCATTACTGAGAACTGCTGGGTGAAACTGACACATTGGCGTCTAGTTCCTCTGAGTCATCTCTCCGGAAGTTTCCACACAGCGTCGCAGAGCTCTCGGCCACGGTGAGATACTACCCTGACGCTGACAGATAGACAGATAGTGCGCGTGTGGGGGATTCGGAGAGGTAATGTGATTTGTTCGTATCGATTGTCAAAAAAAACCCTCATTCTTCCCTGATACACTTTTACTCTATCAGCTCTGTAAAAAAAAACAAAAAAAACCCATCATCATTTTATCTGGGGAAGCACAGCAGAGCTGACAGATCACTGTCTGAATTACCTAACTACAAAAAAAAAAAAAAAAAAAAATCTATTTTTACAGCTCAGCCCGGGTAGGAGGTAAATGCCTTAAACTGTACCAGCTGCTTACTGTCTTGTGTTGTCAATATTTAAACAATAGAGGTGTTACAGACAACCGCTTACCCAGAATCCTTAGCTGCGTGACTGCTCCATGGAGCCCGAAGAACATCCAGAGGGGTCTGGAGTTATCCACGCAGACTTGCATTCCCACGTTGGTCCCATTATGGCTTAGGATGACCTCTCCTTCCTGCGTGACCAGGAAACCCAGAATGTCGCCGCTCTGGAGGGGCGTCGGGACGCGGCAAACCGCCCAGAACTCCTTCCTGTCCACCAGCGCTTCCGGGTTGTAGGGCAGGTCGCTGGGCCTGAGGATGGAGGGGTCGCAGGAGGTCACGCCGTAGGACAGCGACCCGGACCTCGCCGGGCTGGACTTGGTCACCTTGATGAAGACGGTCTCTCCGGATCGGAGCGGCCTGTCGGTGAAGACCAGGGTGCGTTCCTCGCGGGCGTGTTCCGACCGCGCCACCGTCTGCTCGTCCAGGGTCTTGATGTGAGCGCCGCGGAGCTGGTGGAAACGCAAGTCGCTCTCCAGCCCGGGCGGGAGCAGCTGGGACTGCTGGGAGTTGAGGGAGTTTTGGGGGATGGGGCAGGCGGCAGGCGTGGGGGCCAGGCGAACCCGAGTCTCATCCTGAGGCAGGTTGAGGTCGCACAGGCTGACGGACAAGCGGGAGTCGTCGGCCTCACGACGCAGTGAAGAGGAACCTCGCACCGTGGTGAAGGATCGAGGACGCAGGCAGTCCGGAGGGACTATTTCACTGTCTGCAAAACAGAGGATAGACCCACAAAAAAAACCTCTATTAGAATGGGTGTTATTCATTCAGCACAGTCAGAGGGGAGCAAGAACACAGCAAATCCAGCGGGTACTATTTCACTGACTGACAAGGGTGGCGGAAGGATACACAAAGACTGTTCACAAAGACTGTATGTCGGTCACTACACAGTATTTGGTAGGAATGGTCTGTATGGAATGCTAACGGTTACATTATACCATGAGCCTCTGTGTTTTTGACAGAGTCATTTCAGTATGCCACTGGCATTGTTATATATTGCTCATTAAGGTTCGGTAGACCGAGGTTCTCAAAAAACGAGCCAAAAAAAGGCCCGCACAGCCTGAGCCAGATTTTTTTTGTCATTCTGCGGAACCAATAAGACGAGATGCATCTGAACGACATCGTTGTTTTGAAGAGCGATGTTTTGCCGTTCTGTTCGCCCTCCCCTCCCAACCCCACGCACACACACACGCACACACACACACGCGCACACACACACACGCACAAACTAAGCATTTTAAACATGCAGCATCAAAATGATTCATTACAACGCATCAGGTTTTTCAAGTTCGACTACACCCCAAGGACAAACACAGACTCAAGCTCATTCCAATGTGGACGGTGGAGTTATTATATAGTTATTTACATTTCAAGGGCATAATTTGACCACATATGGACTGCTGGTATGCAGAGTGGTAACCGTTTAAGGCTCCACTCAGCATCAGCCTTGTAAAAAATGTAAACAATGCAGAGTGGACGAATAGTTGTGCATAAAGTTATTGTGACGGTAAAAATATCCCCGCCGGCATAAAACAGGGGGTCCAGTCCAGATTATGTAAGAGATCATGTTTGAATGGCATCGGCTGCGTGCAAGCTTTGTAAATACGCGCGCAATTAATATGTCCGTTAGTCATAAACACACTTGAAAAAAACACTTGAACGCAAACGTGCAACAAAGTGCTGTCATTTGTGTGATAATAAAAGGTGCTGTTTCATGGTGGGTACCCTGTGGAAGTACATGGATAAGAACTCTATAGGTAAGTTTGTGTGTGTTTGTGTGCGTGTGCAAGTGTACGCGTATACATGTGTGTGCATGCCTGTGTGTGTGCATGTGTGCAAGTGCATATGCGTCCGTGTGTGTGTGAGTGTGTGTGTGTGCGCGTGTGTGCGGGTGTTTGTGTGTGCACGTGTATGTGTTTGTGTGTGTGTGTGTGTATGCTGGTGTGTGTGTGCATGTGTGTGTGTGTAGACACATGCTCACACAGCGCTTGCCTTTGTAAATGGAACATACATAGATCTATTTTCAGCGAGGCTTGTACTCCCTGGTCTTGAAATAAATGGGTCTTTTCCAGTACGGCTGCCAGAGGCATCCCAGGATGCTTTGCCATTAATATCTGCTACCTCCCAGACATTTAGGAGCGCTGCAGCATAGTAGCGTAGCGGTATTTTAGCGTAGCGATCCGCGCATAGCGTCGCGGCACACTGTCCTCACCTCTGCAAACTGACAGCCGCTGCGGGAGCGCGTGCTGTTTTTACGGCTCATCCGCGCATTCGAAGAAGACAGGCCACAAACGAAACAAAACCAAAAATAACTCCCCCTAAACGCGGTTCACCGCTGCTCCACGTCCAGCCTAAATCAGACCCCTGTCCTAAAAGCACTGTTAAAACACACCCCATAACTACATACCTATCTCCTCCTCTCTCTCTGTGTGTGTGTGTGTATATGTGTGTGTGTGAGAGAGAGAGAGAGAGAGAGAGGAAGAGAGAGATGAAAGACGCAGTAGATACAGACAGAGAAGTGGGCAGAAAGAAAAGTAAGTAAATGGAGTAACTCAACTGACAGGAGGATTGGTTCAGGTTGGGATGTGTCAGAGAGAAAGAGAGTGAGACAGAGATAAGAAGAAAACCTTGAGGCCATCCCTCAGTAGGACATCTCTCTCTCTCTCTCTCTCTCTCTCTCTCTCTGTTTTCTATCAGCAATGTCCCAGAAAGACTGTTAGGTAAGCTATGGCTGCAGATAAACCCCCTTAGCATCAATTACTGCTCCTGTGAGAGCTACCGGGCAAACAGCAGACAGAGAGAGAGAGAGAGAGAGAGAGAGAGAGAGAGAGAGAGAGGGAGGGAGAGAGAGAGAGAGGGAGGGAGAGAGAGTATGTCTCTCATACTCAATGTAGACCATTTCATGTTTTTTTTATAATTATTACTGTTGTTGTTACTGTGAGATTAATTCTCTCCAGTTTACTTACTTCCACTGCTTACTTCCTACTTTTCCTATTTCCTTATACCCTTACTGTGTTTCCTTTGTTCACATGTTATCGTAAAAATGATCTGCTTTGGCAACATTGTACATCCTACAGTCAAGCCAGTAAAGCTTGCCTTGCCTTGCCGAGCCGAGCCGAACCGAATTGAATTGAAGGGACTAGTTAACCTCTAACCATGACTGCCTGAAATGCATCCTGTCTATAATGAAAAATGAAATCATGAATCATGAGAAAAATGCATATTAAAACAATGAGACAATTTGGGAATGGGAATTATTATGTAATTAGCACGAATGCTAAAGCTATTCAGTTTAACAGCAGTGTACTGTAGCATAGCACTTTAGTTTAACAGAGCACAGTAAGTCATAGAGCTAATCTCAGAATGACTTTTCTACGCTTTTTCCAGATTGAAGTTAATTAAAACAGAGACCTATAACTGGGTCATGAGAGTGTGAATGTGTGTCCTTGAGAACACACACACACACGCACGCACACACACACGCTAATGCAGGAACCAGGATCTTCCTGTTGTTTGAGAGATTAGTGGTAGACTCATGGAAAGGAAGCCCCTCATCGGGGATGGGGTTCTGGTTCTGATTATTAGAGTTATTTTCAGGACACTCATGAAAACGTGGTGAAATAATGGGATCTGGGCTCGACCCGTTCTGAGACGACCCAACATCCAAACCCACACGCAACTGTAAGACGTGAGACGAAACCGCTAAGAGACATATTTATGTCCTGTCTTCCCTCTAATGAACAACAAACCATTTGTGGGTGTTTCAGACACAAAACAATCATCATTACCGCAAGACAGAAACTGGTCGACAAGACAGCAGAGCTATTTTTTAGGAGGGAAAAGTTTTTGCTTTTGTGACATGCAGTTTCAAACATGCCACAGCACAGAATGGTTGAGCATATAGTGGCGTTTAATGGCAACGGATTAGCAGTTCATTAGTCCCCGAATCATTAAGTGATCAGACACCTCTAATTAATGTCTAATTAGGGCCTGTGAAGCTACGAGAGCCCGACATAATCCTCTAGTGCTGTTTTACCTTCTATTTAAGCGCCTCTTAGTGTAGGGTGACCTTGGGGTTTTGTCTACTGGTTGTGTAAACTGACTAATGAGAGTTTACTAATGAGTTTACTAATGAACCCACCAGAGATTCTGAAGGTAATTTTAGACAGTCTGTCGCTTGGGGCTCAGGACTCCCCTGCATCCATAGCTTCGCTAGTTTACACGGCCTGTTTCTGAGTGTGTGTGTGTGTGTGTGTGTGTGTGTGTGTGTGTGTGTGTGTGTGTGTGTGTCTGTCTGTCTGTCTGTTTGTCTGTTTTATGAGAGAAGCTGAGTGTGATCTGCAGACTGATCACAGAGGATGGTGATACTCCATTAAAGATATGTCAGTCCAACTCTATCTCTCTCTCTGTCACAGACACAGAGAGAGAGAGAGAGAGAGAGAGAGAGAAAGAGAAACCTGCAGTCTCTCTCATCCTGCCAAGCCTTTCTCACCGAGCCCAGAAGAGAATTGACCACCCTTTTCCTCAAATCCTTGTCAGAAGGCATAACAGGCGTGCGGGTGCTGGGTGGCGGCTGCTCCGTGCCAATCTGGAACATTCTATTAGACGCTCGCTCGTCAGAGGCTGGCTAATTGCTCTAATTGATCTTTTAGGGTAAAAAAAAAAAAAGAAGAAAAAAAAGAACGGCAAAGAACAATGTCTTGGAAGGAGATGTGTCTGGTAGGCTGAGTTAATTAATCAAGCATTAAATACGGTTAAAAGCAGTAAAGGCCTGATTCTCAACCCTGGGGCTACAGAGCTGGGAAGACAGGAAGTACAGCCTATTAAACTGGAACAATTTCAGACACCAGAAGAAAAAGAGAGGGAGATAGAGAAAGAGAGAGAGAGAGAGAGAGAGAGAGAGGGAGGAAGGGGGGGGGGTAGAGAGAGAGAGAGAGACGTCCAATTAATACATGCTGAGTAGTCATTGCCTTGCTTTCCAAAGGGAGTCGAGAGAGACAGAGAGAGATATAGAAGAAAAAAAGACGTTCCCAGACGAAAGCGACTGTAATTAAACGCATGCCATTATGTCATTCAAGCAAAAGGCTTATCAAAAATTCCGTTTTCTGAGAGGGTGAAATCCCGACAGACACGCCCGCAGAGGCGTTCGGGGCACGGGAGGATTTCTCTCCATCGTCGTCACGGTGAATGCGGGGCGCGATGAGTCTAGAGCAGCGGTTCTCAGCTCCAGTCCTGAGGGGCCCCTGTCCCGCACGCCTTTATTTTAACCCTTCCTTATCACGGTTCATCGAGCTAATCAAGGGCTTGATGATTAATCGATCAGTAGAATCAGGTGTGTCAGTCCCGAGTTAAAAACAAAAGCGTGCAGGAGAGGGGGCCCCCTCAGGGCCGGACTCGAGAACCACTGGTCTCGACGACGATATTTTAAAATCACCCAATTAAGATGAGTGACCGCGGACCGACTTCCTTCCCTCGCATAAACATCGGATGCACACATAAACTCGTTCGCATGCGAGAGAAACTCCACTCCGTCCGTTCAAATCAATCAGGGCGCCGATGACATCACAATCCCGGCTTTACTGGACGGTCACAGGAAGAATACGAATAAGGAAGAGGACGATGATGTCATAGAGGAAGCACTGGAGTTAAAAGGGTTTTTTAGAAGATTCACTGAGATTCAAAGGGGGCTTCAGCTCTCGGCTCCCCCGGCCTTGAGAACCTGGGGAACGCTTGTGGTTTCTGTCAAAAGCCGTGACAGAAATTGGATTATGTTGGTTGGAATTCTCCGCACAACCGGAGACCTTTGGGGAAAGGAATTGAGTTTGGCCAGAGATGACACGTCTTCTGGGATAACAGGATTGGGGTCAAGAGAGAAGGAGACGAAGGAAGGAAGGAGAGAGAGAGAGAGAGAGAGAGAGAGAGAGAGAGGGGGGTAGAGAGAGAGGGAGGGAGGGAGGGGGGGCGGAGAGAGAGAGAGAGAGAGAGAGAGAGAGAAAAGTAGTCCATCTGATGTTGGATTAAGGGTGTTGAGCAAGGATATCGACCCTTTGACAAAATGTTTTTCTCACTCTCTCTCTCTTACACACACACACACACACACACATATATACACAGCCTAAAATGGTATGGACAGGGGATTCTTGTCTTCCTTATGATTAATGTTTCACTTTCAGTTTACCCCCCCCCCTATACATTCTCTATAGGTTTCCTGTTTAATGTCTTCTAGCAAAACTGGTCGTATGGTCTTCTAAACACAACATAATGTAAGCTGTTTACGGGGAAGAGCCGACTTAGGCCAGCTTTGTGTTAGTGTCAAAACACGGCACCGCCTGCCTGGACACACGCAAAAGAGATCTCTCGACTCTCCGAACGCGACCTTTTACCTCACAGCGCTGCGTGTCGCTGGACGAATTTGATTATAATTGGCCAACTGGCGCGCTGTGAATGCGGTCATTTATCTGAGGACCACGACGTACGCCCCTATTTCTAAAAGGAGAACGTTGCGTTTGATTGGTCTTTGTCATGACCAGGACTCACAGGTTGGCTTTGAAAAGAAATAAAAAAAAAAAAAAAAGGAGACAAAAAAAGCAAAAAACCGTATGAATCAGAACAAAGCTTTAAATCTGCAATCCGCTCATTTCCATTCGTAATGGGAACACGAAATAAATGAAATCCAAACAACCGTCTTTGTTCCTTGGCGTCCCGTTCTTTGTGTTGAGCTCAAACGGGTGGGGCTGTCTGGATGGATGGAGAGGTGTGAGGGGAAGAAAGGAGATGAGAGAAAGAGGAGGGGGTATCTATGCCAAGGCTGTCTCTCTCTCTCTCTCTCTCTCTCTCAAAACGTCGTGCTTGACCAACGCCAGCTGCTGCCCTCTAATTATCATGCACCTGCTTGGCCATCAACTCTTGGCTTCTCTCAATGCCTATTGGCTCTTTCGCGCCCGGACCCGGTTTAAATGGCAGCTGATTGGCTGAAGCCAGATTTTAATCTCTTTGAAAGCGGGACTTCCAAAAAAAAAAAAAAAAAAAGAAAGAAAAAGAAGAAGAAGGAGAAGAAGAAGAAGAGGAAGAAAACCCTGAGTATTTTCTGAATCAGTGTGAATTCAGGCCTGTTCATTTGAGCAACAGAGCAAAATGGACTAACTAATGAACGCAGCTGCGCATACAGAGAGCAACCCCCTTTTCTGCCTTTTTTTTTTCTGTCCTTGCTCTTTCCCTTTTTTTGAGGGTGGGGGGTGGGGGGTAGGGGGCTTCTAAAACATTTTTTGATTGAG
Source organism: Chanos chanos (assembly GCF_902362185.1). Classification (NCBI taxonomy): domain Eukaryota; kingdom Metazoa; phylum Chordata; class Actinopteri; order Gonorynchiformes; family Chanidae; genus Chanos; species Chanos chanos. The sequence goes on along the minus strand of NC_044501.1, from coordinate 8,591,590 downwards.
CGCTAAGCTCAGGCACCTGTTGGGTTTAACGGAAAAAGCCGAAGAAAGTAAACAGATGAATTTTCGAATAAACGAAAAAAAAAAAAAAAGGCCCCATCTCTTTCATCACCAAACGCTACCCCTTCTACTAAAAAATGGCCATACATGGTCGTGAACAGAAGTAGTAGACTCGTTTTTTTCTTTTCTTTTCTTTTTTTTTTTTTGCTTCGCTTTGCTAGTTTTAGCCGCGGCACAGGCCAAGGTTATGACTTTTTTCCCCTCTCTCTTTTTTTTTTTTTTCTCTCACCCTCTCTCCTTCTCCCTCTCCCCCTCTCTTTCTCTCTCTCCAGCTAAGGGAAGATCTGAGGTTAGCCTGCCACACAAGGCCTTTTGGGATTTATGCCCGGTCACTTACAAGCCCATCCTGAGTGTAAGTCTGGGCTGGAGGAAGCAGGGGAGAGGGAGACAAGCGCTATGCATGTAGACATGACACTGAAAGACCAGGTAAACATATCTGTATACATACACGCTACATATGAGGAAATGCATGACAGGCTGAGAGAGAAACGGAGAGGTAGGGAAATGAAGATTGGGGGGCGGGGGGGGGGGAGGGGGGGGGGTTTCACGAAAGAGGGGGTGTGAGGCAGCAGAGAGAGAGAGAGAGAGAGAGAGAGAGAGGGACGAGGGGACAGGCAGAGGAGAACTGGCCTCCTGCCATGTGTTGCTTTTGAACCCTCTCTGGAAAAAGCAGCCGCCTCGCAGGCGACACATGGTCCCAACAAAAAAGCGTGGTGAACATCCACTAAGTCACAAAAAGCGTGCCCCCCCCCCCCCCCCCCCCCCCCCCCCCCTCCCCCAAGTCCCAAGTCCCAAGTCCCTGAGGTCATCCCCCGAATTTCAGCCGGGAACAGCAGAACACACAAAGTCCGTCCAATCACGTGGGACGCTCTGGGCCTGGCCCGGCTTTGGAATTAACGACCTGATCTCTATGTTCTCAAATTAAACCTTCTATTTTCTACGCAGCGTACACAGAGATCATCCAAACAACAAAAGGCTAACACTGAACTGACTAATAACGGAGATTGGGTTTGGCATTTCATTTCAGTTAAAAGCCCTTCGAATACCAAAAGTGGCAACCCGAGTGTTCAATTACATGCCAACCAAGAGGTTTCTTTTTTGTTTGTTTGTTTGTTCTTTTAGGACTCAAAGCCTCCTTGACATTAAAACAACCTACGGTGGACACGGGTCAGCATTTCCGTTTTTCACGTGCTGACGGGCGCGCCAAGTGGTTTTTTTTGCAGCTAATGTCACAAGTGAACCGCGACGCTGGGTAATGCCGCGGACGAATACGCAAATGCCTCTCATAGCTTTTAGCATCTCACGAGCGCGCCGTTTATCTGACTTCTATAAACTGCTATTTGTCTTGGCACTCTGAAGAGGCCAACTGAAGAACCTGACCTATATAAAGCATAGGGCAACAGAGCCTTATCACAGCTACGGTGGCCATGTTAGGACATACAGGGCCTTTGGCAGTGGGGTGAGTGAGGTGGAGGGGGGGGGGGGGGGGGGGGTGGGCTAAGTTTGTGGGGTGGGGACATGAGGACAGCCAAATGGAAAACAGGCTGGCTTCTGATTTGTCTGTGACCACTCAGTAATGCCACATTTAACTCTCCTTCCAGAACTTGTCCAGATCTTTTCTGAAACATCATTTGACCTTATTCTTTACAGCTAGTTTTTTTTTCTTTCTTATGTTTTGTTTTTAAATACATCTAGATTTCAAAACACACAGTCAAAACAACATTTTGCTCGCTCTGGTTGCTGACTTGCAGCATCTGTTCGTTCTAATTTGTTTTCAGCCCTGGAGCGTTCAAACCATCCAAACAAATATCATTAGGCCAGTTTTGTCTCTATGTTATTCATACACAGACATCTTTGACCCCCATACTTCTTTATCTCTCTGCTGGCTGGCTGTTTCTGTCTACTTGACCTCGGCGTAATGCCTGTCCCCTTTTCGGTCTGTTATTTTTGGAGGGTTGAATTTTAAACATGGGACCGTCCAAACAGGACCATTATCCCGGAATGACTGGGATTAGCCAAGTCAAACTTTGGTGTCACTCAAAATTCTTCGATAAATCATAAAATTACGCTCTTTGCAAGTAAAACGGGGATAACAATACAATGGAATACTTTCATCTGACCATATGGGTGTCTACGAAAGTTTCTTGTACGCGTCTTTACGTTGGCTGGCTTTACGTGCTCAATCTCTCACGATCGGGGCCGCTTTGGCAAATAAACGGCGGCTATATTTATTAACTTGGCAAAGCCGGCTCGTAAATCTTCGCTCGTTGTCATTACAAATGTAATTATTCAACAACTAATTGTTCAACCATCATTCCTGCGAGAGATGTATCATTGAGCGGAGCAGGACCAAGTAAACAGAGGTACTGAACTTTGAAAACCACTCTTTCGTTCTCTCTCTTTCTAAACCTCTCCCTCTCTCTCTTTCTCTGACTGTATCCGTGTTCAACCGACGAATTTCTCCTAAAACCACAAAGATAAAAACTTGACCGGTCTTCTAAGTGGCACTTAAAATTCCAAACGGACACAATACTTAATTTAATCAGCGTCGCATTGCACGTGTGCTACGGCCACTGCGTGGACTTCTCTAACGGGACGTCGACCCATGTTCGAAAACGCTCGCTTGTGTTCTTCAGCGCCAGCAGTGAAAAATCCGTTTGTCCCACATGTCCCCTATTAAGCATTAACCGCACAGTGTGTACCATTCAATTGTTTGCAGCTCAATGGTTCTCACTCTGGGTAAAGACAAAAAAAAAAAAAAAAAACCCAAAAAAAACCTCAAACATGTAGAACATTCCACAGCTCAGAATGTGTCTGTGTTCACGCAGACAGGAAATACATCTATCAAGCAAAAAAAAAAAAAAAAGACATGGAACCTCAGCTCACTATCAGAGACCCTTGACGTGGTTCATTTGTTGGCTGTCACTAGCTGTGTCTGATTTGTGACTGTGGTGTGTGTGTGTGTGTGTGTGTGTGAAATACAGAGACAGACGAGGTAGAAGAGCCCAGTCTCTTCCTCTGACATACCTAACCTGAGTGATCTTTGGCGAGCGTACAGCTGGGCTCCTGCATCTATACGCTCCAGGGCAGACGGAGGTTAAAGTGCCAACGCGTCTGAAACCAGGCCCTCAAACAGCACGTTATCTCGACATACGTTTCCGTGGCACTGTTGGCATCGTTTTCGCCCTCTTTTTTTTTTTGTTTTGTTTTTTTTTTATTGGCCTGAAATGTTTTATTAGGTCAAAACAGACGACCTCGGGGAGTTTTCTGATACCTCGTCACGAACGAGCGAACATTCTGACACGTTCGGCCGATGTATAAACAAAACACTGACTCTTGCTTCTTCCCCTCTGTCCTTCTGTCATCCATCAAACTTTCACAGCTCGTTTGGCTGAGCGAGGGAGGGAGGGGGAAAAAAAAAAAGAAAGAAAAAAAGGAAAAGACTTTTTCTTCCATTTTGTTATGAGCCCGTCGCATTTACACAAGGCTACATACCACAATCACGTCCGATTCGTCCTACAAAATAAACAGTGCGCGTTGCCAAAATTAAAAAAAAAGGGGGGATGGCGGGTGGAAGCCCCTCGCTGAAATTAAGATGTTGGAACAATCGATTGGGTTTGAGGTTAGAAAGTCAGGCAATTCACAAGCGTCAAGGGCCCTTAGGTTTAAAACTTAAGCTCTGCGCTTTTTCCATGAGAACAATTACATTTGTACAGAATATCCATTTAAACTGATTTTGCTATTATACGCAATCACTCGGTCTCTAACCCAAGTTAAATCCTGGGTTCCACGGAGGAACAGTCCCCTTGGTCCGCAGGGCTAATTACATGTAATGCACTTACACGGCTTGAAATTACAGGATCTAAATCTATGGGAATCGACGGTCATTAGATTTATTCTGAAAATGACCGAAGCGAGCTGAGTGACAAGAGGAGTTAATTGCTTGCTGGGGTAATCAGGCCTGTATGGTCAGAAAACTCGGCGCAAAGGCATTCAGTGGACAAAACTCTCAGTCTGCCTCTAACATGGGGAATGTATGAGAAAATAGAGGAAAACTCAGTTAAGGCGTATGGTCGAATCCTGAAAAAAGAAAGAAGCGAATTATCTTTTGAAATCAGTTTATGAAAACAAAACAAAAAACAAAACAAAACAAAACAAAACAAAACAAAAGCATTCGATTCTAAACTGTTCGTGGAAAAATCTTTCATCGCCGAGCTGTCAGCTTTGTATTGTTCAGAACTCAATGTCGAGCAGCGTTTTTTGTCTCCGAGGACTCGGAAACCCCCTGGTGAAAGCTTGACTTCCTATGACAGCCTAAACCACTCAGAAGAGGAAAGCATTGTCACATACGCTGATCTGAAATCAGCCCTAGCATTTGGTCACAGATGTTAAAGGACCTTGAAGGATGGTCACAGAGCTGATCTCAGATCAGTCGTTAAGCCTACAGAGCCAAACCTACACTCTAGTCCAGAATTTCCAGACGCTGAATGTTGCAGACCCAAACAGTGCTGCCCAGAGAGTGACAGCGCCCTGGAGGAGGCCTCAGCTTTGGATATTTATTAAACAACATTCCTGCGTGCATGGGACTGCATTGCCATGGGGGACAGGTTCCTTTTGCACCCTTTACTCCAGCATCCCCCCCCCCCCGCCCAAATATTACGTTTAGCCCCGTTCAAGGCTACCGCTGGCGCACAGTAAATCAGGCGCTGCATGGCCGATGGCCCCGGGGCCTGTTCTACGCCTCCTATCTTCCCTCCTCCAGAGCGAACGCAGTCCTGAGGTGCTAGATTGGTTTATGACTGTTTATTACCAGAAACAGACATAAGCCAACCAGAAAGGAGAGTGCAAGCAAAGGCTAACCAAACCCCCCCCACCCCCAATCTCTCCCCCCCCCACCCCCCATCCCCCACCTCTCCACCTCTCCTCCCTCCCTTCGCCGCGAGTGGGAAAAAGAAAATAAACCGGTTAGCGTTAGCGGTTAGCGGAGGCAGATTTATCGGGCCCGTATTTCTCCTTGTCGGGGCTTCATTAGAGAGCGAGGGATCATAAGCGCCGCTCGGCACGTTGACGGATGTGTACGAAGGGGAAAATTGGCAAAAGGCGACTGTAATTCTGCCAAATTTCGAGTAGAGAGTTTTTCTCCCCGCGGGAAGGACGATGGGATATCAGCTCTCTCTCTCTCTCTCTCTCTCTCTCGGAAAGCTGCGAGAGTAACTTTAGGGCAAATATTCATGATGATTTGTACAGAATGTTTCTCCTTATCGGTAAAAATGCAAGTCTGAGGAGCAAAAATGTCACTTTTCACAAAGGCTTTTAGACAGGGCTACAGAATTATGATAGAACGTGGTAGAGAAACTTCTTTGCCTATGTAAAAGAAGGGAAAACCAGCAAACATAACCCCTCTGTACTATCTTTCTCAAGCGCATTGTAGTCCTTTTAGACATTAGCGCGATAGTACTTAGAAACTACGACGTCTTACACGCACAGGATGCGACGGTCACTCTGCGATTTCTCTATTTAACCACTTTCTTACACATCAAAACCTTAACAGTGATGACATACAAGTCGCTTATTAATTGCTAGTGAGAGTTTGACTGCAGGACTTTTCTAGAACCCCCAGTGGGCCAATCAGAACCTGCTGTAATCCGAGCCACAGGTAAGACCGCACTGAGACGGGCTTAGGGGGTTTGAATCGACTCTCGGCCGACGATAAGATGATCTCGGCGACTGTCTGGGGCTTGAGGGCGGCCGTAAAGTCGCTGTGGAGGAAAAATGAAGGATTTACTAACTGTCTGCTCGGTAATGGAGAAAGGGTTACCGCAGCAGAGCAAACCTGTCCTGACACAGGAGAGCATGGCAACCGTTAAATTACATTAAGGACATGTGTAACGCGGCACAGACGCCAGGGGGACTTCACCAAAAACTCACCTTATTCAGGAGGACAGATGACTCTGCTGAGCCCAACAGAAACTGACGCGTGTGTGTGCGTCTGTGTGTGTGTCTGTGTGTGTGTGTGTCTGTGTGTGTGACTTTAAGTCTCAGGTGCACCTTGCAGATTTGGAATGTAATCAAGCCTGGAACATGGCTATATGCTTCTGCTCCTTCTATAGGGACATCTGGTCTAAAAAGAGCTTACATACACCTGAAGTGTTACTGTCAATATGACGCAGTGTGGTATTATCCGTTGACTTTAAAGGCAACACAGTCTGAAAATGGTTTTACGCTACGAACCTGATTTTCACGGACAGAAACAACCGGATTCATCTGCTGTCACAGAGAGCCACAGTGAAGTGGACACGAAACAAAAGCGCTCTCTGTTAAAAAACTATTAAAGAAGACGGAGCTTAAACAGATGAATGTACGTACAGAGATGGTTCTGCCTGACGTTACGTGGCTGGATCTTTGCTTTGAAGGCAGCGGGGTGAAGCTTTCAAGGCTTCTTAAGTGACAGAATGTGTTAGTGATCGATTTAAGCAAAGCAGAACTTGGAAAAAAAAAAAGACACAAGCTTACTCAGAGCTCAAGGTTTTTTTTGTTTTTTTTTTTAAACTTCCACAGTAATGTGAAGTGAAGCTTCTCTCTGCTATACCGCGTATGATTCAAGCTCAAAGGGACTACTGTTTAATCTTTGATCTCTTGCGTTGAGGAAGAGCAGGTTTTCCAGTGTAGTCTGAATGGAACAGGCAAAGTGCACTCGTGACCTCGTGTTTCCAAAACCCTGAGTAGATTCAGAGTCTTCTGGGGAAATGACTGGTTTGTGACTGTTCGGAATGTTCTGTTGTTCACTGTCTCTCTCTCTCTCTCTCTCTCTCTCTGTCTCTCTGTCTCTCTCTCTCTCTTTTTGGTGTGACTCACTTTTGGACCCCAAATGACTGCCCACAGCACAGAGTATATCGAGGAATATATCCATTCAGTGGTGCATGTCATGTCATCCTATGGGGCCCCGGAAGGCCAAGAGCTTTAGATAAAGACCTACACACACACACACACACACACACACACAGACATACACACACACCCCCACACACACACCCACCCACACACATAGAGATAGCCAAGGTAGAGAGGCCACTGTCAATTGGCTGGGTTTGCAATTAGGATAAATGTGCTATCTATAGACCATGTGACCCCATTCTAATATTAGCCTGTGGCTATGACAGTATTAGAGCCTCAGGGGGCAGAAACATTCACAACACTCTCCGAACATCAAAGGCCAGCCTATGGCATGCCATGCTAAGCTATGCTACACATTTCCGCTGCTATGCTGTCATTGCACTCGCAGAAGCGCAGCAACGCGACTTAACTGTTGTGTCAAGTGTTTAACAAAAGGCTGGTTAAATGACTACAGAGAACGACAAAATATTCACAGAACTGAACACACCAATTCAACACTGAGCGTGAACAAACAGCTTGAGGTGGTTTGTAATCATAAAAAAATTGGGCTTAGAGAAGCAAACATTTGTAGCGATACTGTAAACTACTAGCACATCTGTTTGTCTAACGTAAGTAGTCACTGTCTAAATGCTAATTTCAAACAGGTGTTTGATAACATTTAAGACATGATTCCATACCCTTGTAAAACTGCTTGAACGAGACCCACATTAACAAGGGCACTGAACAAATGTCTATACCGCACCTACAAATCCTTGTACGATGTGATGTATTCCCTATTTCGAAGCACTTATAACTAGTTAGCTAAATCAACTAATGTTTTCATTTTCATTCTGTCGATATGTACCCTGTTCCTGGCATCCACGTTACCATGGCAGCCACTGTGGCTCTGAGGGGGGGGGGGGGGGGGTGGGTGTCTTTTCTGTTCTACTCACCCAGGAGCTGGACACCTCTGGTGAGGCCGTAAACGTCGATTAGAGCCCACAGTGGCTCCATGGTGCGTACGCCGCTGAAAAACAGCATGGGACTGGAGTCATTGATGCGGTAGAACACACGACCCTTCTTGTCAACCCAGAAGGCGATGAGGTTTCCCTCGTTGGCGAACTCCTCGGGTAGGGCTTTGGCCCAGAATCCGCTCTGGGACACCAGGTCCGGGCAGGCGTACTTGGGCAGGCTGTCCGGGTTGATGCGGGACGGGTCTTTGGACGTGAAACCCAGTCGGAGAGCTCCACTCCAACAACACTGCTTCTTAGTGATCTGTGGAGAAAAGTCACGGTGACTTGTGCACTAGTTATACCGATAACAAACAGCGACCGTCAAAAAACGAAACATGTCGTCTCCCCCCGTAAGCGGAAATGGAATGATGTTAAGTCGTGGAATGAGAGGTATAAAGAGTAAAATTTAGATCACACATAGCTCTCCTGAGTTCCACCGTGAGTTCTGAAGATGATGTTTCTGAATATTTACACATTTATCCTTACAGCTGCTTTGCCAGTGACCGTGGTGATGCAATAGCCCTACCATGATTCTGACCGATCAGAGATAAGATCAGGATAAGAGCTAATTATTACATAATGTTTGCACTGTACAGCTACATCAGTGTAGGAGACACTAAGAATTACTCTGCTAATAGAAAAAGATTCCTCTGTAATTCCAAGTCTGAACACCAGTATATTTACAAAAACTATAAGAACATCTATACATGGATAGCATTACTGCTTCAAAACAGTGCCTAGAAAAAAAACCTTCCTTGATGTGTTTTGACAACAGTCTAAAAGCCTCACTGATAGGAAAGCCAAAAATATGCTGTGTTTGTAGTGGGGACTGGTCTGTTTTGAGTAACCATGTAGTGACCAGGACATTGACTTGAAAAAACATGTTAAGATCAAGGTGGCTGTTGTTATAGTAACAGAACAGGATTCTGGAAAATGTGTTCGCGGCTGAAACAGTCATATCTTCTGCGCGTATTGCAAGGTACAACCGGTTTAACTATTTTGAGAGTTACTGTGAGGGCCTGGCTGGGTGAAGGGAGTTTATTCCTTGCTTTCGCTTTGTTGACGCGCTGGATTCAGAGGTGGAAACTCGCTAAGCTTCTTTAGGACACAGGAGCAAGCGCAGAGACGGAGGAGGAGCAGATGACAGACAAGAGTAGGATTTACCTGCTCAATCTCATTAAGGTTGTGTGAAGATGTGTCTGTTGTGTGTCTGTTGTGTGTGTGTGTGTGTGTGTGTGTATGTGTGTGTGTGCGCGTGTGCGTGAAGAAATGAAGGTCATATCCTTCTTGTGTACCTCCATTCTGTGTACTTGAGACAGAGTGTGAGTGAGTGAGTGAAAGAGAGAGAGAGAGAGAGAGAGAGAGAGAGAGAGAGAAAGAGAGACAGACAGAGAGGTAAATAGTAGTTTATATGTCAGTGTCTTTTGATCTCTTGCAGTACCAGTATGCAGAGCAGCTTGCATGTGGATATGTTTGCATGTATGTACAGTCCAGTGGAATTGATCCCACTGCAATACTACTGTGTGTGTGTTGGTGTGTGTGTGTGTTTGGTGTTTGTGTGTGTGGGCGTGTCAACTGTTTGTCAGAAGACACTGCTACAGTGCAAAGGCAGACCTGTCACGTGTATGTGTGTGTGTGTGTGTGTGTGTGTGTGCGTGCGTATGTATATTTGTTGAGTGCATTTGCATCTGTATGTTTATGTAAATGTGCAAATGTTTGCACATGCATGTGTACGTCTATATGTACATACGTCTGTGTTTGTGGTGCATGCACGCATACATTCGCATTCGTATGTGCGTTTATCTGAACATCCACAAGTGTCGTAAGACATAAAATTGCTGTATATTACGCAACCCTCCCCCAGGGCGCGTGTATATTTGCCTACCTTCAAGCGAACCTGTTCATACAGGGCTATGGGCCGGTTGCTGAAGGTGATGGCATTGCAGAAGCTGGCCTGTCTCTTCACTGTTCTCTGGGCCAGATCCATAACGATCTGGGACCCTTTGGCGTTGGGATGGAAGAGCAGCGGACTGACTGGCATACCCCCGCCAGGCTGGACTGGCAGACATCTCTTAGTCTTATGGTGACACCGGTGAGTGGTGGATGGGAATGGCCCGCCTAGAGAGTCTGAGAGAGAGAGAGAGAGAGAGAGAGAGGGGGAGAGAGAGAGAGAGAGAAAGGGAGAAGGAGAGGGAGAGGGAGAGGGAGAGGGAGAGAGAAAGAGAGGGAGAGAAAGGGAGAGAGAGGGAGAGAGAGAGAGAGAAAGGGAGAGGGAGAAGGAGAGGGAGAAAGGTAGAGGGAGAGGGAGAGAGAGAGAGAGGGAGAAGGAGAGGGAGAGGGAGAGAGAGTAAGGGAGAGGGAGAAGGAGAGGGAGAGGGAGAGGGAGAGAGAGAGGGAGAGAGAAAGGGAGAGGGAGAAGGAGAGGGAGAGAGAGAGGGAGAAAGGTAGAGGGAGAGGGAGAGAGAGTAAGGGAGAGGGAGAAGGAGAGGGAGAGGGAGAAGGAGAGGGAGAGGGAGAGGGAGAGGGAGAGGGAGAGGGAGAGGGAGAGAGAGAGGGAGAGAGAAAGGGAGAGGGAGAAGGAGAGGGAGAGAGAGAGGGAGAAAGGTAGAGGGAGAGGGAGAGAGAGAAAGGGAGAGGGAGAAGGAGAGGGAGAAGGAGAGGGAGAGAGAGAAAGGGAGAGGGAGAAGGAGAGGGCGAGGGAGAGGGAGAGAGAGGTAGTTAATTAAATTAAATGTTGATTTAATGTCTCTGTACGTAATCCGATTTCACTTAGCCCTGGCTTCAAACCAGCAAACTTTTTTTTTGTATTTCCACCAAATTTCGAAGTTTTTATTTATTTATTTTTTTTAAACAAAAAAAGGATCTTACGAGAACTGAGAGTTCAAAGAGTTTCCAGCTGTTTATTTGAACAGTGATGTTGCCTTTACACAGTCAAACTGAAGCCTGCCATTGGTTTTCAGATCAATAAACCAAATCTAATCCCATCAGGTTATTGGGCAGTTGGTTTGATCTGACCCATTTACAGTCTGTAGTGTGCGATGACCTCTCGGGTCTGGCACGCTGATTTTTTTTTTTTAGTCTGTGTTACTAGTCTGGATTATTCTGGATGAGAGCCACGTTTCGGAACGGACTGTACTGCCAAAAAAAAAAAAACGATTTTCAAGGCGAAATAGCGTTTGCACCTCTCCAGTTCGGATTTAAGGTTCGTGACTTTTAGTCTGTACTGATGAAAACTAACACTTCATCACAAAATATGGCTTGTGGGTTGTGTAATGCACCCTGCGTTCGAAAATAGCTTTGTCTAGTGGTGCTGGTTTGGCTGTTGGCAGCAGCTTTAAAGATGATGTCAAAAACCAATGGCAGAGATGGCCAATCTGTCGGGTCCTGTTCTGTACACTCTATAAATGACTGTTTTGCTTTAGGATTAGCTTAAAGTTGAGGAAATGCAACTTCTGATTCTTACAGTTCATAGTACTGAAACATCTCTGCACTGTGGTCGTAAACTCAAACTATCCTTCCATTCATGGCATTACCGGAGAACAAGAACCTCAGTGCCTTCCCCCAGAACGTTCTAGCACACAGTAAAGCTGTCACTGTAAAGACGTCGTGATTTGTTTTCGTCGTGTCTGTGATTCTTTGTGCGCAAACTGTGCGATTTGTGAGATTTTAAGAGCGGTGGATGTTGAATGTTGGCCCACCGTCTGTGGACTTCCTGGGCTACGCAGATAAAGCTGTGCTGAGATCTCCACCTGCTTTCATTCTATTGAATCGATGATGAACAAAAAAAAACCAAAAAAAAAAAGGCTGCCCACCACCAAACACACACACACACACACACACATACACACAAACAGATACACAAAGACCCCCCCCCACCACCCCCACACACACAGGCACGCACGTAAACAAACAAACACACACAGAGATATACAAAGACCCCCCACCACACACACACACCCACACCCACACACACACAAGCTCTCTCTTATCTGACTGTGGCTCACCCACTTTCTCTGCACAAAACAAAACAAAACAAAAAAGACAATAATCCATCCCAAAAGGCCTATAAACATTGTGTGTGTGCGTGTGTGTGTCCGTGTGTGTGCGCGTGTCTGTGCATGTGTGTGCGTGTCTGTGCGTGTGTGTGTGTCAAATGGGACTTGCTCATTGTGTGTTACACACATGGTCTGGCCAGATTAAAACCAAAGCGCGAACAAGTGAAAAAGGCCCCAGCTGGACAGAATCAAATGGAAGTTAAGCGCGATCTCATGTTTCCGTAGCAACAAAAGTCTCCACGTACTCAAGGCTAGGACCGTGATTTTTTTTTTTTTCTTCCGCCTTCTTCATCCTCCAGTACAAAAAACGCAGCACATTAATAATCAGACAAAAATGGTATCACCGAAGCAAAGAATCTTCCAATGATTTTCAAGGCCTAGCTCCAGCTGTCATGCCCAGTTAATAAAAGCAAACATACTACCGCATGGAGACATAAGATCAAGCTGTACTCGAACCTGCTGTAAATAGAACCTGTATAGAATCTAAGAACAACAAATAAAAAAAGAATATGACGTTGATCTCCCGTCTGCGAAGAAAGAACACTGTTCCCTCGAGCTACGGAACTCACGTACACCATTAATGTCACAATATCTCTCACAATGCCCATTCATTTATCAAGCAACCAAGCAACAGTGGAACATCACTTACATAAGAACACGCAACATAACAGCGTTCCGGAACAAATCTAATTGTACAGCGTACAGATCTGCTTCAGGGGATGTGAGAAATCTATAGCTGATAATTCAGTCAATCTTTATGCGCAATTTCAGCGTTAAAAGGGTTTTCTTCCATCTGCGTGTCGACGCATCTTTAGGATTCAGCTGAAAGCTTTCTTAGCAATCTATCACAGGTCTAAGCCATATTAACCCAAACTTACTTTACTTTCTCATCTATTCAGATTAAGCACTTAGCCAGAGAGAATAACAATCATTCTGGAACATTCTGTGGTTTAGGAGACTACATTCCCATATGGGAAAAAAATATTATATTCCAAATACACATTTATCAAAAATATATTCAAGAGTGCCAGTTTCGAATACTGATGTCGATGTTGTTTTTCCTTTTTTTTTTTTTTTTTGTCTTGTGGAAATTCATAATTATTTCCAGCGGATAAAAGAAAGTGCCAAAGTACATATTAACTACAACCTACTTGTTGAAAGTCAGGAACACTCAGTGTATTTGTGGTTTAAAACCAAGACGAGGCCTTTTCAGGTTCCAGAGAACCTCTTTGTCTTCGGCTGCCATACGTTTGACACAATGACAAATATCGACTCCAGGCGTTTACATTCGACGCGTAATTATCTACTCACGGGACAAAACAGTAACAATGTGGTAAGCAATACAGTCCAACCCAACTGTTATTCATGTGTTCTCAGACTCCCAGTGGAGGTAGCTTGAGTCGATGTCCGAATACGAGACTGGAAATAGATGCTCCTTCTCCAGAGGAAGGCGACAGAGCCGTGGTTTTTTTTTTTCATTTGCCTGTTTGTACCAAACCTGACCAGCTGCTCCTGTCACTAACCTGTAGTAGCCTAATTAGTCTGACAGGTCCAGTATGGTTTTACACACCTCTAAAAAAGGTCAGAGATGTCACGTGATGTGTACACACAAACGTCGTGCGCGTACACTCCAGCGCGCTTTGAGGCAGGCCGTGTGTTTCCACAACAAAAAGCGTTGTGTTTCACTCAAAAGCGTTTACAAGAATACATATGCTGGTGAAGAAAAAAAAAACCCCAAAACATTAAAAAAAGGGTAAGGGTCAAGCATGCAGGTCACCTTGCCAACGATTATGCTGCTGTGAGTTCTGAATGAGAACGTTTCTTCCATGCCGGGGCACGTGTAACTTTCGGTTCAGTAACCCGGCCAAGTGAGTCAGTGTGGGGGTATTACAGTGATATGCAAATCAAGTTATAACAGTTGGTTATTCAAATATTTACCCAGGATGCTACGACCTGACTCCCAGAGACTGGGACTTTCTGTTTAATAAAAGCATATATTTACTCAAGGGTTTTTAATATACGTTTCTCAGCTATGAAAATCATATTTGTGAGGATATGAAAGACAGCATATCATCCAGTGCGGGGAACAGAAAGTGTGTGGATTTGGCATTTGCTTCAAGCAGCCATGAATGGACTTCATCTTTACTGCCAGAACAAGCTTTTTTTTTTTTTTTTAGACTTTATTTTTACCCATTATTTTCAATCCATCTTTGGTTTAAAGGGTTTTAGACGGACCAAAAAACGAGATAGATGAGGAACAGGTCAGACACCTGACACTAGAAATTTCGAGGTCTAAAAAGGAACAAACTCAAGTAAGCGTCAATAAATTTAGACCAAAAAAAAAGCTGCGAAGGGACGTTTCATCAAAGACCGAGACGAGAACTGTTTCCCTGAACACGGAGTCCTAATAACACTGTATTATAATCAAACCGTAGTTCCGAGAGGCCACGTGACCAAACACATCATCGTGGCAACGACTTACTGTAGTTGACGTGTGGATAGAGAAGTACCGTTGCCGTGGCGAAGGCCGTGAGCCTATCGTTTGCAGAAAGAGGAATAGACAAGCCTCCCACTTAGTTTCAGCGAAATGCTACACAAAGCCATCTGCATGTACCATCGACCTGGAAACTCTCTCTCTCTCTCACACACACACACAAAGCGTCAAGGTTGTTTTGGCGTGGGCCCAAGAGAAAATTGTTTGTGTATTTATTTTTAAAATACTTAAAATGTCAATAACAAAGGCACAGCCTTTAGGTCAGTGTAGGCGTGCGTTTTGTTCAAACTGTAAAAGTTCTCCTTAAAATGTCTCGGGAAAGGTTTATGTGACTCTAGCTGGTGAGAGATAAATAGACGTAAAGTTTAGACACAAAATTTGGATGTTAAGCAGACGTCTCTTCTCTGAGAACACATGTAATATGCATAAGAAAGCAAGTGGTTGGCTGATTTTCTGATTTTTCCATCCAAAAGTCTTCCGTGTCTGAAAGCGCCTGCCTTGAAACCAACCAACCAGCCAAACATAAAAAAAAAATTATCGATCTTTTTAACTATGACATTCAATACGTTTTCTCTGTATTTACCGTGGTCAGGCGGATTTTACTGTTTGAAGGCGTCTGAGGGTGATTATGATTATGAAGACGTTTACACACCCCCGTTAGGCTCGGGGCTCATGACAGGGCTGTTTGCAAAGTCTGCCTCGACTGTGCAGTTTAACTTTAAACAAACTTTAATCAAACGGCGGCGGCACGGCAACAGTTATAATCAAATAAGCACCCCGGAGTAAACGACATTTTCCAGACGGGTGTAAGCACCACAACGACTGTGCACCAAAGAGAATCTATTTGCTCTCCCAGGCTGTGCGACCACTCCTTCACATTAAGTGTCCTTAATCCCACTGGATTACTCTAACAGCTAATCTATTGTACATCGTACCAACAGTGGATGGCAAATAAAAGAAAAACTGCATTCAGATATTTCACAAAGTGTGAACACAAAGACTTCAGTCAACTACTGTAAGAACACGTATGTTTTCTTTGTTGTAGTCATTAGACAAACTCACACTGTACAGAAGCACCAACACATGAGATGAACTCGCTTCGCTATGACGTCATATTTATTCTGAGGACAGGTTTTTGCACGCATGCATTTAGAATATCCACAGTCGATCACTTCTGAATGTTAAATTCAGTAAAAAGCACCAAAGTTAGAGGCAATGCTATGGTCTCTACAACTCCATTACTAAGAATAGCTGCTACCTGCAGGTCATGCCGTTGAACTATTTACTCATACCATTTGACATTCCTGTCGGTTGACTCTCCCTGGCCGCCTCTACATAGGTTCGATCATAACAAAAAACATGTTTTTTTTATCAGCTGTAGATAAATGAAACATCAGTTCTGTGTATAGCATGATGGTGCTAAGTATAAATATTGTCAGTGGGAAGCCGAGTAATACAGTACAGTACGGAGGGAGAACGACACGTCCCATCATATAAATGGAGCTATTAGCAAAAAGCCATTTATTAGACGCGGCAAAAGAGACAGTGGCATATAAATAATTTAGATGTTAACGTCATGGCATAATGACCGGGACAGAACAACTCAACAGATGCATGCTGTGCAGACACCTTGGCACTCCCACACACACACACACACACACACACACGCACGCACATTGAGATCATCCGGGATGACGTGTTATACTAATCTAATGAAGAGAGCTATGGTACATACAGAAGGAATACGTATACTGTTTAGAAGAAAGGCAGAGTATTCCTGTTGTTCCTCTATACAGTTTAAAGTTGAAACCTCAGCTGCAGCCCGTGTGTAAAATTAGGCTGCCCGTTGGAAACACTACCTACTGCTAGTTCTTTGTTTATTTTTTCTTTTATTACTTATTTATTTTTATAGCGATTTCCGGTGTGCTGTGTGGTATGCAGTTCCAAACACTGAGATTTTTTAATGACAAGATGTTCGGTTCTTCTTTCCAAACAGCATGTAATTTCCAGTCACAATTTACGACGGATCTGATACTTTTTTAGATAATCGCCTGCATGCACCCTCACTGTGTCTGGTACCAACTGCTTAATAGAGCGCTGTATGCCACACTAATAAAAACCAGGATGCAGTCGACGTCATAGTCTGTTCTCTCGTTGCCCTTCAGGTGATCTGTTTCAAAGATAAACACGAAGCGCTGCTTTCAGGCTGTCTGCTTCTTAAACCTAACGCATAAATTAATTATAATTTTCGCACAAAAAAACCCTACACGCACACACACAGACACACAGAGAGAGAGAGAGCGAGCGAGCGAGCGAGAGAGAGAGAGAGAGAGAGAGAGAGACGCCAGGCATGGTTACTAAGCAACAGTGCCACCTGACCCTAAGACATATGTTTCTGTCACACCATGGTAACGGAGTGTGATCAGTACAAGGGGGGATTTTACAGCCTTACACCTCTCTCGTGTTCTATGGCTCTCGCGCATTCATTTAAGGTCATTGTACGTAACGACATCTCTCTGTCATAACAACGAAGACCTTTTCTTGCAAGCATCGTCAGTGTTTAATGTAACAGCAAACAGATATATGAATACACAAACGTTTGTGTTCGTCATCTACATTCACTTCAACCTTTCCTGTCTTCTCAAAGACGCCTCTCTGAATCGATTCATTTTAACAAGTAGGTTTACAAATAAACTGAGTAACATCAACTCAGCGAGGATGAAATAAAGTGTTCTTGCTGAATTTAATATGATTTGCAAAAAATTACACTCGTTGCCAATAAGTATTTTTAATTGATTAATTTATGTATTTATAGATCTGCACGTCAAAATATTTGTGTTGTGTGTTCTCGTTTAGAACTGTGTCTCATGACTGAGGCAATTCAATTTGATCCCTACAGGAACGAAGATCAACTGTCCAAACCTGATTTCAGACAGAGAACGATTCATTGACCATAGATAGCCAATCTGGGTGTGCACAAGAAAAAGTGCACACACTCAATCATTTTATCAACAGGGATTCAGTTTTCCAAGCAGGCTAAAATAGTTGGGACCGATGAACCATACTGCTTGGGTTAGCGAGAGTACACAGAGGGATTTTTATAGTGCCAAAATCTCTAAATTTCTGTTGACTTCATTTTGAGACCCTATAACATCACAGGTGATTCAAATCAGAAACAATGCAAAATATCTGTTTTGTAAACAGTTTTATAAGAGTGATGCAGATTTATCACTTTTTGTCAACGGTTGTAAAAGTCGACAGCCTATTCCTGTCGAGAAGGGACCCACAGAACAGGGCGTCTCTTAATAGGAGCCTCATAAAGACGCCGAATAACCTTGAGAGATCGCGAGCTGTAGCTTGTTGCAACCAGTTCTTATTTACCTAATTGGATAAATCACCACGCTTTAATTAGACCAGATGATCACGTGGAGTGGAACCGCAAAGGTTGGAGCTTAACCTCCTGTCCACGTCACGTACTATGGCAGAGAGCACACACCTGACCAGACAATACATGTACTGTATACAGCCTACAAGTTTATCCGTCCTGCAATTCAAACCTGAAACATACAAGATCCGTGATGGATAAGTATAAGACATTTCAGATGGGAGACCAATGTGTTGACAGACGCGTTTAGGCACCTCAGAAACATATAATGACTGGAAAATGAATCATATTTTCCGGCAAATATGTTTGTTATGGAAATGGCTGTAATTGTCCTGAAGCACAACATGTAATTTTAAGTACTTATGACAAATATCAACAATGTGATATAGGTTCGTGTGTAGCCTAAGACAAAACATAGATTTATTGATTTTGTTGGCCTCGCACACGAGCCAGCTGTGCGCAGCTAGTAAACAGTAAGGTAGTGGAAAATCCACACGAACGAGGCGCCTACTAAAATTCTCTTTTTCCTAGCGAACGAGGGAATCCCCACAAATTCCACACTCTTTCTCACGCTCCGCGCAGCTACGCCGTTATGTCTGGCAGAAAGAGGAACAGGAGAGCCTTGAAAAAAAATCATGCAATATGCTCTCAAGCCAAACATGTCTTCATGGGAAAATTGACCTTCTTATGAGACGCCAAAAGACGGTTAACGAGAATTCCCACATGGTTATCACGAATAAGTAATATTTCCCTTTCAGTTCAGATGTACGTATATGTATGATGTTCACTAATATGCGTGCGTATGAACGATCTGCGTGCGTTCCTGACACTTAAGGTAGATCTACAGAGACTAATGTAACGTTCTTTAGCTTGTTTGAAAGCTTTGCGGGCAAATATTATATCCTGCATAGAAAAATCAGTAACAGGACGTGACAACAGCACATTAAATAAATATAGATTGTCAGCCTATGCAAAACGCAACGGTTATAGATTACAGTCGGACTTCCTCACCGTACAAGGCATTTCTCGTTATTTGGCCTCCCATGACTCAACGCCGGTAGGTTCTCCCGATCTCCGTTCTTAATTCCCCGATTATTTTGCTTTGAAGTCGCTATAAACCCATGACTTCGGCATTATTATCTTGTCCAAAAGCCCTGTGTCGCCCTCGGAACAGATGTAAACAGACGAACACTCCTACTTGACGTTGAGAGTACGGGCGGTCCGCTCCTCATTCACTGTAAGCTCGCAGCAGGCACCAGCTTCACACCTTCATTTACATAAAAGGTGGAGTCAGCGAGGGCTGTCAGTACCGTTTCTCGCCTCCTTATAGGTCTTATCACAACCGTCTTCTCCGCTAGAATATAAACTGTACGACATACCTAAGTTCTACTGCCGCTGAGTCAGAAATACCTTGCAGTATATAACATAATGGATCCACATTGTTGATTTAAAACCACAGAATTAACGAAGAACATTCATACTGTTTTGTCGTGGTATAGCCTAACTGAACACTGCATAAACTTAAGGGAAGAAAGTCGATCAGTGAGTCAGTAAAAATATCCTTTAGACATAGTCTTACTACCATTTGTGGCTACAGTGACATACAGTGCATTTAGTGCTAGCATGTTGTGTTTAATTATTTGATAATGGAGTAGTTTCATTAGCGTGAGATCAAAGGCAAACTGTTTTATACTTGTCAAGTACACTATGGTCAAAGCCCAACAAAAGAGAATGTGATTTGCAGGGGTTTCAGGAGCTCCTGAGGAAACTGGACCAATTCTCTCCTCTCTGTATTGGAGAACTCTCTGCTTGCCCATACTCTAACAGACAAACCAAGTGAACGTCAAAAAAAGGGTCACACAACCTCACCTTTCACTCATCGAGGTTTCAGTACACCCTGGTTGTACAACAACTCAACAACAGCACTGTCCTCTTCTGAGAAAGTCCTCTTTTCAGAGAGGGTTTTGATTGGCTAATGACCATCTGAGTAGCCACACCGATAGGTTACTGATAGGTCACAATCTGTACTTTCGCTACTTAAACTACAACTTAGATTTCCAACAGCTCAGGCGGTAACTATGGCATCCATTCCCTCATTAGCTATGATTTTAGCAAACAGTAATCAGCTACGACTAGAGAATTTTGATTGTGGTCCATTTGGAAGTGGAAATATCTCATTTGGATCAAATTTTAAGACATACACACCCTGTACACCACAACACTATTCTTCTTGAAGACTGAAGAACAAAGAGAATTAGACTACTGGACAATATGATATGTCTGTATCCGATCATTACAATGGTGCCTCGTCTGTGTTTACAACGTTTGAGCGTTAGCGATAATGTTTACTCTATGTCATCTTCTCCCTTTTTATGCGAGCAGAAAAACGGAACAATAATAAGCTCTTGGCCCTGGCGTTCAAAACACAACGACTTTGATCAAAATGAAATCACTGGTTCGCAGCCGAACAGTTTGGGTTGGTACCACAAATTAGGCGTTTCCCTCCGCCACACACACATGGCCTGCACATTTTTCCCCCCTCACGCCGCCATTACGCTCCATGTACACATACAATATTTCATCAGTGTCAGATCATGTGGATGGCGACGCTTTCCTCATAGTTGTTTTTTTTTTGCTAAAAAAAGGGCTTTACGATGTTGTCATATGCAAGACATTATGCCCACAGCAGCACACCACTGATAATAGGGTTTTGATTTTTGACTGTTGAGCTGCTCAATTCCGTCAATAATAAAATATTGCAGCTTTATCCTCAGCTATAACCAGAAGGTATAGGTACCATATGTAAGGTGTTTCAACTCTCTTGCCACAGGGATATTCAGGCGCTCTGGGATGTGTCAGTGAGAGTAGTCATTGGTTTGTCATGCTATAAAGGCTACATCTATAATGTAATCGGGGCTTCCTTGTCTAATTGTACCAACTAATGTGAGGTTAGAAGCAACTGCCTGTGTCCTATTTTCATTGGTCTTTAACAAGAAGTTTATCCCATTCAGCGCATGGGCCCGTTCTTGAAATTGCCCCCCCCCCCCCCCCCCCCCCCCGTTAATTAAACCGTCAACATAAATTTTTCAGATATGCTATTTTCATAAGACCAATATTTACCAATGTTTTCTGCCGATTACATTTTGATATTCGGTAAGCGTATCAGCGTACAGCTGACCAAGCAGAACTAGATTTACTTCCCGTTTTAAATGCAGACAGTAAAAGATCAGGCCTTTTCCCACTCTCAGTCGGAACAAACCAACGAGAGAAGTACCAGCGTGATGACAGTTCTCTCAGAAAATCCTTGTTCTGTTTTTTTTTTTCCAAACAGCATGTCCAAACACCTTGTTCTGTTTTTTTTTTTTTTTTTTTTTTTTTTTTTTTGACAGCTAAAAAAAGCGTTCTTTTGGAAATTATTTTTTTAATCGAGTCACACCCATCACTGTGTTGGGAAATCTCCGTTATTTTAGTTGTGTTTTACACTGTTACAGGGGAAATGAGCAGTTTTGGCGCAAAAGAAAAAAGCCGTTAAATCGACTTCCCCGTGAAGAGTATGACTTATCATTCAGGTCAACTGAAAAGTCTGTAAGGGTCAAATACATATCTAGTGTCCAAAATCCAGCTATTATGCCAACCAGGGTGTTTTCCTCTTTAAATCTGTAGCCAAAGTAAGTCCAACCATGTCTGGTGAGTTTGCAACACTGTGTCTGTGTGTGCGAATGTGTGTGTGTGTGTGTGTGCGCACATACATATACATGCATATAAGTCTACATTGGTGAGTCTTTGTAATGTTCTTTAGAAGGCCTTGTTAGCCCACTGTTACCCTGTTGTCCCACAGTTAAGCTAACGCAGGACTGCCCTGGATACATTCAGATATGAATTACCTTATGTAACACGTTCCAGTAAATAAATATGGTCTGAGGTGAGTTTCCTAGAAGAATGACTTATTACATTAGAAATTCCATGTTGCAGTACTTCAGCTTACCATTTATAAATAAATGTATTAATGGCATTAAGCCACACACACACACACACACACACACACACACGCACACACCCCGTCGAGCTCGCGCGAAGATCGATTACGTCGCACATCTCGCTGTTTCACCTCGTCCCGCCGGCTGATCTCCTTACACGACCCTTACGCCCGAAAAAAAAAAAAAAAAATTCCAACGCTTTAATTATGTCTCTGTCAAACAAATGATCTTGTTTTTCATTTTGTGTTCTATTCGCATGGCTGGGTTTGATCGTGATTCGCTTCCCCCCCGTGTCAATGTTTAACCGCTAACGCCGTTCAAACTAAACCAGACCCGGATATAACTGTCATATGATGGGTCTATTGCTCTTTTTGCTCAACATTTTTCTGTTTGAACTGCGTGCTATCTAAAGCTTTCACAATATTTGCATTTTTTTTTTTTATTGTTGATTCTGTGGGAATATCGGCACTGTAGTACATCTGGTGACGGCTATCAGGCAGTCACTGGTGATTAAGTGGTCTTGTAACCTTATGGTCGGGAATCACAACAGGAAATTACTACACTGAGTCATCGCACGACACAAGACGTTAAAGTGGTTTGAGATTTATTTCATTTGAGATGTTTTGTAAAGCCTTGGATCTAAAATGTTCAGCTGGAGGATCAGCGGCTTTATGAGGGTCCTTTTTGTGTCGTATCATTTTGTAACGTCACGGTTCATAATTTGGTGGCTATTATCTGTTGGCTTTGGATGGAAATGACCCTGAGCTGAGAATCTGTGGCCCACTGTTCTTTCTGCTTTAGGATATTAGGATGAGGAGGAGGCACATTTAGAGTTATTGTATTGATCAAGGACAGACAAGGCTGCTCAAGCAAAACTGCAGTGGTAATAATGTGTGCACACACGCATACACACACACACACGCATACACACACACACACACACACACACACACTCATACACACACACACACTCACACACACACACACGCAAACACACACACGCACATGCACATACACACATGCACACACAAACACACACACGCACACACACACACTCACGCACACGCATGCACTCACGCACGCGCACACACTCACACTCACACACACTCACTCACACATACACACATGCAAACACACACACGCACATGTATATACACACACACACACACTCATGCACACGCACACAAACACTCCCCTGAGTTCTTTCGGAAAGCTTCTTTTACCAGCCTCAGCTGCCAGCTGCACAGAGTAATGGAGGTTTCCACGACAACCAATCTTGATGGGCGCTTTGGATTCTATTTGCATGAGCCTAAATACAGGCACAACAATATGTCCATGTCAACACTGACACGCACGTACACACACACACACACACACACTCACATGGATGCACACATTCATGTACACACAAAACAATGGGCAATATGTCCACACACACACACACACACACACACACACACACACACACACACACACACACACAGTAATTGTAAAACATTAAAAGATGATCCATTATTTATTGAACTACCTACTTTCAAGTGACAGCCATTCTAATCTCTGCCATAAAGAGGATGCTGACTTAATGTGAGCAGTAAGCTATAGTACACACCCCCTCCTCTCCTCTCCTCTCCTCTCCTCTCCTCTCCTCTCCTCTCCTCTCCTCTCCTCTCCTCTCCTCTCATGAGTCATTAGTGAAACCCAATATGGTCCCAGCTGCTGGGGGTGCTGTGGGGTGGCTCTCCCCTGGATCCAACTGTGTTACAGAACCATGTGCCTGAGCCCAGACAATAAACTCCATTCAACACATGCCTGGGTCCGCAGCAAAGAGCCCATGTGCAAAATATTACCCAGTAACAAAAGATGGACAGATCGGTTTAGGGGGTTGGCAGAGGGAGAGAGAGAAAGAAGGAAAGAGAGAGAGAGAAGGAAGGAGGGAGGGAGAGAGGGAGGAGAGCGAGAGAAGTGCCAAATTCTTGAGATCATTATCTCATTAGTTTTCTGTCATTTTTCTGTCTCTACCTCTAAAACACAATGGTTAATCTACATGCTAATTCTAAAAACAGTGCTCCCCGA